>NC_020492.1:8257202-8348073 GCF_000184155.1 Fragaria vesca subsp. vesca
TTAAAACCATCGATTTTTAATCACAGACTTTCACTGATTTATGAAATCTATAGATTTCATATGAATGACTTATGCAGATTTCTCAATACTTACAGAGTTACAGGAAAGAAAAAAAAATAAAGATACAATGACAAACACAATAACACCGATTATAAGTTTAGTGCTCATCTATCTAATTTCGATCCATACAGTTGTAATATTTGATTGAAATACATAAACATAGGTAACGAAAAAGATTATATTAACTTAACAACACGCATACTTGTACGTAAACCAAAGACACATTTTTAAAGTAGGACAAGTTTAATTCATGTACGCAAATATAAAATATATGATCATATGGTTCTAATATCAAGAGTTAGTAGATAATATTTAAGTTATCGAGGGTTCCAAGCATTACAATTGAAAGACAACAAAATGTTAACACTCAAAAAATATTGAAAAGAATAGATAGAATAGAACGTTGATAGCACAAAATATTATAAAAAGAAAAAAAGATGTTGTATCGTAGGATCAACCTATTCACATGTAAAGAGAAAGTCTATCGTAGACTTTTCCAAATCTTTGCTCTAGTGGATGGAAAAATATTAGAGTTTGGTGTCTGTAATTTACACTATAAAGTCCACAATTATCCATGAGTTATTGATTCCATAAGTATGAATGATATTTTGAATACATCTAAACTTCTATTTATTTTAAAAAGTCTTAATTGAATACCCCTGAACTTTGGTGGAATTCATAATAATTTTTTAAAATCTAGTTGAATACACTCAGACTTTGATTGATTTTTAAAAGTCTGTATTGAATACACCTAGATTTTCAAATTCCATAGACTTCTTTAAAACTTCCACTAATTCCATATACAATACACCCCCTTTAATTGCTTCCCCACAAGCTTCACTTTTTTATAGCAATTGATAGAAGTCTCTAGACTTGCTTTATCAATGTCTATTCATGAACCAACCTTCTATCTTTCCCATTATCTCCATAAGAAGACCAACCCTTCCATTTCCCTTATAACTCTCTAGTAGGACGACTAAGAGATCAATATATCATGAATTTAACCATACATTTATTCTCAATACATGCATTTAACTATGTATCAATTCTATGCATAATTTATCACCATGAATACACAGATAACACTATGCATTTATGTGATGCATAATATTTCCACCGTGGAGAGATAGGCACCAAACCTATATAGTTCGAAGCCATGTCTAGCTAGTTATCTACTCTACAAACCAATGCTGCTAGCCATATCGTTCTTGCCACTGTTACACCGCAGCACTTTTGACATATGCTTATAATGCAATATATGCATGTGACCAATTAATTTGATTATTACACGTCGAATTAATGCTTATTTTCTTAATCTGGATTATATGATGCGACCTTTTCTGGTTCTAGCAAGCGCGTTCGTGGTACTGATTCTGCAATTAGAAGTTTCAATATTACTAGTTAATATGACTTGAGATCTGTCGCAGAGATAATTTGACTTTTCAGGTACTCTCTTGTTTCTGTTCACACAATCAACCTAATTTCTTTTGAGAATTAATAGAGAAATTGAGCAAAACAAGAATAGGTATGATCATGAAGAGAAGTGCTTCTTCAACTGTGGTGATTTCCAAGCACATTCCTGATTTCTTCATGAAAAATATAGGTAACTTTGCTGGATCACCATGTATATATATCAAGGCATTCCTTTCCTCTCTCAAACTTGGTTCTTCCATATTCTTTTCTCTGCAGTTTTAGTTTCATGAACCAAAATCAAAGAGGAAAATATATGGCTTTTCCTCATCATAGATTATTCATCACCTACTTAGTTTATACCTTCGCCATTATCTTTGTAGCATCAGCTGCTGATCCTAGGCATTTCCCCTTTACCTCATTCAATGAAAAAACCGACCAAAATCTATTCCATTTCGGTTCGCCGGCGCCTTATTCTTCCATCGATAATGGGGCACTTCAGTTAACCCCAGACTCTGAGAATGCAGCCGTCAGCTATCTTAACAAGGCCGGCAGGATCATGTATCACAAACCTTATAGACTCTGGTCATCTGACAATGAAGCCGATGATGAAGTTGCCTCTTTCAACTCAACTTTCCTCATGAACATCTACCGTGAAAATGACTGGATTGCTGGTGAGGGGTTTGCTTTTCTTATTGCCTCGGATTGGATCATTCCTGAAAACAGTTATGGGCAGTGGCTTGGCCTCACCAATGCCACCACCGATGGCAATGCTGCAAACCACATGGTTGCCATAGAATTCGACACAAGAAAGCAAGATTTCGACCCCGACGACAACCATATAGGCCTCAACATCAACTCTGCAATATCAAGTAAGACTGTTTCACTTGAGCCTTTCGATATTGAGATATCGCCGGAAGGAGGCACCAACTACACCGTGTGGGTGCAATACAATGGCAGTACCAAAGTCCTTGAAGTCTACATGGCTAAGCGCATCTTAACCATCCCAGCAGTAAGGCCCGAGACACCACTTATGAGGGAGACAATAAACTTGAAACGTTATCTAAAACAAGACTCCTACTTTGGATTTTCTGGTTCCACTGGTAGCCCGGCAAAACAGCTAAACTGTGTGCTGGAATGGAATCTAGAGGTTCAAGAATTCAAGAACAGAAAGAACATGACTTTGTTGAAGGTCGGTGTGCCAGCATTGGTTGTGTTAGTACTATTTGGTATTATTGTGGGAGTTCTCTTTGTGAAGAAGAGGAAAAGAACCAGTCTTGAAGAGTCCCTTGTGCTTGGGACACTAAAAAGATTGCCAGGGATGCCGAGGGAGTTCAAGTACAAAGAGCTCAAGGATGCAACTAATAATTTCCATGCCAGTATGATCCTGGGAAAAGGTGGATTTGGCATTGTTTACAGAGGGACTCTGCGTGATTTTGATGCTGCATATGGTATTGATACCTCTGCAGAAATTGCTGTCAAGCAATTCTCAAGAGACAACATCAAAGGCAAAGATGATTTCATGGCAGAACTGACCATTATTCACCGCCTTCGCCACAAAAATCTGGTCCGGTTAGTAGGTATGTAATTTCCATCATTCCTTTGACTAATCCAATCTTCTTCTAAACTATTTTATTTTTAGTCATTACATTTCCATATCTTTTAAAACAATGCAAATCGCTGTGATCTAAAGAAACGTCAAGTTAAGGGTCAACAATCAACCTCTACTAATAGGAAACTAGCTAATTGGTTTACCAGAAAGCTCATGAATTTGGAATTGTCTATTGCCTTGAACAGGTCTTCTTTTATCCTTATGGTACAAGTTTCCTTACATTTTCTCAACTCTGTATCAAAAGAAATAAAATTTTTCTCAATTGACACACCAGACCCATTCCACCATAAGCAATTGGCAGTTAACTGGTTTTGTAATACAAATTGGTCCAGAATGACGGCATGCAACTGATTAGAGCAAAAACGTGCATTCAAATATGTAACTAACAAATAAGATATGGTAGGAATATGTACACATAACCAAGGAAATGGCTCGGGAGGCAGTTGTAACTTGTATGCCCTCCCATTCTCTTTTGTTCTGAATAAAAAGTTCCAGTTGCATTTACTAAAAAGTTTTATTCACATGAAGCTCAATCAATACTCAAGATTCATGTTCATCATTCTATGTTTCTAATTTATGCACATATACTGTCCTCTTTGTACAGGATGGTGCTATGAGAAAGGAAAGCTTCTTTTAGTGTATGATTTCATGCCAAACGGTAGTGTCGATAGGCACCTATATGAAGCTTCAAACCAGAATACACTCAGTTGGGAGCATAGATGCAAGATCCTAGCTGGTGTGGCATCAGCATTGCATTACCTGCAAAATGAGTATGACCAAAAAGTGGTGCACCGCGACCTCAAAGCTAGTAACATATTGCTCGACTCTGAGTTCAATGCTCGCCTTGGAGACTTCGGCCTTGCCCGAGCCTTGGAACAAGAGAGGAACTCATATGCTGAACTAGGGCTAGCAGGCGTCGCAGGTACCCTAGGCTATGTTGCTCCTGAGTGCTTCCATACAAGGAAGGCTACTCCAGAATCTGATGTTTTTGGTTTTGGGGCAGTTGTGCTTGAGATTGTGTGTGGGAAAAGTCCTGGGATTCAGATTACTCATGGACAACACCAATTTTCTTTGGTTGATTGGGTGTGGATGTTGCATCGAGAAGGATGTATTGAGGAAGCTGTAGATGAGCGACTGAACAGTAATTATGAGTTGGATGAAGCAAAGAAGCTTTTGCTTCTCGGGTTGGCATGTTCACATCCTATTGCCAGTGAGCGGCCTCAAACACAAGCCATATGCCAGATTATATCTGGAACCATGTCGGTCCCTAGTGTGCCTCCATTCAAACCAGTTTTCACATGGCCTTCCATGGATACTGCATACAGCAGCACCGACAGTACAGTTTCTAACATCACTCTTTCTAGGATCACACTAACACTTCCCTAGTTATAATTAGTCTTTAAGCTTCTGGGAATGGGGTTAACCAGTCATAATGGTCAGTGACACAGTCACCTGTCACCATTAGGATTGCGGATTTGTACAGAAACCAAAATGTTTAGTATACCTAGTGGACTCTTATGTACTACCGATTTTGTTGAATCTACCTCAGAAATCTATCAACTTTATAAGTCTTAACACTATCTATCTTAAACATTTGTGAACCACCTAATCAGTTCTGATATACCTGTGATGTATGTAAGGTAATTTTCAGCCAAGGTTAACACTAATTGAAGAGGATTGTTGGTCATTGATTTTACATTAAATTATCGCATAATCTTGTAGTGTTTTGGTTCTTATATAAACAACAGACACTACCTCACCATTGTTCTACCATATGGAACTTTTATCAAGGGAAGACTTCATTGAAGTGTATCGAAAATACATTGTCACACTAGGCTACAATACAAGAAAAACAAATACGGAAGTACACTTTAAAAGAGACATAGTACCTTAGGCCTGTTCTTCAAGCCAAACCAAACTTCAAGAGGAACTTCTTTTGATTACAGTCCAGCATTTCACTTAAGCTGCAATCTGTCGTCGTCTTCTGTTTCAAAAGTTTGTGTCGCCGCTCCACTTTTTTCTTCAAACCGTGGCGAAAGAAGTCAGGATAGTCAGTGACTTCATCAATTCGTCTCCCCATTACCTCTACCAAAAACTTGATTCTGGGTTCTAAGGAATTGTGGATGCTCTTGATCAAAATTGGTGGATAACCAGTCACTAGAGCTGCTATCTGCCCATCTTCAAATCCAGATCTTTTTAAAAAATCAAAATTGGGTCTCAAAATCTTGTCCACATCTCTACACAGAACTTCTGGAAAGTGTATTGCCACTGTCTGAATACCCTGCTCTGTGAGACCAAAGGATTTCAAAAACTCTGCAGTAGGCCGCAGTCTTTTATCAACACTGTAACCCATGATAAATGGGTTCTTCACCAGTACTTTGCCAATCATCCCGTCTCTGGCAAGGCCAAGATCAGCAAGAAAGTCCACAATGTCCTTCAGCTTTGTGTCAATACTGTAACTGATGAGCCTAGGATTGAGCAAAATCATTTTACCTAGTTGCTTCTGAGGAACACCCAACGCCTCAAAGAAGGCCAACAGTGGACATAGCTTCTCTTCCACACTATGCGACAGAATGTGAGGGAATTTGGCAATGGCGGACGCAACTTCACGCGGTTTGGTACCAAGCGTGGCGAGACACTCAACAGTAGGAACAAGCTTCTCATGGAGGCCTAAAGTAAGTATCTTGGGGCACTTTGACACAACAGAAGGTAGCTTCCTCTCCTGAATCCCAATACTCTCCAAATAAGCCCAATTCTCAGAGGCACTCTCCCTATTCATATTCTCAAGCCGCTTACATTTCTTGAACATTTCACTAATACTCTTATCATCAAACCCCTTATCCCTGAAGAACCACATGATACCACTACTACCATTCTGAGTGGTGCTAGTTTCCATTACCCCCTGATAACATGTAAAAACACATCAAACCCAGCCCACATTTGCAAATTTCATATGAAACCCAGAAACAAATTCAAAAACACCAACACAGATCAATGATCATAATCAAACATATTCTGTACATGGGCAACTGTAATATCAAAAAACAAACTGAACACTACCACACAATTCCATCAAAGACTAAATCTTTCTACTCTGAATTTCTATACAAAGCTAAAAAGATAACATACCTATGATTGAATCAGGGAGAGAGACTTTCTTCTTGTGCGGCCAGCCCAAATTTCATAAGCCTTATCTCATTTTCAGAGCACAGAGAGCTAAGGCTCCTTACTAACTGAGCCTACTGTTTTTCTCAAATACCATTACTACCCTCCTCATTTCTCCAAATGACCGATGTGCCCTCTTCTTCAGCCTCACTTGGTTTAAACCCCAAGTTCTACACTCCCTTAAACCCAAGAAAGCAAAAAGATTGAAACTTGAGGAATCAAATTGATCAAAATCCACAGAGGCCATGCCATCGTTTCATGCCCGGGTTCCGAAGCACATCTTCTCCACAGTTTCTAACTCTCTTGGCCACTCAAAACTACGTCGTTTTAGCTCCGGAACTGATCGCGGCCGTGAAATGGAGGCTCCGGCGAAACAACCGCCGGAGCCGATACCCAATAGGCCGTTAAGAGGCCAGAGAGCGTCGAATCCCCAACCCAATTTAGAAAGAAGGAGAGAGAGCCCTCCCAATTTGGAGAGGAGGAGGGAGAACCCTAATCCGCCATTGCAGGACAGCAGTTTTCTTGAGAAGCTGAAAATGGGTCTTGAGAAGTCGAAGAGAGAGAAGCCACAGGAAGCGGCGGAGCCACCGCCGCCGCAGCCGCAGCCGACGGAGGAGGCCAATGAGATATTCAAGAAGATGAAGGAGACGGGTCTGATTCCCAATGCGGTGGCAATGCTTGATGGGCTCTGTAAAGATGGGCTGGTCCAGGAGGCAATGAAGCTTTTCGGGTCGATGCGCGAAAAGGGGACTATTCCTGAGGTGGTGATATACACTGCTGTGGTGGAGGGATTCTGCAAAGGCCGGAAGCCCGAAGATGCTAAGAGGGTTTTCAGGAAGATGCAGAGCAATGGGATTGTTCCGAATGCGTTTAGTTACAATGTGATGGTGCAGGGGCTGTGTAGGTGTGAGAAGATGAAGGATGCTGCTGAGTTCTGTGGGGAAATGTTGGAAGCGGGTCACTCGCCGAATGTGACTACTTTTGTGGGGTTGGTTGATGGGGTGTGCAAGGAAAATGGGGTGGAAGGAGGTGAGAGTGTGATTGGGAAGTTGAAGCAGAGGGGATATGTGGTTAATGAGAAGGCTGTTAGGGAGTTTTTGGATAAAAGGGCATCGTTTTCGCCAATGGTTTGGGAAGCTATCTTTGGGAAGAACCATTCAAAGAAACTTTTTTGAGTTGAATTGCTTCTTGGAAGTATAAGAAATTGTAAGTTTTTCTGTTCTAGTGTTGATTATAAAGAATTGAATTTCTTTGGATATGGTTAAACACTGTAGCCCCCATCTTATGAGGGCAGCATGATAAGAACATCAATGTCACCGATAAAACTTCACTTTGTTAATGAGAGGGATAGCTATGATTCCTTGTGCTTTATTGTTGTATATGAGCATTTTTCAGCCTAAGTTGTCTAATCCATGATACAGTAGTTACAGCTCTTGATGAGTAAAAGAGTCGTTGAGAGCTAACAATGATAACATGGAGTTGATAACTTGATATAGAGTGCACTGTTGCTTTTTAACCAAGTTACAATGCTCAATTTCAGACGTCAACTAGAATTTACTAAATGAGGTTGCAGTAGTCAGAAAAGAAAGGGTGTCATTATGCTGTGATACATATATAGCTTTTAAGTTCACTTTTAAATCAGAGGTCAAAATCTCAATGTACTTCTCATCCTTGCGAATGCTGGATTCTACATTTTTCACTTAAGAAACCTACCTATAACTTTGTGAATCACTTTCGGGATTGTATTTGACCTTCCTTGGCTGTTAGGACCACAGTTGGCCTTGCCATCATGGATTGGATATTGAACCTTATTTTTGTTTATGCTTCCACCTGCTTTAAGTCACACACAACTGGTAGGCAAGCTTTTATGCTCAAAAGTTGTAGACATCTATACCAAATTGCTGTGCAGCTCTGTAAAGAAGCATATGTAGCTTGGTTTTTGTATTCATATTTTATTTGTCCAGTTGAAGTTCGCTTACAGAAACAGCTACCTCATGTCTTGTTTATTCTATGCCATGTTTTTCATGAATTGAAACTTAATGAAGCAGCAACATTTTGAGCACATTTAATGATTTCAGACCCAGAAAAAGAATAAATCACAATTTAGTTTTCTGTCTATGCATTTACTTTTTATGTGTTGTTGAGTCATGGTTGAAATATATGTTGCTCATTTTGACTAATTATGATTGAGAAAGCATAGGCAATAAAATGTGATGGAGATAGTACATGTGAATTGTATGGGCCTAAAGGAGAGATCAGCGAGGCGGCAGTAGGCCAGTAGCTGTACTAGTGCAATGTTTGATTGCTAGATTCCCTCACATTAGGTTTATGACTGCTGAAGGGTTTGCTTGACATTGTGATTAGACATGAAGGGGGCCTAAAGGAGACATCAGCAAGGCAGCAGTAGCATACTAGTACATTCTTTGGTTGCTAAGTTTCCTGCAATTAGGTTTGGCTTAAAGGCTTAGTTCGACATTTTATTTGATTATGAAGAGCAGGATGCTACATAGGTGGTGATGGTGGAATTAACAGGATTAAGTTGTAGCAATGCATAGCCGTAGTTCAGATCAGGAGTTAGGTTTATAGAAGGCTTGAAGGTTAGCTTTGTGTCAACCAAGGATGTGATTAAGGTCTGGTTGTGCAAGATCAGGATAGTTTCTGGTGTTAGCTCCAGCTTGAGCAACCACCACCTATGAACTAGTTTTTTTTTTTTTTTTTTTTTTTTTAATTAGTCAAAGGAATATACTTTTGGCAAGGTATGACTTGGCATCGATAGCTTGAACATGATCCCAAATACCTTGTAGAATACATGTCTAGGATCACTGATCATTCTGGGTTGCCATAAGCATACGCATTTGGTCACACTATTGTTGCCAATCCAAATGACTCACAGCCCTCAAAACATGCAACCGCCTATATTCTCACAAAAGGCAATAGCAGTTTGTGTGAAACATAAAACTCATGATGGTCGGTTATTGTTTATTACTGACCAAAACTGAAGAAAGACAGTCCCTGGGGACTAGATACATCTCCTCCTAAAAGGACCTTGGATAAGCACCAATTCACCAACAAAATTCTCTTTGCTCTATAAGATCTTTGAGATTTTGGTCGGCTTTAGTATATGCCTCTGCTAGTTTAAGGTAGTCTGTACTTCTAGTCCTACCTAGGCTAGAATATGAAACTGTCCCATTAAGGGTGGGGTTGACCTGATAAGTTAAGCATATACATCCAAAGTGTTTGCCTAGATCATGTGGGAAAAGAAAAATATATGGGGATGCTACAACTTAGGTGATGTAACTAATAGAATTGTTGATTGGCATCACATGATTGTTTGTGCATCTATCTACATATCAAATTTAGAACTAATCAAATTTTCCCATTATAGCAATCAAACTTTCCAGATCATGTGCACTTGATCATTGACCAGGTAAAAGTAGTTTATGCAGGATTAATTTATAGTAGCAACCTTCTATGTATTCATCTCCTTTGAATTCTTCTCTGATTCTTTCTCATCTTGTAGATGGTAATGTGATTGGGACAGTTCATAGATAAGACTTTAGACCAAATTCTAGAGATCAAATCCCAGATCGTTTGTGCTGTTTAGTAGTTTTGAAGGGGTCGTTCATGAGAAGTGAACTGTTTCTGAAACGGCTCATCTGCTCAACATGCACAATTGTATAACGAGGTAGAGAGAAAATTGGTGATTAAAAACGAAAAAGAGAGAAAATTGATTGACTCGTGTATATAATAGTATGCAAACAAGTACAGTTACCTGAGTCGAGGAGCAAATTACGCAGTCATTTGAGCTTGGATTTGTATATTAAGCAGAGATTACTGTTTAATATATGAGAGGGAATAAGGTGGTATACCTATCAAAACAGACGGCCAGGCTCAACTAAAATACCAGACAAAACCAGAAAAGATATAGCTATTGAAATCTTGCTTGGACTTTGCGCTTCCATATTAGTAGAAAATTAAGAATAAACTAGTATAGATCACTAGAGTCATCGTATGTCATTGAAATTTGATCATCTGCTGTGTATTTAACTATCTATTAAGATCTGATGTATTGTGCTTATATCAGGAAAACATCATTCATCTGAGTATTTATGAAACAGAATTTTCAAGTATTTATCGGTAAAAATTGTACAACGACATTGTTTTTGACAAAGTATGCTAAGAGAGTACAGCTTTACAGTTCTGAAGTTTTGCATTTTTTTGTTGTTAAGTGAGTGATTAATCCAAAGATCATGTCTGAAGATACCTCTGCATTGCTCCAGGTTCAACAATTGAGATTCAACTCAACATCATAAACTACCGTGCTTCTGGTGTTTCTGTAGATGTAGAATCTAGCATGGACCTGCATTTGCATGCTTAATCTGTTGGAGTAACAATAAACAATAGTTAAGGAATGCGTTTTTGACGCTCCATTAACTAAGAAGAGCTTCCCAATAAATCAAAAATTGCTTCATTCAAGGTCAAGTCTTTACTAATTAGTATTATAAACTGAGTTAGATACAACTTGTGCTTGCATGTTTAACTTCAAGAATGCATATATAAATTTCCTCTTACTGTATGTATTTTATTCAAAGGACTATCAGAATGTGGGGTCGGCGCCGGCCCTTCTCCTCCGCCGATTTCAAAGTAGGATATACAATTTTTAAATACAAATTAGTTTCATATGAATTGGTATGAATTATGAAGCACATAGTCATTACAATAATATAACATCAAGGCAGCCCTGCTATATTTATATCAAATTCCAGAAGTCAGAGCTAAGAAATCAACTAAAAGCATTTAAATTGTTTCCTGAAGACTACGGAGCACTCAAAACTAGTTGCTATATAAAGGGTGTCATTAGCCTTGTTAGGACTCTCAGAAACAAACACAGTTTTGAGTCTTCTGGAGTGAAAGAGAGCAAAAGGGTTTGAGAGAAAATTAGGTTAAGAATTGAAGATTGATCAGCGAAGATGATATGTCTAATGGTTTCTCAGTCGGGTTTGACTATGGCCACCATTTTATTCTACACCTGCTTTTGGATCCCATTCATGCAGTTCAAAAAAGCTCTAGCTGGTATAATTAGTGACGTTCTATTTCTCAGTGATATTTTGAAGCCAGAGGATCACACTGCTTGCTGCAATCTAGACCAGCTGAGTCTTCCTGTGGCTAGATTCCAGGACTTGCAGGGTTATTGTAGTACCGAAAGGAGTGGACAGGACTCGCACGAGGCTGAAACCTGCTCAGTCTGCTTGGTGGAGTTTGAGGATGAAGATGTGGTGAGCCAATTGTCCAAGTGTGGCCATGTTTTCCATATGGATTGCATCGAGAAGTGGATGGAGAGAAACAACTTCACTTGTCCACTTTGTAGGTCATTGTTCTTCAATGTGAATACTTGTCATGTAAAATGTGATGTGGATTTTCTTCCACATTCTTGGCAATATTAATCAGTTGAGATTAAGAATTAGTTCTTCTTCCTGAGGGCTGTAAATTAATGGAGGCAGATTTTCTCTTTTTGGATTTAGGGATTTCCATACTTTCATGTAATTGATTGTTATGTGATTAACTGATTATACATGTTCCTTGCTGATCAATTTAAGACCTCTTTGTGATGTAAATTTGTAAGAGAGTTGCAGTAAGAGAAGAAGCATTAAGGAACCTTTTTTCTTCTTCTTTGATTAGCCAAAGTAATTTCATCAATAATCAAAAGAGTATTTAAACAGGTCCAGTTGGAAATGAAATTGAACAACCACATTGTAATGTTTACAGTTGAAATAATTTTCGATTCCATTTGTGAATTCTGATAAGTTATTTCATTGAGAATACTAACACAAACCACCTAATTAACGAGGAAAGCCAAGTGATTTCATTCTCATTATTTTAAGAATTTATCTTGGAAATTATTGTAATTTCATTGAGAATATATAAACGTGTCATTGTTTGTTAGATAGCTAGTTTAGAGGTTCCTTACTATATTTTTCTCATCATGGTAGATTTAGTGATAACAAAAATTAAGTAGTTTGACAAATGAGTGTTAATATTTATTTATTTTTTGGGCATCTGGTGTCAATGTCACATATGTTTGTTGGAAGATGATTTTAGTGGTAGGTCAACGAGGACCATGAAGGCACTCTTGGTTTGTTTTATATGTTAATATTTATTAAATTAGCAAGTCGATCCATTGAAGATTTATTTGATCAACTTACCCTGAGTCGAAGAACATATCCTCCACATTATCCTGAGTGCATATAGCTTCTTATTTTTTTAAGGAAAAGAGTGCATATAACTTGTAGATGAAGAATTTATGATAACGGATGATAATTATCTCTAAATGATTGTAGTTCACAACCTTAACATGTATATATGATATGCTGTCATGTTTAAAAAAAAACTAAGTTTAATCATGCCCTAATTATTTGTCGTATGATGACAAACAATCATACTTAAATTGTTTAAGTTCAAGCATGTATAACTCTTAAACTACAATATAAAAGTGTTGTGTTTTTGGCAAAACTATAACCTAGTGTTGTGTTTTTGGTGAACTCTTCTTTGTTGTGTCTGTAATTCTTTGTTCCTATTTACATATTTGTGACCTTGTTTATCTGAGTCGGGACATTTTGGTTTATCCCGTGTTTAGAGATATGGGTATATGTTACTAGTAACTGATCGAGATTTTCCAATTTCGGGACGAATTTTTTTGTTAAGAGGGAAGAATGTGATATCTCATACCTTTTTTTAAGGAGAGGAGGATGTGATATCACATATCCGAATGTATTGTTTTTTTTTTTTTCTCTTTTTGGTTGACTCTTGTAAACAAAAAACACTTATATTTGTAAGTAGAACTTTGAATACTTTCCAGATATAATTAATTGCTAATAAATTAGTTCTGTTGTGAACATATTGTTTAAATTTTAGTTCTGATGTGAGCATGTTGTATTCAAATTTTAAATTCGGCTAGTTAAAATGTTTTGTTTAAATTTTGGGTCAGGTCGGTTCAGTAAATTTTTAAGTTAAAAGAATAGACATTTGGATGAGTGAGAGGAGGAGGTGGAAACAACAGTCTTATATTTTTCGATGTTAGCTCTTAACATCTTAGCTAAATGAGCGATGATAAGTACGATATCAAAAACCAAGCATAATTATATAAACACTTTTAGAAACCAATCATTAGGTTGAAGATAACAACTCAAAAAACTAGCCTAGACAAACTATACAAGCTACATTGTTAATGTAAAGTCTCAAACGCTCATAAGAAAACACAAAGAGTTTAAGAATTTTGAACCACTTTGAAGGTACAATGTAGGAAACTATCACTAAACAACCTAGAAACGAATGAAGTTTTTCTAAGGATGTAATGAAACGAATGTGGGCATTGTTCTCAAATGGTGTAGCTTCATTATCACATATAGTTCATATTCTCCATTATCACATATATATTGTTCATATTCTGAACTATGCTCTATTATTGTTTGCTTGTGTGATGAGTTAACGGGATGAATATTGACTGTTATATGCATAAGGAAGGATGATAATATGAGCATAAAATAATGCTTGAGCTATACATCATCTTCTACAATATTTGAATATCAGAATTTGGTTACCTTGGATTGAAACTGATGGATTGAATGAAAACAACCATATAAAGTGATGTCTACGTTTCAAAAATAGGAAGCAAGAATTGTGTTTCTGCTCTACAATCATTTTTTTGTTATGAAAAGTGTTATGACAAAATGGTTACGCAATCAAATAAATATCGAAGAAAATGAAGCATGTGGACGCCCACTGACAGAGCTAAAGGGAGGTCACTATATGCATAGGGTTAAGTTTGCAATAGCTGTTAAGTTTGAACTGTTCTCTTATTTTTCTGGAAAAGACAAACAAAATCACCTAGAACACTCCAATTAAATTTTCCAAAAGAATAGAACACTTCAAAGTTATTGTTTGTAAGAAGCATAAGATTTTGGTGGTAAGACAGACTCTAGAGATGTTAAACTCTCTAGAAAATTCAGAAAATTCAGAAAACACTTCAAGGTTATTGTTCATAAGAAGCATAGGATTTTGTTGGCAAGACAGACTCTAGAGATGTTAAACTCTCTAGAAAATTCAGAGAAGATGGAGAGGAGCTTTGTTCTCGATTAAAGAATTTTAGATTCCACTTAAATAGATATCCAGTTTGTTGTTCATTATCATTATTTCCTATCTATCTGTATATTGAAGAGAATAGTTTCAATAATGGGTATGAGGCAAGAAGGAATACCACTAGTAACAACTTTGTTCAAACCAAAAAAGAAAAAATCGAAAGTTTCGGCGATATTTCGCCGAAATTTTCGTTTTTTTTCACCTAACAATATATTTTTCCCCTCCCAAGCATTTCTCGTCCGAAACTCTCGATATTTCCCGATATTTTCCGATATTTCCCAATATTTCCGAAAAATCCCGATATTTCCAATATTTCCAACCAATACTAGTGAAAATTTTGTACCTCATAGGTCTTCTACGTGGTTTTAAAACACTTATGTAATTCCATGTGAAATGTATCATATGTATATAAGGCATGATGGTCTAGCCTCTCTTTGGGATTCCAGCCATAAAAAAAAAATGTTTAAAGTAAATTTTTAAGAATTATTAACGGGTCAGTACTAACATTTTCACCTTAACTTACTACAACTCCATATAGATCAATGTTTATTCAAGGTTTTCATTTCAAATATAGTACATAATATAGAAAACAAGATTCAGGCATGAAATCGTGTAGAAGATATTGTGAGTGTGTAGGAAGAGGAAGAATAATATTGAAAGAAATACGAATGAAGAAAGAAAGAAAGAGCGAAGAGGGAAAGATATAGCTCATCAAGACATGATTGTTAAGTTATATGGCCGCGACGAGGTGACTTGTGGCAGCTATCACAAACATTGGGGTAGCGATAGATGGTTTAAAAAATTCAGGGCTTGAATCAAAAGAACTTTTTGTGGGGTAATTGAAGAAAATGATGAGAGACATAATCCATATTCATTTATTTGATATGTATAGCTAATTTAGGTTTATGAATACGTTTACGAGTGTTTAGAGCTACTAATGAAACTTGTTTTCTATGTATGTTTCATGAACAAAATTATATATATATATAATAGCGTAAAGGGTTAGCACTATTCATTCATCTAGCAGAATGACCGTGCTGCCCTTGTCTGCATTTAATTTACTTAATTGTTCTGGATTTTCTATCGTGACATGTATCGGGCTCAGTTGTTGTTGCGTGGCTCAGCTATAAGCACGTGGATGCGTTATTCGTGGATGCGTTATTTGCTTGCACAACTGAGAAGTAAAGAAGTGATGTTTTCAACCTAGCTACATGGTCTTCTTTCCTCCGTCGCTCTCAGTTGCCGAACTTTTTTCTTCTCTCGCTTTCTACATCTTCACTGCTCTCTTAGTTTTGCAAGTTTAGCAAAAATGAAGAGGAAGATGAAGAAGAGGAAAATGAGAGGATGGAAGACAAGGAAGAGCGGAGCTATTGCTAACTCTCCACCAAGATGACCAATCGTTTGGGCGTCATACTATTTGCTAGGTTTCATACTATCTTCGGGTAAAATATCTATCACTACATGATTCGTTTATTTGATCAAGTAAATTGACTATGAAAGAATCTTGGATTTAAAAATCCATAATTTGCCATTATTTTTTGAAATTTTGCTATTAGAGCATAATCCCCATGAAAATGTCAAGTCTTCCATAGGTAGAGTTTTGACGAAATCCCATATATGTGCTCTATGACTTTGTATTTTCACACTGTAAGTCTAAAAATATCTCTAGATCTCTAAAGATATTCATTGCTTTGCATCACTATGATTAAAAGGAATAAGTTTGAAGATGGACAACAACCTCCTTCCTTTATAATATTATTGAACCTGGATTATTCGAAAATATAAAGCTAAAATCTGCTTGAAGTTTTGTAAGAGCCTGAATAAACATATTATGGATACCAAATTGGCAGCGTATTTGGTGAATTTGTTCACTGATCGAACATCCTCTAAGTATGAAGGAGTTTATACCTATAATTGTAACGATCTTTGACTAATGAAGTTATTCATTCCTCTTAAAAAAATATTTAAAGGTGATGCACACGATGTTAAACAATGTGTGTATTTACATCATTTGCATTATCTTAAAAGTGATACAAAAAATAAATGGGTAATAAAAAATTTACCTCAAAATATAACATACAAGTAATAAAAAAATAATACTGCCAGATGAAAAAAAAAAAAAAAAATACAATATTTAACGCATAAGATGACTAACCCCAAAAAGTTTCATTCACCGCGTTAAATCGCAGAGGGGAACCCAAAATTGAGCTCCAGTCTGGTTTTTGCTGAAAGCTTCGAGCACTCGATCGCCAGCTATGGTAAAACCCTAACTCCATTTCCCTTTCTTCCTTGATGAACTCATCAATCGCATACTGTTTGGTTTTCCTCTCCATTTCAATGTCCTTGATGTCGCTGCTGCTACTCTTAGATCTGGATCGAATCGCTGTCATGTCATATAGGCCTTTTGCTTTTCGGTTTCAATCTTTTTTGCTATGAACAAAATCTCGGCGGTTATAGTTGTAGTAACAAAATGCGATCCAATTCTGTGAACTCTGCAAGTAGCGAGGGTTTTGGAAAAGCTTAATTGATGAAATTTGTAAGAGAATTATGCTCTGGTTGTTGATCTGATTTGTTCTTATTGCAGATTCAGTTTGTGCTTCTGATAAGTAGGCAAGGCAAAGTTAGGTTGACTAAATGGTACTCGCCGTACACCCAAAAGGAAAGAACTAAGGTAATTCCTTGCATAAATCATCTACGTCGTGTTTTCGGTTCGGTAAGACGTTTGATTCGCAGAAAAACCGTGTTAGTTGTGAGAATTATTTTATCTTGTTCGATAAGATTTTGTAGCTTGTATGTGATTCTGTGCTGTTGCATTTTGCAAAGGTGCTTCGTGAGCTCAGTGGAGTGATCCTTGCAAGGGGTCCCAAGCTCTGCAATTTTGTGGAGTGGAGAGAATACAAAGTTGTTTATAAGAGGTGAGTGCAGAGATGTAGCACTGGTTTTTCATGTGAAAAGTTGTCTTCTAAAGGCTTTGTTACTGAGTTGGTTTTGTGGATGGGTTGTGCAGATATGCGAGTCTGTATTTCTGTATGTGTATTGATCAAGATGATAATGAGCTAGAGGTCCTTGAGATCATACATCATTTTGTCGAAATTCTTGACCGATACTTTGGCAGTGTGAGTGGAACATGACATTATGTTATTCGAGTTGTTTTGATAAAAGGCTGTGGTTGTAATAGTTTGTTCATGCTAACAGGTGTGTGAATTGGATTTGATCTTTAACTTCCACAAGGTATGTTTATTCTGCTTGTTGACCAACATTATGTTTCTTGATATTCTTTTTCATCAATAAGTTGTTTAGTTCACGTGTTTCTATGTTATGCTATGGAAGGGAGTGTTTTGAATGCATTTTCATTCACTTTTTATATGAAAACAAGCCAAACTTTGTTCTAATGGTTTTCTACTTTAAAACATGGAAGGCCTACTATATACTGGATGAACTTTTGATTGCTGGTGAACTTCAAGAGTCGAGCAAGAAAACGATTGCACGGTTGATAGCAGCACAGGTATAGTTATTCTTATACCAGTGCCGTCTGTTTGCTGCAAATATTTTGCTCCTACTAATTGCATTATGTTAATGGGTTGCAGGATTCTCTGGTGGAGACTGCAAAAGAGCAGGCTAGTTCATTAAGTAATATGATTGCACAGGCCACCAAGTAATGAAGAACAAACATATACTGTCACCTGTTGTATTATTAATTCAAATTGAAGAGGTTCTGTATTGATATGGTCATTATTTTGCATTTCCTTTCGGCTGATGAACATTTCTTTTGATTATGTACGTCTCTTCAAAGATTGTAAACCACATTACTCGCCCGTTTGCTTTTCCCTTGTCTTGTGTAGCTTAATACATTGGCATTCTTTCATATGCGCTCATGTCCAGATGTTTTGCAAATCAACTTTGTGGTGTTATCAGGCTATCAGCAATTGAACACATGGTTTGCATTTTGCAATATTTCTGTACCATCCAATTCAAAAAATCAAGGCCAGAAGTTATGAATGTAAACTCTATTAGTTTGAAAGTCTTATAATATTATGGAACTTGTACAATGACCTAATTTTTCAAGCCAAATAATTGGTGCAAAACTCATGAAACGATGCAATTAACTGTAGTTATCTCCCTTTACCCATTTGGAATTTCGTAGTATCGTAAAATATGAAGTCTGTAGTTGGACTAAGATTGAGAAAGATTAATCTTTAATTCCAGCAGGCAAGTATCTGTAGATTCCAAGAGATGAATTTGTGTTTGTTTCATCACCTTCATCCTTTGCTCGTGTTTTCCATGTCAGTTAAACTTAGAAACAGGGAAGATAACATGAACTTCATAGCATACTCATTCATATCAACATTATAGCCTAAAAGTGTTATAAAGAACATTTAGTTGCTTGCAACTGCTAATTCTCCGGTCGACTCCTAAAGAACTTCATCTGAAAACCCAGCCAAAACTCTTAATAAGCTCCTCGTTCGACAAGCCTCTTAGCTCATCATTAAATCCACTTCAGTGATTCGAAAATTCATGCTTTTAATGGCAAAGTATCCACAAGCGCCAAATAGGAAGGCTATGACTTGATGCAATCCATGATTCCATCCATAACGGCATGAACGGTCCTGCAAAATTAACAGGAAAAGTATTAAGGACAGAGTGGAACATCAATCAGATACCAGAGACTTTGATGAAGCCAATTACAAGGATGATTTGGCTGTAGCAGAAGTCGAAGTATTCTGAATCAGCAACCAGACATAATTCTACTCTTAAAAGTAATGAAATAAACCTTTAGAAAATATCCATATCCATTGCATTTACAAGAACCCCATCATCTTCCCACGATATATCCTTGGCCTGTGGATCAATACCAATAGGCTGAAGAGGCACTTCTAAGGGAGGAGGGCTCTGCATACAGAAAATACAAACTTTCAAAACAAGTGATTGCATGGGAAATCATAATAAAACGTTACTGCCTTTTATGAGGTTTACTAATGTTTTATAGATCTTGGGTAGGCTATTCATATTAGTGTTGGTAAAACAACATTGATCCCTAGACAATGACGGAAGCAATAAATACGGAAGGAAATATTACTACCATGCAACGGATCAAAGGCCAAGTAATTCCACGGAAAAAAGGATGTTGTTTGATTTCATTTGCACCAGTAGTGGATCCTAAACGTGTGGCAGGGTCTCTTTGCAACAACGCATTGATCAACTGCCGCGCTGCAAGGCTCACCTGGAACATCAAAAAACGTAAGAAAGTGCATAATTAGGTTCACTGCTTCAAAAAAAGACATTACAAATGTAGTGTTAAAAATTTAGTGCTCAAAATGGCAGTCAACAGCAGTTTAAATGCATAGCTTGACTCAAGTTTTTACCGGAATGCTACTTGGAAAGGTCAGATCTTTATGCAAAATGTTGGCGAATGTTCTCTGTCTATTTTTCCCCCTGAAAGGTGTGCGGCCATATAGCATCTCATACAAGAAAATACCTGGAATGCAAACAAAAATCAATTCAAGCTGTAACAATAAAACATGTTCAAGGCACTACAAAGAAAATTAAGGACACACACTTGTCAGAAACAGGTAAAACAAGTTATCTTTACTTCCCTGTGCACTCAGTAAACTTTATGACAACATACATCCTCTACGATAGGAATAATGGTACGCTACTGATATTATAGAAAGCTACAGCTTAGACACCAACATACTTGGGAGTAAAGAAGTGAATACTCGGATGCATACACACACACAAGACACATAAAGTTCTTACCAAGAGCCCACCAATCAATAGCACTGCTGTGGCCTGTACCGGTAACAATTTCCTGAAACCAAGCACCAGTATGAACTTTGGCAAAATATACAAGTACATGATCATTCATCAACATCTTGCACATATAGTCGCACAAATATACTTTTTCTGTAATCTTTTGATTGGTGAACTCAGCTGTATATGTGGAACATTGATGCAGCAATGCGTGAAAATCTTTTTCTCGGATGTGTATGAAAATTGCAACCATTCTAGAAGTGAATGAAATCAAGACATATTCTGTCTAATGCACTATTGAAAGTAAATATGAAGTTCCCAAATCATAATTGAATATCACCATACAGGAGCAATGTACTCTTCGGTTCCAACGAAGGAATTTGATTGATTAACTGGTTCTGCAACAAATGTTGGAGGCGGTTGACTACTAGATCTCCTTCTATTCTTAGGTGACTGATGCCTAATAATCTGCAACGGTTAACAAAGTATGTTAACAACTTAGAAGAGTAGGCAGTCCCCATTTCAAGCCCCCTAATAGGCAGAATAAAGATTCTAGAAGCAAATAAGAAGAGTAAGCAGTCTCCATTTCGAGCACTAATAGGTAGAAGAAAACGTCTAAACACTTTGCTGTCAATTAAACTCTCAAAACTACCAGGGCACATGACACATAATGAATCAATGAAAAGAATCTGAAGATATATCTCCCATGAATGATCAATATTAATCTTTATATCAACAAAAAAATACTTAGCAAGCAGAAGAATCTGAAATCCTTAAAAGAGGGAATAATGCATCTTGAGGAATATGAATTTGTACCTGTGGTTTACAGGACGCCAGAAATGATAAATCGAAGTCTGTTAAGACAATATGTCCGTCCTTCTGGAGTAAGATATTCTCAGGCTTAAGGTCGCGATAAATTATTCCTGTAAGAAGCCATTAATATAATAAGCACCCAGGCACCTGAGAATTTTTTTTTCCTGATCAGAATTGATGCAGACTTTCTAATAAGTCAAGCCTGAGTTGGACTTCAAGAGCTAAAGCTCAGGGAAGTATTCATGTCTTTCAATTTAATCATATCTGTGGGGATAATTCATAAACAATAAACTTGGGCAGAACACAGATCACGTTATAAAGTTTTATTCTCATTTTTCTTTTTATATACAAGAGAAACATGAGGTGTTTAGAACTATAGGTACATTTTTGATGAAATAATACCTAGACAGTGAAGGTATTCCAAAGCAATGACAACCTCTGCAGCATAGAACCTGGGATGTAATAGCAAGTTAAAACAGAGTATACACTAACTGTAAATAGGGTGAGAAGATGAGATGCATTTCTTATCCCAATGATTTAAATTTAAACAAATGTTTAACTTTCATATGGTACAAAGATAAATTCTGCTTCACATTGGGTCCATAACAATGGAAAACAGAGTTAGGTACCAACTGTGGCAGAATATAGTCATGGCTAAAGAAAACGTGTACATCACCATCCCCCACCCCAAGGGGAAACAAAGATTAAAGAAAAAAGATCCATAATCCCTAAAAAGTAGAACTGAAGATAGAAGATTCCAGCAGAAGCATAAGTCTAAAGAGTAAGATAATCAGATTGAACTTTCGTACTTACAGATTACAAGCAATAGTGAGGCAAATATGGTTTTGGGACCAAGAGATATTAGGAGACAAAAATTTGAGTACCTAGCAGAGTCCTCCTTGAAAAATTTCATAGGTTGCTTATCAAGCAAAGCAAATAACTCTCCGCCTGAGCAAAAGTCTGTTATCAAACAAACGTGTGTAGAAGTCTGAGGAGATCATGAAAAGAACATCAGTACACTTGGCCATATTCCATAAATTTTATTGAATAAGGAAACTTTTAAACATGAAGAGGTTTAAAAAAGAAGTGCTACTGCAGCAATGAAAGACCTCAAATGAAGTGTATAGCGTAGGAAGAAAAGGATGGTCCAGTTGTGAAATTATTTCCCGTTCAGTGCATGCTCGGTGAACCTGAGACCATCACAGTAAAATGTGACCCTCAGAAGAATCAGGGATATTAAATATGTCACTATACCAGTTCTAAATAAGCAATATATGTACAGAGCGCATGTATACATGGGAATGACGCCCATGAATTATGCAAACTAGAGGGCATATACATACAAATTTCAGACATGCATTCATGAAAAAGAATGTGAAGCTTCTTTCCGGGAGATACTTAATTCTGTGTTGCTTAAAAACATGGGTTCTCTTATATGTACATACCTTGTTACGATTCAACATTATTGACTTCTCCATTGCCTTCATAGCATACAATATAGAAGTACCACGTAGTTCCACCAAATGGACACTACAAATATTACATAGAAATGTAAGAAATATAAAAAGACAAATATTGTATGACAGACTACAAATTGCGTACTTTTTTCCAGTTAAAGATCCTAACATAGTGACTGACATGCAACGCAGCATCTCAGTATATCAACAAATCTCAGCATTTTACTGTACCTGCCAGTATCGCCACAACCCAAGGGTTTTATTGGCTTAAAATGACGCAGATCAATTTTTTCGCCACGTGATGTAATCTAGAGGAAATGTATAAGAATGAAAAAACACAAGACGTAATTCAGGAGACAGCTCATGATTGAGAACATGACGAATCTGAAAACTATCAGGAAGTAACTATTAATTACAAATTGGTACCTCTTGCATTGCTAGCCAACTAGCACTATCCCTCTTGTGAGGTTTCGGGAAGACTGGCTGAGAATGAATTGCCCACAGATCTTCTGGTCTCTAAATAATGAAATAAGATTTGCATCAGCTATAGTTGATAAATATAGCCATAGATAAAATCACATTATCCTTGGATTAAACATGTAGAAACTAACAAAAAGACTGTCTTGGACAGTTTCTTTTGGTACATATCGCCAAAGACATTTTAGTTTTTCCCAATCTAGATAGATACATGCAAATATTCAAAATCTTATATTCTTTTAAAAAAAGACAAGTATAAGAATCTTCTACACCAGCATAATTCAGAGGAAAAGGAGTACCTTACCAAGTTCGCATCAGGAAGTTCTCGGACAGCCTCGTTAACATTTACTGCAGTAGCTTTCACCTGTTGAGAGAGAGAGAGAGAGATTCTCTTAAGAAATAATATAAACATCTGGAAGAAAATGGTTCTTCCACAGGAGACAATAAAATGCTGAAGCATCAAAAGGAGAAGGGCTATTCTTTTCTTCTTTTATTTCTTTTCAGTTAATCAGATATTTGGAATGATCAAAAGATAAGAATTCCAAGCTAACTTCCTTAACTATCATTGCTCTGCACAAATATACTTGTGACTGTTTGGAAAAGACAATGAGTGAAGCACAATTTGGTAAACCACTAAAAAAAAATGGTGAACCACTTATAAACCACATAATATGGCAGTCAAACTTTGGTCTACTCATTTGGTATGTTTGACATGATCGTATGTTTAACTGCCACATCAATTGCCACATCCTGTGGTCAAAATGTGGTACACTTAGCATTACTATTTTGAAAATGGCGCATTAGGGTTAGGCATAATGATTAGAAACACTCAAACTACTCAATTTACATACATGATTGAGCATAAAAGTTATACAAACAGTAAGAAAATAATAGAAACACAATTACCACTTTAGCACTTTCTAGCTCTGCTCTCTCTGATAGGCGATTTCGCAGAGGTTCTACATGATCACTACCATCCAATTGGACACCAATGAAATATTGAAGTTCACCCTACATAATTTACAAGACGCTCAGAAGACAAAAAGACCAAAATGATATATGCAGCCTATATAGTTTCATATTCAACTAAGAATAAGAACCTCGTAGTTACCTTATGGTCACGCATGGGTTGCAAGTGGAACAAGTTCCAAAACTTCTTTCCTGAAAGTCAGGTGGAAAATCAGAAAAGCAAAACTAGGAGGACAACCTGAAGTCTTTTACAATAAAAAATAAAAATAAAAAAAAGATCCACACACACTGACACACAGAAAGTACAGCTGAAAAAGAAATGTACACTGTATGACGCTTGACGCTTGGACTTTTATGGTGTTGCAAGCAGAATGAACTAGTGAAACTAATCTCATAAAATTGACATTTGAATTTTTATAGCATTTTGTGGAATCAAAACTCCGACGAATGTTCTTACCACTCTTAGTATAGTTGATTAACTGTACAGTAATTTCACGTTGTTCTCTGATGGCATCTCTTATTTTTTGGACTGTTGCTTGATCTGTTTCGGGACCTTGAAGAAAACTACAGAGTAGAGAATTAAAAATTAATCATATTTCCATTGGTAATAGAAAATTGACAGATAGTATTAGAGGGAGATTTGATTGCAGTGTTAACACAAAATACTGACTTCTAATTTCATATAATAAAGATGAATAAATTCCACTATTATTCAAAAATAAAAACAGAAAAACAAAAAAAGCAAATGACAGGAATTCAGTGCTGTCATCTCAAGTATAAGTGTGAATTCAATGCAATAAAATGAACTTTGCAAGATAAGGCATAAACAGAATGGACTTCTTACCGACAATTTCTTCCCAGAATTTCCTCACGTGTATATTCCGTCAGTTCTAGAAAACTATCAGATGCAAATATCTGCAACGAAAGAGGGAAGGGTTATCAGAGTCATTTCAAAATAAAAAATATACAGTGTCTAACTGCATTTTTAAATGGAGTTTGCAAAAGAGATGATAATGCTCATAATATTTATAAGATCTCGTAAAGACTTGGCACTGCAAGATACAGAAGTGTGATAGATAATGCTACAAGAAAATTGTAAATATTCCAAAAAAGTGGATAGAGAAAAGAACATAACAACAATAAAACTTGAGGTTGGGTATTCGGAGATCTTCAGAGTATTTCTTCAGGTCGTTAGTGCATGTCAATATTGACATGGAGTTTGAGAGAGAAAATAAATATATGAGAGTACGAGTAGGAGAAAAGTTTCCATGTTTAACTAAAATATATATAATAGTTCAAAGAAATATATATATTCTCACAATTGGATTATCAGGAATTCTAGGATCAGAAATCACAAAGTTCTTTTCAATGCGTTCCAATGTGGTTGCTAGGTCAATTCCTTGGCGTATATCCCTTTCTCTTTCAGTGCGGTCCCAACTATCAGAGCGTTCTATATCCGTGGTCATTAAAACCTCTGGTTCAACAATTGGTTCCTTTTCAAGCCTGCCTGCAGTTAGAGACTTTGATCTAGTTCTGCAGGAAAATATCAACATTTAATCAAAAGGTCATACACATCAGGCTGAATAGAGATGACACAACTAATGAAAGAAAAGGGCGCATAATGCTGAATTTCGAGGTTTAATAGTTAGCCTCAAGCCCTTAACCTTTATGGAAAGCAACTAATTTGGGTTCCTAAAGATAAAGTACTAACCCCAATGAGGGGCTGCGCTCTGACTTTTTAGGATATTTGCCTGCATCCTGGGAAAATCTCCCCCGAGATGCATCACCCTTCACATCCGCCTGAGGAGTTTGTCTGCCGGGCGTGCTCATTGCAGCAGATTTAGGAAGAACATAATCAAGGTTCATGTTATCAGGCTCTTCATGATTTTTACGTGGATGTTTCACAGTTTGTACAACTTCCGCAATAGAACCTAATGCCTTCTCCTTTTGTCGAGCTGTAATACGAACATAACAAATAAGAAGTGCAGTAACACTTATGCTACCAACCCAATTGAGCAATCAAGCTTACCGTCATAACGGATGAGTGACTTGGGCAACCCATTTGGCCTCAATGCCTTCTCATTCACCCCTTCTGTGAACTTGCTGACCTCAACCTGCATTCTGCACAAAACCAACATGTAAACATTTGCTACAAGACATGGTCAAAATTCATGAAACACCAGCACAAAACTTAAATTGTCCATATATAACTCATTCCTTGCACTATACACATAAAGATACCATCTTTGAAGTACATTAGAACTTAAAGATAGCATTTTTTAAGTACATTAGTATGATTCAAACTAGAAAAAGGCATTGAATTTGAGAAATAGAGGACTGACCCAATAAACTTGATGGTTTTTCCAGTGTCATCTTTGATTGGGGTGACGGTGAGAAGATTCCAGAAAGGAGTGCCATCTTTCTTGTAGTTGTAGAGCCTACCGCAGTAGCTTGAACCAGTTTTGACTGCGTTTCGGATTTTGGCCACTTCATTCTGGTCTGTTTCCGGTCCCTGAAGAAACCGACTGCAACCAAAAACATATCAGAATCTTAGATCACCCAACTCCTTTGTTTCTTTACTTCTTTTGGAGCTACCCAGAATGGGGTCTATGAAAGTAATTGGAAACTAAAACTTACATGCAATGCCGCAATGGGCAAAACTAAGTTTGATAGAAGTTGAAGTATTCATTTGTGAAAGAATAAAGGAAAGCCGTGGACGGTGGGCCGGTGGCGGGTGTTTGTGAACTGAACAAGAGTGAAGACTGTGAAGTGGGTTCGGACGTTTTGTTTAGGCTTTATACGACATGGTCGGTTCTTTTGGCGCCTCTGACACCGTGCCGTATTTCGGGTAGTATTTCCATACTCTTGGTATCGTATATTTACACACTAGTGTAGATTATGGATGTACAGTCTTACTGGTTTGGGGACGGGAATACCCTTGAAAAGATAACTGACAAAGTTGAGATGTTAAAATTAATAGTGAGGCAAAGTTAAAATGCTTTAAGTACATTTTCTCTTGTAGTGGTGTTTATTTACATTTTATGTACACATCAGATGATTTATAAGTGACAATTTTAATACGTAGAATATAAGTGATAAATAATAATTAGTTTAACAGGTTTCGCGAGAGTTAAAACAGTTGTCTAGGCTCAAAAATCATCAGGACACTTAGAGTGGAAAAGAACCTTTGGTTTTAAGTAACAAAGAAATAATAGTAGCTTACCAGTTTCTTCCAATGACCTCTTTTGAAGAGTAACCAGTCATGGTAAAGAAGCCACTGCTGGCATACATGATTGGGCAATCAGGTTTTGTGGCATCAGATACAACAAAAGTCTGCTGCAATGTAGCCAAAGCTGTCTTCAACTCACTTGACACCCTTGGATTAGGCACTTGATCAGACCCATGACTTGACTCTGATGATGTCCTTGTTGATTCAAATCTTCCTGATGTGTTTTTGCTTCTGTTCCCATCATCTGAAGACCTCCCTATGGCCTTAAAGCTCCCCTCAACAACATCATCCGGCTTCACCACAACTCCCCATTCTGCTGTCCTTGCCACTATGCTTGCCTTCTCAGTTATGATTCTTGAATCTACAACACCATCAGTGTCACCAGAAGAGGCAGCAGCAGTGTTGCTAGACTCTTCAGCTGCTTGTGTATCGAATGCCATCCACTTAAATGAAGTGCTTGATGATCCACTTTCCAGCTTACTACTAGGATGTATTCCGACATCATTTCTCTCTCGCGCAGCTAATTTCTGCTTATCTCCAGCAGCTGCCTTTGGTTTCTCCATTACTATATAAATCTCTCTTCAGTCAATACAGAAAATTTACCACCTGCCATCATTATAGAAGTAGAATGTTTCACCAAATTAAGCAGAGGGTGTACAACAATTGTTGTAATACACAAACTTGGACTACAGGAGTTTCTATAAATGGAAATCTTCTTCTCTTTTGTGCCTATATACAGTGAAAATTCTGTGGACCATAATTTACTTGAGTAATTAAATCCCAAAACTTTAAGACAAAAACCCCTTGAGCATGCATACCAAGAAAATCCAGCTAGAATTTGAGCTGGAGTTGCTATTGCTCTACAGAGGCTTTACTTTTATGCAACTCAATGATCATAGTAAGTTCATAAAGTAAGATGATGTTCTAAATGACAAATGCCAAACAAGCAATAAAGAAAATTTGGTATGAGAAAAACCTGCCTGCAAGAACTATGGGAATGGAGCAAGTTCTTGATGTTTCATCAGAAAGAGTAAACGAACTGTTCAGTACTGCTGCAATTTGAGTAATGAAGCCAAGAGTGCTCTTCCCAACAACTTGACAAATATGGCAAATTTATAAGGTATCATCAACTTCTCCAATCATCTCCATCCTCATAACTTCTTCACTGACTTCCTCTGTCTCCACTGTACACAGTATCAGAAATGTGAAGCTTTATCTCAGAGTAGTCTATCTGGGTCAGGTTGTAAAGATAGCAGAAAAGATAGACTACCAGAGAAGATAAAGTCTCTCAGCTTCCTTAATAAGTATGCCTCCCAAACGACATTTAAGCATGCAAATAGTAAGCTTTGGTTTTCATCAGAGCCCTTGTTTTCTACTCTTGCTATGTACAATTGCACATAGACCATTGATCTCCTTCCTCTTTATCCAACCCCCATTATTCTCTGCAAGTAAATCTGTCACATTTCCCTGCCCATGAGGTAAAACTGCAGGCAATAATTATGACATGCCAAACATAATGCAGATGGGAACAGGTTAAACTAGCTATGGGGCCACAGAAACAACACCAGTAGTACTTGAGGCATTCCTTCAAAGTTGTAAAGATAAATTTCAACATCACTTTGGAAACTTGTGTCTCATAGGCTTGAGGACCACAGAGCAGTACGGGTTTGTAAACTTCCACGCACACACAAACAAGTGTACGTTAACATCCGCTGGGTGAGACATTTTGTCATACACATGGCCTGCATAGTCGGTATTAATCTCGTTTGATAGACAAGTCTCTACCTTGATAACTTGATTGCACTGTAAAGGAAATTCTTGCATATGAAGAGTGTATACGAGTCGAGTAGCATAGACACCCTTTTGCATACCAGTCACAGTAATCAGTCATTAAGAAATTTTGCATACCAGTCACGTAATCAGTTATTAAGAAATGAGTGGTGAAAATAAGTCCTACCTTGATAACTTAGTAGCATTATAAAGAAAACATTTGTGACTGATTGTTTATACGAGTCGCATAGACACCATTCTAGACATGTATTGTGAAATGACCAATGAAAATATTGGTCTTGTCCATGGATATATATGGAGGGGATTGCCTAAAGACTTGGCTAGGGGTGGAAGTTTGGGTATGACATTGAATGCTCACTGATCTGTCAAAGAAAAGAAGAAGCAATGCTAGCTAGCTTCCTTGTCACATAAGAAATGCATTTTTCCCTTCATATCAATGCAAATGACACTTGCATTATTGTGCTACCATGTTGAATAAGTTGGGAAAACCTACCAAACTTCAATTCATGACATGATTTATGTTTATGGATTACATCGAGTGGTGTCATGATAACATTTGGTTTCTTAATTAGACAATTGTTTAAGTCGCATACGTGAGCTCAACTCTAAATTCTAAATCTCAAAAATAGATTTAAACAGTTGTGACTTATGAGACGGTTTTAGATTTTTTTAAATTTGATACCTCATATAACATTGTAAGATACTCTAAATGAGTAAATATATTTTATCTTGCGTCGAAAAAGTAAAACATGTTACTAGTGAATTATTTCTGTTTGTCTCGGATCTGTTGTCAGGTCCATATCAATTCCTTAATACAGATGAATCTTTGTTTGTCTCATTTTACCTATAGGTACTAATTTACTTATCTAGTAATCTCTTACCATCTCATATATCTGGATAAACCCTAGCTGGATATACAAACAGTTTCCTGAACTAACAAAACAAACGGGATTGACTGATTGAGGGACAACCCTAAACCCTGTAAACGGGCTTCTATCAACTTCTCCCATCAAATCTGATTATCCAATCAATCCTTCTTCTTCTGATGAGATTGAATGTTTGTTCAGGCAGCACTGCAGTGAAGTGATGTTGTTACCCAGCTTTTACATAATACACGCGAAGAAACGTCAGCGTCACATAGGGTAGTGACGGACACGTGGCAGCATTTGCAGCCTCAGGATCACTCGTTGATCACGTGGACACGTGTCCTTAATGTCGGTGTCGGGCTAGCAAGATTTTTCTGTGGTGGCTGTGAGGCTTCTCATCCAATTACTTGGGGGTCCAGATGGTACAGCAGGCAAAGAATCTCCAGGAAATGACAGAAGAATACGTTAGGAATTCTTATTTTCTGGGCACGTTGTCACGCACAAATCCGAATGCCCCCTCGTACGTGTTGGTTATAGATCGATGGAAGTTGGGACTCGAACGGACATGATACTTCATTCAATCATGCTAAATGCTGTACCAATCTTACCCTACAATTTCATTTAAAATAAATGAAAAAAATATTGTAGAAATTGATATCGTGTGTACAAGAGTGTATCCAAAAGTAAAACTCCTCGTTCAACACCAAGGCATTGGACCATGAAATAATCATTGCCTTAGTTTATTGACTTCCCAAGTCCAGACATTTATTTACTAGGACAAGATAGATCACAAAAGCATAATGTATGGCTAGCTAGAGTGGAGAAAGATGTCCTTGCTCCACCAGAGAGGCAATGCAATCATCAAACATCTCTTGGATGGTCTTGAACTTGAATCCTAGACTCTTCAACTTTGAAGTGCTCAAATCATAGTGTGGCCTTTCCAGTTCCTCAAACCTGAAAAATCCCATTTGAAAAAGACATTTAACAACAGTTCATCATCAAGGTGAGTCCGGTTAGTGTACTATTGAAGACAAGTGAAGACATCGATCTTAGAGGGATTTATGTTTGTGCCGGTTATATACAAACCTTTCGGGGATAGGTAAGGAAGGATATCGTGTGCATAGCAAGGATGCTAACTCATTGTTGTCAAGCACTGTCGAGTTGCAAATGTATCGACCGTGAGCACTTTCATGCTCATAAACTAGGATGTGGCAAAGGGCAACATCATCGATGTGAACATATCCCATTCTTCCATGCCAATTGAACTTCTCTGTTTCACCTGCTTGATGTTTCAAACAATGAAGAATTTAACAATTTGTAGATCAGATAACTTACACCAGAATGAGTGTTAGATTACCCTTGAGCAGGCCAAGTATATCAGATGCAGTAGAACATAGATCAGGTGGCAAACTAGGTCCGATGACAAATGTGGGTAGAACGGATACTAAATCGATCCCATTTGCTTTGCAAAATTCCCATGCTGCCTTCTCAGCTAAAATTTTTGATAAAGGGTACCAAATCTTGGGTGCAGATAAATTGTCAGTAGCATTTATAGGTTATCATGTACATGTATATGCAAAAGAAAGCAAATATGAGCTTGAGAAATGGACTAGGCTACTAGCATAGTGCATAGATCAATGCAAAAACACATTGCTTGACTTGCTTTAGAAGTGCTAGAATTATATCCAAGAAGAGCAGCTACAATTCAAAATTAAGATGAATTCGACAGAACCCGCGACTATTTCACACTATCTTTTAACTAACTATTTGTACTAGGGAAGAGGATTTGATATCAACAATTTGGGAATGAAGATCAACACATTTGAAAGTTCAACAAGGACAGAAAGAGGGAGTAGTTTGTTAAGAGTACCTGAAGTTTCTCGCAGAGTTCTACAGAGCTCCAAGATGACTCATCCAATGGGATATTGGGGTCAAAATCATCACCAGCTCTCACCCTTACAGCTGAAGTAGACGAAGTGAGAACCACACGCCTTAGAGATGGATTCTTCTTACATGAACGAAGCACATTCAACGTGCCCTTAATAGCCGGATCCAATATTTCTTTCTGTGTTGCAAAACACAACACACCACAATACTCAATTTGTGTACACTGATCTTAGGCAAAACATTACATTGTTATCTGACATGCTATGTTGTAAGACTGTTCATCCGAACATGGTCTAGATGCATACTGCGACAACATAAAATGTTTCATATTCTTATCTCAGATTATGCATGCAACATGCCTTTGGATCAGATGAAGGTTTGAGTACAGGAGAAGCTGAGTGGAAAACACCATGGCACCCCAAGATTGCATCATCAAAGCTACCTTCTTCAACTAAGTCAGCCTTCACCAATCTCAGTCTTTCTTTAGCTCCTTCCAGCCTCCACAAATGTGCCAGTTTCTTCTGGTTGCCTTTGAACACATGTACATAAATGATATAAATCAACCAGATGATCATTGTCTTATAGTGAGGACTATATGCAGTCCATATAAACTTATTTCATCATAAGGGATACCTGGATCTCTGACAGTTCCAGTGACATGATATCCTGACAAGAGAAGTCGCTTAATAAGCCAAGATGCTAGAAAGCCAGAAGCTCCCGTAACGCAAACTCTGCCTTTGGATTCAAGATTTTGATCCATCCTCTTCAAAACAGAAATGTTTCACTACTTCGTATATATGAACTATATATACAGTTGATCATACATGACAAATGCATTAGGTTTATTACTGGTGGGGGTTTGAAGAGTATGAATGGGAGAAGGTAAGCCATTCTATGCTTGTGTTCTGTTAATTAATATAAGCAAATGGTTTTATTAGTTTTAGCTTGAGCTATGGTTGAAAGTAGGAAAGCCAGGCAAAAAGGGCTATTCTCTCATTGCCATTCTTGGCTTTCTTGATCCCTCCATTACAATAGCAATGCCCAGAGTTTGTGCATTAGATCAAACAGAAGCCAGTCAAGTGTAAGTTGGAAACTGCTCCTAGTGTTGGGGAGCCAAATAGCAATTCCCACCGCAAGGGATTTGGCCAAATTTTTTTAAGGCTTTCCCAAACAAAACATTCATGATATATGTCACTGGCCAGATATTTTGGCTCTCATCGTATTTATTTTGAAACCAATGGCTCTGTTTGCCAAATCGTTCGGAAGACTATCGAACTGTGAAACTCAATCATGTTCAACTGGTCATACTGACCAAGAGATCTATGATCAACCACCGTCAGATGTAAATCTAAAAGTTCAAAACAAAACAACTTAACTTTAAACTAATACTTCTCACTGTTCTTACTGTTAGATTTACATCCAATGGTGATTGATGATTATATTATTTTACTCATCAACATAAAAAAGCATTATATGATGATTATTTGTCATTATATCGTTGATTATAGAAGATTTTTAGGTAGGATTTTGACAGTTCAACAGTCAGTACCTCGTCTATCTAAAGCATATATATTTAGTTTCATTTTTGAACATCTAAGCAACTTAAACCATTCACTGTTCAAGCTCCAAATACATTGTTCCTGAAAAAGTGAATAGTTTCATAGCAGTAGCGTTCACCTGGTCAGTTATTGACTAAGAGAATCATGATCAATCACCATTGGATGTAAATCTAACGGTGAGACTGAGAAGTATTATTTTAAAGTTAAGTTGTTTTGTTTTAAACTTTTAGATTTACATGGATCATGGATCTCTTGGTCAGTAACTGATCAATTGCACATGACCGTGGAGTATTGATCATTGTTTGATTGTACCTGACACTACCAGAAGAAAGGCTTTAGCCGACGAAAATAAAAAAATCAGGCCGACAAATTATTCTTTCGTCGGCTAAAGTCCACTTTAGCCGACGAAATTTTCCTTCGTCGGCTAATTTAAAATTTTCGTCGGCTATGGTCAACTTTAGCCGACGAAATTAAAATTTCGTCGTCTGAATAATTTTTTTCGTCGGCTATAGTCTGTGAACTTTAGCCGACAAAATCTTTAAAAGTTTAGCCGACGAAAAATATAATTTCGTCGGCTAAAGTATTTAAATATCTGCAGATCTGGACAACAACTCATCTGGGAAAAAATAAAACTATACGTAGAACCTTCAAACGTAAAAAAGTCGTGAAATAAAATATGACCAGAATGGTGAAATACGTCTACGGTTGAAAAATCAAGGTATTCCGGTAAATTCTCGGTGCCGATAGTTGCGGTCAATGCAATTTACCTTTATTATTCACTATGCTGCAGATTTGGTTTTTGGTGTCCGATTGACTATTGTGATACCTTTCCGGAAGCGTAACGGCCCTACGAGTCAAACTCATCGCTATTGCCATGACGTATGGGCCTTTTTGGCCATTCGAATCCGTTTAGGGCTTCAAAATGCAGTTTTCTTATTTCTGATTAGAGTTGACCGTTTCGATCGAGCCCTTAACGTTGTCCAATAATCCAGTTGAATTTTTTACCATAGACATCTTTCGTCATAATGATCATATCTAACAGTCGAATTTTGGTTTGTAAATTTTAGTCATCGGAATCACGTGTACTATTTACCGTTATTATTCCCTATGGAGAGCCCTATCGTCGGAAGGTAAATGTCTCAAAATTTTTATATGGGCAGTTGCGTCTCATCTACGTGAGAGTTTTTTGTGTGGAAGGTTTGACCAAACCACGTAATATAGAGGGAGATATGAGCGTTTTCATGTGATAAGTGACGATGGATTAGGGTTGACCGTTTCGATCGAGCCCTTAACGTTGTCGGATCTAGTTGAATTTTTTACCATAGACATCTTTCGTCATAATGATCATATCTGACGGTCGAATTTTGGTTTGTGAATTTTAGTCATCAGAATCACAACGTGTCTACTAATGTTGTATAACTTGTTTAGTAGGTTATACAACTTTGTGAACCAACTCTATATAGGAAGAAAAATTCTCAAAAATCTCGTGAAATAAGATGTGTTCAGAATGGTGAAATACAGCTATGGTTCAAAAATCAAGTAAATCGGGTAAAGTCTCGGTGCCGATAGTAGCGGTCAACCATATTTACCGTTATTATTCCCTATGGGGAGCCCTATCATCGGAAGATAAATGTCTCAAAATTTTTATATAGGCGGTTGCGTCTCATCTACGTGAAAGTTTTTCGTGTGGAAGGTTTGACCAAACTATGTAATATAGAGGGATATATGAGCGTTTTCGTGAATTTATAGACTTTAGCCGACGAGATATTAAAAAAGTCGTCGGCTAAAGTCAAAAATTTTTGGGCGGTAAACCAAATTTGGAGGAAAATTTTCAAAGGACTTTAGCCGACGAAAATATATGAAAAGTCGTCGGCTAAAGTCGAAAAATTTTCAACCAAAATTTTCAAAATTTTCAAAAGATTTTAGCCGACGAAAATAAAGAATTTCGTCGGCTAAAGTTCTTTATATAGGAGTTTTACCGAAGGTGGATGGTAAGAAGTCTATTTCGCCTGCCAGATTTTCTTCTCGGCCTAGCTCCGCCGTCAAGCCACCGGAGACCGCCACACTTGTCCCAAAAGCTTCGCCGTCGTCTCTACTTCATTGCTGGACAGGTGGTGCATCGAGTGGCGCCGCCGTGAGGGATAAATCGAGCTCCAAAACTCCGCCGGTTCAGATTCGGTGTCGATCAAATTTCTCCTTCCTCAGGTCACCATTTGGCGAGTTCTATATATAGATAAGTTGAGTTTAATTAGTACTACATTCCCCTAGAATTTGGTAGCTCGATTCGGTGTGTGTGAGGAGAATCGAAGATTTGAAGTTTTTAGGGTTTAAAATTGAGGATTTTTATATTTTGATTCAATTGACCTATTTAGGCTTAGAATTGGGCTTCGACTTCTTCTATAAAGTTGTTCGAAATGTTGAGAGGAAGATTCTGTCAAATTTTGGTGGTGATTGGAGGTGGCCGGAAGTTTCTGCAGTTTTTTTTTCAAAAACCAGCAACTTTAGCCGACGATATTTAAATACTATATTCGTCAGCTATAGTATTTTTTAATTTTTTATAAGGTTTAGCCGACGAAATATAGCATGTTTCGTCGGCTATAGTTATTTTTTTAATGTTTTTATAAGGTTTAGCCGATGAAATAGACTATATTTCGTCGGCTATAGTTATTTTTTTTATAAGGTTTAGCCGACAAATATCTTAATTATTTCGTCGGCTAAAGTCTGGAAAAAAAACTACGACATGTTTTTCGTTGGCTAAACTGTGGGACTATAGCCGACGAAATTTTTTTTCTCGTCGGCTAAAGTCATCACCGACGACCTTTTCCCGACGAAATCTTAAGCTAACAGGCCGACGAAATTTTTTCGTCGGCTAAAGTGCTTGTCCTGGTAGTGTGAGTTCATCTCCGCTTTACCATCAGTCGATATTGGCTATAATAAGCCTAATGGAGTTATCCTCTTATCTAAAAGAAAAGAAAAAAAGTAATAATGAGTAAAACTTCTCTACCGATAAATACCTTGCACAACTCCAAAAGGCTCTTTTGTTTCACCACAAGAGTTTGTTATATATGACCCGTGTGAAATTGAGAAGATGAGAGCCACAAGGTATATAAATTGCTCTATGATTGATGTTTAAGGGGCTTTTTTTTTGACACCTTTGTGTTTCCTCAAAATGTTTGATCCATTATCATAGCTCTATCGGCCTACCGGCTGACATTATAAATATTAATATCCAGATGGTGTAACACATTTTGTAATGCTTCATGAGGTTTAACCAATTCATCTACAATCTCAATTGTTAACATGTGAGTTTTATTTATTTATTTAACTAATACTCATTATTGTGACCGATAATTAGAAGCCTTGTACAGTCACACAATCTGCACGGCTCAAGTACCATCCATATGTAGTCAAGAAGCTCAAAATTTTTGCATTCATCGAAGCAATCAACAAACTTGTATCGCAGTTCATTCGACATCACATAGCAATTGATCGAAAAATCTCAACAACTATAACAAAAGACATTTATCAATGTTTTTTTTTTTTAGTAGGAATTTATCAACGGATCTAAAGTTTCTAAACAGTGGAAGTGGAACTATTGAGGTTCCTATTTATAAAAACAAAGTTTCGGGCTTAACCCATAAACCAAAGCAAAGCCCATCTAGGTGAAACACCAAGAGAGAACAAAACACCAAGAGCCAGTTTAACATCTGCGCAGCTGAAACTAGAAGAGAATAGAAGAGACAAGAAGACAAACCCCCACATTCACCACTCTCCTTCTTCTTCTTCTCTCTTCTGTACTTCTTGGCTTCTCTCCTCTTCCAACTCCCAACCAGGTAACTCACTCTCTCTCTCTCTCACTCACTTTAATTCTAATCTCACTTACTTTTACCCAAATCACAAACCAAATCAAAATCCATGTTTTCTTGCCCTACCCTTCTGATTCAAAAACCCAAAACCCCAAAAAGCACCAACCTTTAAAACAAAGAAAGCAGCAAACTTTGGAGTAAAAATCAAATCTTGATGTGTGGTTTGTAACAGGGAGGAGCGATGGACACCGGCGGCAACTCGCTGGCGTCAGGCCCCGACGGCGTGAAGCGCAAAGTGAGTTACTTCTACGACCCAGAAGTCGGAAATTACTATTATGGACAAGGCCACCCGATGAAGCCCCACCGCATCAGAATGACCCACGCCCTCTTAGCCCACTATGGTCTTCTCCAGCACATGCAGGTTCTCAAACCCTACCCGGCCCGGGACCGAGACCTCTGCCGCTTCCACGCCGACGATTACGTGGCGTTTCTCCGGAATATTACCCCTGAATCGCAGCAGGACCAGCTTAGGCAGTTGAAGAGGTTTAATGTTGGGGAGGATTGTCCTGTTTTCGATGGGTTGTATTCGTTTTGTCAGACTTATGCCGGTGGGTCTGTTGGTGGGGCTGTCAAGCTCAACCATGGGATTTGTGACATTTCGATTAATTGGGCTGGTGGGTTGCATCATGCTAAGAAGTGTGAGGCTTCCGGGTTTTGTTATGTCAATGACATTGTGCTTGCAATCTTGGAGCTTCTTAAACAACATGAGGTTCTTGTTCCTTTGTCTAATTGTAGACTGTTAAGCTTTAGAATTTGATGTGGAATTGAAAATGTGTGTTGTGTTTATGTTGTATGATTGTTTTCATGTGGAATTGAAGTGTGTTAATGTGTTTAAACAGAGAGTTTTGTATGTGGACATTGATATCCACCACGGAGACGGTGTTGAGGAGGCGTTTTACACAACAGACAGGGTCATGACGGTTTCGTTTCATAAATTTGGAGACTATTTCCCGGGGACGGGGGATATTCGCGATATTGGGTACGGAAAAGGAAAGTATTACTCACTGAATGTTCCGTTGGATGATGGGATTGATGACGAGAGCTACCATTACTTGTTCAAACCCCTGATTGGGAAGGTTATGGAGATTTTTAGGCCTGGTGCTGTTGTTCTACAGTGTGGCGCTGATTCCTTATCTGGGGATAGGCTTGGTTGCTTTAATCTTTCAATCAAGGGTCATGCTGAATGTGTTAAATACATGAGATCCTTCAATGTCCCCCTCTTGCTTCTAGGGGGTGGTGGCTATACTATCCGTAATGTTGCTCGTTGCTGGTGCTACGAGGTATACTAGTATTTCATTTTATCTAGTAAGATTCCCAAGGCATTCGATTGTGATCATTTATGTTTGAATATATAACGTAATTAGAATTCATTTAAGCTATAATCTGTTACCACAAACAACAGATGTTATGTCATAGTATCAGAGGACTCAATTGATTTCAGTTGGTTGAGGTTTGTGATTATTTGGTGGATTATCTATCATTGCTGCACTGTATACTCGGCACAATGTGTTTATGTGTTCACTCTTGAGTCACTACTAATACTATGATTTTATATGTTGTTTGTAAAACAGACAGGGGTTGCTCTTGGAGCAGAAATTGAGGACAAAATGCCACAACATGAGTATTACGAGTATTTTGGTCCAGACTATACTCTTCATGTTGCCCCTAGTAACATGGAAAACAAGAATTCTCATCAGTTGCTGGAAGAAATACGATCAAAACTTCTTGAGAACCTCTCCAGGCTTCAGCATGCACCTAGTGTCCAATTTCATGAAAGGCCTCCTGAAAATGAGATTCCAGAGGTATGTCTTTGCAAGATAATTTCTTGCATGATGATTGGTATGACTTATCATATGAAGATATGGTTCTTTGTTCTTGTTTTCTGAAATAGGTTTCCTTGATTCCTTCTGCCTATTTCTAAACAAGTCACTTTTAGTTTTTAGCATTGTCAAGCCCTGTTATAGCTGATTGAGTGCCACAACAAGACTTAAAAATCACTGAAGGAGCTGCAAGTGTTGACTTTAAAGAAAAAAATCTGCTTGAGAAGGCTCCAATTTTATTCTTGCTTAACCTATCCCTTTAATGACTATCAGCATGCTATTATAAATGTTACTGTTTTCCATTTCCTGAATGATGATATCTCTTGTTGCTTAGCTTTTGGAATACTTAAAAATTAAAAATTGATATTTTTTAATAGAGTGGTGTAAAGAATTTGTTTCTAAAATGATATGAAGATCCCATCTTTCGGACTATTATTGAATTTCTTTGTAATGAAAGTAGCATGCTAGTTCATGTAATTCTAGTGGAGTTGATATGTAGTTAAACTTGAGAGCTCTTTGTTTTGTGCTCATATTTTAAATTCCTTGTTCTTTTATTAAAAAATTTCAGGAAGATGAGGATCAGGAGGACAGAGATGAGAGATGGGATGCCGATTCGGACATGGAGCTTGATAACGAACGGTATGCCAATTCTCATAATATACTTATGAAAATAATATACTCTCCCAAATTTTCTTTCCTTGCTCCATTTTTCCTTAAAATATACTGATTTATTGTTTATACAGAAAACCTTTACCACCAAGCAGAGTAAAGAAAGAAATTGTTGAACCTGAGGTTAAAGACCCGGTATGCTACAATTGATCTCATGATCTTGATCTATTATTTAGTGTGTGCAACCATATTGACTATATTTTGTTGAAAGTTGTTTATCACTTCATGTTCTAGTCTCTATTAATTGATCTCAATGCGGTCTCTGTTGTTTGGAGAGTTGACGAATGATTGTACTCTTTTTGTTATTGCAAAGACCAAATATTGTTATAGCAAAGACCAAATGTCTTGACCCGAGGTTAACGATGAAAGTAGAACAGAACTACAGAAATATTACTCTAGCATGTATAATTCATTTATTTAGGATCATCAAAGTTAACATATTAGATGCAGTTTATGTTAAGTGAACAAATCTGGACTAGTCCATTTCAAGTCATCATGTGATATGTGTTATGGTCTCTCCGTGTTGTAATTCTTCCCTACATTTGTCCCATTTCAAAATGACGTACCTAAAGCGTAATTGAATATTGTTTCAAGCTCTGGTAGCTGCTGCTTATGCTTCATACATTTACGTTTTCTTCTTTGCATGTATCTTGTGATGTACCCACTTTTACTATTGTGCTAGCTTTAAGCCCAAATATGTGTCGTTTATATCCATTTGTATGACAAGTTGACAACATTTGGACATTCTTTCTGCCTTTCTATTGATTGCTGCTTGTTTGTGTAGCACTGAATCATTTCAATCCTAGTTGTCATCTTCGGTTATCTCGAAAATTTCTAAATTTTGGTTACATGGCCTATTCCAGAAAGGAGCCGCGGAGAACTCTCGAGCCTATGATGATGCTGGACTGGATGAGATTACAACAAGCGCAAAGGTTAGTGAAATGGGTTCGTGCACAGATAAAATTAGGATTTTGTTGATTTAGAATTGCCCTGCCGCTGATAATTGTTGATGTTAATATCTTCACTTCTGCAGGCTTTGGATATGGGCTCTGGGTCTATGGAAGAACCAAGTGTGAAAGTGGAACAAGAGTCTCTAAATAAGCCTGCGGATCAGATGTAACCCCAATCATAAGCAACTACTTGGTTGTATTTTGGCCTCAACTCTTTATTGATTTGTGAAATTGGTAATTTATTGTTCAGTAGCATTTCTTGTACTTCCAAGCGCTCTACACTTGCTCTGTGGGTATGTGTTGGAGATAGATATCCAATCTGACCTCTGTAGAGTGCTTGGAATGATTATAGTCGAATAGGACAGGCAAGAAGCTGTAAGTTACCACTGTTGTACTCAAACAGTTAATTTTAAGAAATGTCATTTCCATTAGTAGTTTACGCATCTCTTTTAAAAACAGTTGGTAGTTTATGCATCATTTGGGTTATGTGCAAGTATATTGAGTTAGAATATCTATTGAGGGTGTACATCAGGAAAATAGATTTGACCAATTACTCCCATATTGTCGACAGTTCTGCTGGAATAGACTGGATATCAATATCGATGTCAGAAGTTAAACCACGTAGAAACACAACTTGCAAGCAACTAAAGGCTTGTATTCTTTGCCGTCGAGAATTTTCCAAATTATGGGCAATTATCTGGACAAAAGTTGGAACACAATGGGGTGAACGAGTTTCTGTAGAGAAATTTGGGGTGATTATCTAGACAAAAGATGGAACTCCTTAGGGAAGAAAGCGCAGTCCTGCAGATTTTGCACTGTGGAAGTCTGCAAAGCCTGGAGAGCCAAATTGGGACAGCCCTTGGGGACGAGAAAGGCCGTGGTGGCACATTTGAATGCGGTGCCATGAGTGCTCATCGTCTTACATTCAAGTTTGGTATTCATGGTGGTGGTATCAACTTGATTTTTCCACATCATGAAAATGAGATTGCTCATCAAAGTTGTGCCGGAAGGTGCATCAGATGCAGTGTGAAGATGCTTTATCTCATACAATACTCGTGAGGATGCTTTATCTCCATTTCAAGAGAAGGGAAGTGCAGAAAAAAATGGTAGAACAGTTAGAATGACTCAAGAAGCTGATGTATTGATCAGTAAGTTAAAGAATGAACTTGAGACTAAAATGTCTGATGACTTGACACTGCAAGCATATTGACGGGTGATTTTCAAGATGCGTTGAGATACATAAACACTAATGAAGATGATGTGCTGCTAACCATTGCGGACATGACAATAGCAAGGAAGAACAAAGACTATGCAAAAAGTAATCAGATCAGAGTCGAAATGCAGGGGAAGGGTGTATTCGAAATATGGATGTGGGCAATGAGGGTTTCTCTAAACCTCGTGGCCTAAAAGAACAAAAACAGTAGAAATTGTTCTTAAGATCTAATCAGACATAACTGATGTTGTAATATTTTTTAGTTGTCTGTAGTTGTAGTCAGTCTCTTAAGTTCCTTGGATTTTGTTTTGTCTTATAGTTTTTCCCTGTTAGCAGAAAGGGAATACTGCGGTTACTGCCTCAAGACTTGTCAAGCAGCATACTATACAGGTTCTGCATTATACAACTTGGCTATAAAGCCTATAAGAATGTTGGTTTGATATCCATTATAAAAAGAAAAAAGGAGATAAAGTCATTGTGGTGCCTCATTTATATTTATCTTTACTCACTAAGGAGATAAGTTTTTTTTATGTGCAATCAAATAAATACAGTGCGGTAAGAGTGTATGAGGTTCATTTCTGTTGCATCTGTTGTGACCTAACTACGAAGCAAAATGTTAACAGGAAACACACAATTGGTTGTCCCAATAGCCTTGTATATGTTGTCATGAATAATGTCTCTACTCTTCCTCAGTTGCATTTAGATTTGGTAGTTGGTCTAAATTCCAGACTCTGGTTGTATTTGAGCAATTGAAAACCAAGTGGAAGACTTTACCAAGTGTGGGCTGCGGCACTCTGAAGCAGCAATCAGGTGGATGCCTGAATTCTATGTGCCCGTGGTAGTTTGACACAGTATTATCAGAAGTGTGAAAACTGTGATGAGTATTCTGATTATTTACACAAAATTTGCCATCCAGTGTTTTATGACTAACAGAGGGATTCTCTGGTTGCTAGAGCTCTGCATCAAAACAATTAGTCAGTCGACATGACAAAAATATTGTGGCAAAGTTATAATCCTGATAATGAGCTTTTCTACAATCATCTTAAAACAATATCATTATATTTTCACCAACCACATCACTGAATAAAGTCCATCAAAGAAGAAGTTATAGTACTTGATGTTTCAAAGGATCTCAATTTACAAGATTGGTATGTACAAAAAAAAAAAAGAAAGAAAGGAATTCAGGAAAAAGCAAGGCTGTAAAAGTAGTTATAGGTTGATACCTGCAAGTTAGGCTTATACAGTCTCTGTCTAAAAGGCCAACTAGGTGCCCTCTCTGATCCCGAGGATGCTCTGTGACAACTGGTATTTCATTCATTTCGTATCTATTCATGATATTCTGAGCAGAAAATAGATCCATACTGGGTGTAGCAGTCCCTGGTACTTTGCATACTTCCCCATCAGAAGAACACATTTCATATACAATAAGTTCCTGCAGAAGGTACGGCCACTTAGTCACTCTGATTAAGTTACAAGTTAGAACTAAGTATTTGCACTACAGCATTACTACTAGCTTTCTGAAATCTGAACTTTGACCTAAGATCAACATGATCCCAAAATACATGCCCAACATAATCCTAACACATTATTATAGTTAAAAGAATTCTCTGATTATGCATGAGGTTTCCAAGCAAATTGCTAAACTAACCAATTATATGCCACAGGTCCTTCAATCTTGCTACCATTTGAAATGGCATGGATAAGTTTTATATCTCGATAATACGACATGCAAACATTTCATTTCATCACATCTTTTTTCAGGCTCATTTCCCAGGGACATTGTCTCGTCCTCGCTTTCTACCAAAATCAGTATGGCAGGGAATTGAATGCAGTTACCAGAAAGGAAAATTAGCAGATATATATATTAGGAAGTAACTATTACCTTGGGTTGTTTTCTTCTTGATTTTGCATATTTATTGCTGAACGTTTGAATGTCTTCTAGTGTCAGTATACCAATTAGAACTTGATCACTATCAACGATCATGGCACAGGGCTGCTTTTCTGCAAGCATTAGAGCCACTGCTTCTGTAAGTGAAGTGTTCATCCAAACAGTCACGTATCTTGTTCTCATGGCTTCTGAAACGAGTATTTTCTTTTCTAACTTTTCCGTATCAATATCAAAACCATCAATGCAGAGTGAGCTTTCCATTTCACAAAGGTCACTCATGTTAGATGTGCTTTCGGTGAATGTTTTTCTAGAAGATAGCCCACTCACCCTAGAGAAACGGTCTTTAGGTTGTTGAATGCTACTAGTTTCTCCCTTTGAGAGTTTCTTACTCTTTGAGACATCTTTTCTTCTTGTCTGCCCAGATGTAACCCATGAAGATAACCCTACAGCTCCAAGCAGCGGTAGAACAATCCGATAATCTTGTGTCAATTCAAAAAGTAGCAACACTGCTGTAAGAGGTACCTGGCACACTCCTGCAAGAGTAGCAGCCATTCCAACCTGTAAAGGAAAGCTCTCCAGCGGTCAAAATCTCTAACTTTGTGAACCCATAACAATTTCAAATGGGTAAAATACTGTATAGTCCTTGTGGTTTGAAGTCGACATATGTTCAGTCCTTGTTTTTTATTTTAATATGAATGGTCCTTAAAGTCACGATTTTTCATCCAAATGATCCTTCCGTCAATTTTCTTTAAATGGCTGACGTGGCCGTTAAAAATTACAATGTCTTTAACAGCTATGTCAGTATTGTAACAAAAAAATTGACGGAATGACCATTTGAATGAAAAATCATGACTTTAAGGACCATTCATATTAAAATAAAACCACAAGGACTGAACAGATATCGACTTCAAACCATAAGGACTAAACAAATTTCAATTCATTTAAAATTAAAGCAGAGAAATGCAAAAAATAGGTAATTCATGCAGAAAAGGTTAGGGGTTATATCAGCTGTCGAAGTATGATTCCGAATTTTTAGAGTCAACTAAATAACTGAATTCAACCTTCTCTAATCCAAACAAAGGAAGCACAAAATCACAAGATATTGTCCCTGAAGGTATTGGCATATTACCGGTCTCTAGATAACTACAACGCAAATCCTTTTTAATTATTTGTTCTGAGGTATATCAAAACAGAAATGCATCTAGAAACAAACATTAGATATGCAAGTTTCTCATAAATGTGAAGGCAAACTATCTTCTAGATATAAAAATAAAATAGAAAAGTACCAGTCCATATGCTTGTGGTGATGCTACTTCCAAGTAGGAGAGGTGAAGTATAGGATTGGACTGAGCAACTGCGGAACCAATGAATTTCCCATATGCCATTCCTGTTGCAGCACCAATGAAGAGTGATGGAGCATAATAGCCTCCAACTAACCCAGAGGCGCGGCACAAAGAGGTTGCACCTATCTTAACCACTACTAGCTGAACCAAGAGATCAGCTGAGAGGCCTTTCACAAATGGTCGAGATTCTAGCAAAATGTCAACATTCTCAAATCCCCAATAAAGGATTTCAGGATATGCCAATGCTATTAGCCCAACTGATAAGCCTCCTAGTATAGGAAACAAACTTCTTGGCAGGGAAGTAGCCTTCTGAAGATTGTCAACGACTAACAACATGTACGATGTGCACTTTGAAAAGGTTAATGACACCAAGCCACATAAAACACCCAGAAGTAGATAAAGCGGTAGCTCTGAAAATGAGTTGAATACATCTCATTGTTAACACCACACCTTAAAAAGAAAGTAACTTCAACATCTAACTCAAGATATACTAAAGCAATGCCTGGCTTTCAAAAAAAAAGAAGCAATGCCTGAAAAACATTCATTTCACTACAGTGAATAATCTAGTGCTGTAAAGATACCATATAAATCAGAAGTGAAATTTCATTTAGATCGTGCAATATTGACCAAATAATGGTGTCCAAAACTATATGTGGTAAAGGCCAATCACATCACCAGGAAACAAGTAAACAAGTCGCATGTAGTGATCCACATTTAATAAAGGAAACCATGTAAATGGAAAGCATCGGGGTGTATTCAGTGGATATCACAGATATATCTGTATCATGTCACAGATAAGAGGGAGGTGTACCAGTAGGTGAGCGGAAGTCATAGCCTGGGACCTTAAATGCAGGTTCAGAACCAAGACCAACTTGTGTAACTACAGAAGCTATCACTGCACTAAGAATAACCATAGAAGTGGTATTTGTGAGCGAAACAGATGAAGAAGAAGAATCTGCTGGTGATGGCCATAGCACTGACTCTACGGCAAAGAAGCAACCGGAAACAGCAGCATTGAACCCTGAAAAATGAGAACAACATATACAAATTCCAGTTATTCTATACAAATTGATAATGGGAGCATCGAGAAACATTAATACAAATACTAATTTACTCACCAGAAGCAATTCCAGCAGCTGATCCAGCAGCCACAAGAGAGAGCTTTCTTTGAGAACTCTTATCGACCACAGAACCAACACCTTTGGCAATGGAAGTCCCAATCTCAACACTAGGCCCTTCTGGACCTAAAGAATTCCCAGTTCCCAGAGTAACACAAGCAGCAACTGCCTTGAGAAATGGACGCGACGCAGCCTTCAAGCTATCAAAAACCGAAACTGGCATTCCCATTTTCACCAACACATTCTCTTCCTTTTCCTCTTCTTCTCCTTGTTCATCTTCCAACGCACCTCTAAGCACATTCAAAATGGCCACAATCGAACCCCCGGCAACCGGAACAAAAACTACTCGCTGCCACATATCTGTAATGGGCTCCTCTCTCAGCCATGAAGCTCCTCTCTGAGGTATCCCATCCCAAAATACATCACGTATCTCATGCACCTTAATCACCATTCATACAAAAATCTCAGATAAAGCTCAAAACTTTGCAACACAAGCAAGCAAGTCTAAACACAAAGCAAAAGTAGGTAGTTAGGTAAAGCTGAAACGTACTGAGTAGTTGAACAGAACGACACCGAGGCCAGTGAGGAGACCAACCAAGCTGGATGACAGTACTATTGTCCAGTTCCCATTGCCACGGCCTTGGGACATGCTGTCGTCATCTTCACCTTCTTCTTCCTCATCATCATTGTTTCGATCATTGTCTTCTTGTACTTGTTGGGTTTGTTGGTTTTGAGAGAGACAGAACAAAGGTCTGAGAATGAGAGCTCTACTTCTGGTGTTTGGTGTTGTAAACTCAACACATCTGACTTTGGGTTGTGATAATGGAGGGAATGGAAGTGAAGTGTTTGATGAGAATGGTGGCAATGGAGGAGAGGAGGGTAGACGACATAAATGACGGTTAAAGCGGGTGTTGGGGAACCGCCATTTACAGTGGAGACCGCCCATTGGGTACACCAGTCCCGGAGCTAAAGCTAGCTATTCAGCCAAGCACAATAACTAATGGATAAATGTCTCATAAATTTAAATAAATTCGGTTTTTGCTACAAAAATAAGCTGAACGACGATTTGGATAATTGGAGACAGACAAAGGGAAACTTAACTAGCTGTTGAGGGTCTGAAAAGCCGAGTTTGATATTTTGGGTTTTTTTTTTTTTTTTTTCGGTTACAAAAAAATGGTGGTCGGGTGGGACTACCACTCCGAGGTCGGCAACATGGGTATGGCCTCTCCCCATGAGGTGTTTTTCATTTGCGGAGGATCGAACCAGTGACCTCCTATTACCAGGAGTGCCACTGTAACATTTGTTCAACAAGCAAACCTAGCATGTTTTCCACTGGAACAAACCCCATGGGTTGACGTTTGGGTTTCTCCTCACATGCATTTCTTTTCTTGCTTGTAACCGAACATGAGTTATTTGTTTGAGTTTTCTTTAATATTTACTAATTTACAATCTTGGTAAGTAACTCGTAAGATGTAGTGTAACTCGTAAGTACACAATCTTTGTGATGATATTGTTACCAACTATAATAAAGCCTTTTTTAAATAACAAGTTAATGCAAAATTATTTAGTTGAATTGCACAAATTGTTACTTTAAATATTTTAAAGATAGGGATTGTCTAATTTGCGGAAGAAACGGGGGGTGTATGGTGACACAAATTTGAATTGTTCTCCGTAAGAGTCTCTTTGGTATCTCTAAGTCTACAAATTATCAAAAACACAATACTTAAACTATGGAATCTTTCACAAAATTAGTACATCAATCCAAGTTTCAGTTAATTCCATGATTGAGTACTAAATTGCCACAATCATATATCCCTAACCATTCATATATGACGGGAACACAACAGATATGAAGTGGCTGTGAGTCTGTGACCGCCACCAGAAGAGCTGGTGAAAGTGAAACAACATGCATGTGAGGTAACGAAGTATTGCACAGTTAGAGAACCATTTTGATATTTTGTTCTTAATTCTTCGAACTAAGGGAGTAGAAACAACCCTTTTTCTTCTTCTTCGATTGCTCGTCATTTCTAGTCCTTTATGATGGATGATTTGATTTCTCATGTCATCAAACGTTAATGGACTCTCATGCTTCTGGATTAGGTGGATGATTAGGACTTATATTGAGGTTCACAAACCTCACACATCTCCACATTGATTGTATTTTGTGTTTAGCAATGTGATCCAATTTGAGAAGAACTTGGATCATCTGTAATGAAACATCTTGCTAGGATCTGCTTGACTTCTCTCAGATGCCCGCCGTGGCTGAAAACGAACCACATCAATACCCAAAATTAGCTTCCAAAGAAAAATATGGAGGGAAGATAATCCAATGAAATGGTGAAAATAAGGCAATATGCAATGCAAATGCATCATATTTGGTGACAGCATATTCCTTTATTTCGTTTTTGTTGTCTCCCACCTCATCATTCAGCAACCAACATGTTACTCTCATGCACATCCACATGTTATAATCAATTATCATGCATCTAATTTATGTAAAATTCCGACGTCTCATCACGAGGTGTTTGTCATCTTAACGTTTTCAATAAAAATTTAAGAGTAATGATTTTATAAGACTTTAGATTAACTAACATTAATAAAATTTAAAACAAGAATCCAATGATATAATTGAAAGTTCTGATTTTAAGAATATGGTAAAAGTATCGTTTTTGATAATATAACATGTCACATTGTGCAATACAAACACATTGTCTATATATTTGGCTTCTTTCTCAATCTTCTCATTAGTACCTTTCACATTGTATACATTGACAACTTCCGAAACCTAAACTTGTTCTTCACTTCATTACTGTCCCCCTTCTCGACTTTGATCAAAAAGTGAAATGAACGAGGAACGTTAGCCTTGAAAAAGGGAAGTAAAGACACTCCATGTGGGGTTCTACTTGTTCTGCATTGCAAACTCAATCCTGCTACTTTTTCCAGTAATGTGTTGATGATAATTGAATCAAAGTTCTTGCTTGAGAACCTTCTACTCCATTTGTATTTGTATAGTACTGCCTAGCATACCCAGCATTTTAGTACTTTGCCACTTCCATAGAATGATGAAGTCCTAGAATGATTCCTCAGAGAATATAAATGGGAAATATGCACTCGTCGTCGGCATCCCTCGTCATCTTCCATTTGTTTTCTTACTTATTACTCATACACAGACAGAGAATCATCACCGGAATCTGGGTAAAAAGTACTTTCAGACAGTTGAGTATCATACAGGTAAAGTAACATAAATAACTGTACACCAACGAATAACGACTTTAATAAAGTTGAAGACTTTATGTTTGTCTGGTTCAAATCTGAGAATTTCATTGGATTCTGGTGGTGATATATATTATTGTCTGTATATCCATACTGGCTCAAGGTAAAACAAACAGGTAGCTTTTTTTCCAGAACAAGAAAGTATCCAAAAAACTAATATACCGAAGAAAGAAAAACACAAAAATTAATCAATTGTACTTCTTCTCAGTACTGGAATCCATATACAAAATATTTTACAACCATTTAACAACTCGTTCAACCTAAATTTCATTATTAAGTAAACGCTTCCTTCTGCCACAATAAATAGACCAAAAAAGAACATTTTCTGTGAATAAATAGAATCTGGTGCTGTAATTAAAGGATGTGTTGGATGAGTCGAAGATAATGGTAACTTTATAAACCTATACTTTAGCCTCACCATTCAATGGGGTTTCTGCAATTCCCTCTTTCAGTGGTTTTAGATCTTCTTCTGTGAGAGAGGTTGGGAGGGAAGTCTTAGTTAGCTTCTCACCCTCTACAGCCCAACTGTATACTATCATGCCGACAACTGCAAGAGCCATTCCCATTAAGTTCTTAAATCCAAGCGATGAATCAAAGAGTAGCCACCCCAATGTCAAGACACAGACGGTCTTCATGTGGCCTAAAACCTGGAATGACACGGCTGAGAATCTTCCGATGCAGAGGTACTGACTGATGTTACAGAATACCGCTAGGGAGCATGAGAGTAGTATGAAAGCCTGCATACATTGGGATAAACGTTTCCTTATTAGTTTCATCATAAATGTTTAGTTTACTCATAAACTCAGGAAGCAGATTCAGATCAAATGGCTGGCAATGCAAACACTTACAAATGCACCAGAAGTCAACTTGTACTCTGTTAAAAGTTTTCCAGTAAGAAAGTAATCAACGAATGGACCAAGAATGAGAAGGGATATAGCTTGAATCGGAGCCGTCTTGCTGAGCAATTCAAAAGAGCCTACTGAGTATTTCTTCTGTAACGAACCTATTGACTGTTCCCCACAGGACAAGCAAGTCAGATCCACAATATTTCAAGGAACTTATTAGAGCAACACCATTTGAGAAATAATACTCACAATTTGTTGTAATGATGTACACAAGATGGCCACACATGCACAGAGAAAACCTTTGGCATTAACTTTAACATCAGTCACGGTACATATGCCCACACCTATTACCACCACTGCCACAGCGATCTTGACTTCCCTTGAGAAATTTTTACCATGGATAATCCACTCCATCACACAGACCACTGGAATCATGCTCAACTTCGATATCTATAATACAATAATGCAAAAGGAAGAATGTCAGAAATCTGAAGAAAATTTTGCCTGAAAGGAAGCTGGTTCTGAAATCCACCTGATAAAACCCGACAGAGTTAAGCATGAGACTCAAGTTCATCCCGGTGATTGAGGCATTGGCTACAAGTGAGAACCAAATCAGTTCCCACAGAGGAATATGTTTTGATGCTGAGTACCCAGATGCATTCGAGATGAAACCGACCAATGCAGTAACAGAGAAGTGGAAGCCAGTCAAAGTTGTAGCTGAAAAAAAATACAACAAAATTTATCAGTTGCAGCAATGAGATCATCATATGAATTTAGGGTCCTAGTTCAAGCCTAACTAACTGAAATCAGCCTAATCAATCTAAAATGCCGTCAGATCTACAGGGAATGATGACAAGTCTAGAAAGGGTAGCCAGCAGAAGAAGAGCAGCCATGAGTGGAAAATAATGGTCCAACTGTCCAAGTTTCACATGGAATATGTCATTGGAATCTAATTGAGTCATTGTCTGAGAACTACGAGGCCAAACACAATGAATCAATAAAACAAAAGTGGAAAAAAAAATGTGGTTCATCATCTTCAGGATTATGCATCTGTAGAACTGCCATCACCACAATTCAGATCATGCAATCATACAAACCTGATGAAGAGAATTCAGGACAGAACTAAACAACCCAAGACTCATTGAAAGAAACCCATTAAAGGGTAGTGAGATTCGAACATGAAATATGAATTAAGATGTTGCTCCAGATCTGAAACTAAAGCAAAAAACAAAAGAGAGTTGGAACACAATTGAGAAACAAGAAGAAGAGGGAACTAACCAAAACCAAAAGCAAAGCCAGCAGGGGACATAAGCTGCTTGTTGGCCATGATAATGCCCACGGAGCTCACAATATTCATGCCCCATGCTCCCACATCAGAAACTGGCGACTTCTTTTCCTTCTCCATTCTTCCAATCTAAATCAACAACACCCCAAAAACCCAAATCCTCTGCTTCTCTCTTTTGGATCTTCCCTTTTGGGGTTTTCCCAATTTATAAAACAAAGGGAGGTAGAGACAGAGTGCAGGCTATGCAAGCACTCACTCACCTCCGGCAGAGAGAAAGAGAGAAGAGAGAGAGAGAGGAGGGGAGAGAGATAGACCCAGCAAAGATTAGAGACCCTTCACCCTTCGTAATAGTGCATATAAAAACACCCAAAACACAAATGTAAAAGACAAAAGAGAAGGCTAGGCTATATGGGCTGGCTTCTTCATATGCCCTTTTCTTTTGCTTTTGCTGTCTCCCTCAGCAACCTTGGCATGTTACCCATATGGGCTCTTCCTCAATCTTACAATTAATAAATCACCACCATAAATTATTGCCCATAATCAGATTTCAGTTTTACCTCCACCCAGAATCACAGTAGAAAACCATTTAGGTAAAACCATAATTCCTCAAAATCACCCACCAAATTTTTTCCTTTTAAACCCATTTTCATGATATCTTCCTTGTTTTTGCCCAATGCCCAATTATATGCTTTGCAGGTTTGCAGCATCCTACCAAAAAATTCTCCAACTTTCCTCCGTTTGCTGTATTATGTAGTGTTCTGGAGTATGCAATCTGATATGTGTTACTCGATGTTTAGTAGTGTTTTGAAATATTGAAACTGTTAAGCATATATAGGTTTTTTTCTTCTTTTTATTGAGATCACACAATTTGCTAGGGTTTTGAGGTCTAGAGACTAATCCGTGTGAAATGATTATATCAAAACACTTCATTCTTCTTAGTCACAAAGAATAGATTGAGATTAAACTCAATTCAGCATAAACGGAGTTCAAATCTAGATATGTTAGAAGGTTTATTTTCTCTAGACTCATAACAACCTGACCACCTGTGATAATTTCATAAGCCTAAATCGTAGGATTAGATTATTGAGTAAAACGTATCACGCACAATTTACCGTCTAATAGTTTCTAACTCCAGTATTTCAGTACTCTAGAGCATAGCAATTCATAAACCCCTACGTATCTTCTTAATCTCTTAACCAAAACCGTGAAATTTCAACAAAAGTGAGGTCAAATGTTACTATAACAGCGGAGACACTCCAGATTTGGGCTTTACGTGGTTTTGTGATCTGCTATCCCTTTTTTTGATCTGAAAGTGATCTGGAGCATGATGACGCGCAGAACGAAATTATTAATTGGGGAGATGCAACCATTCTGTGAAGGACACGAAGCTTGATTATTGCAGAAAGTGAGAACTCAAGAATTAATAAGAAGCAACCTACGAAGCTTGGAATCATCAAAAAGTCTAAAGAATTGACTCCAGAATTGACCCCTTGGACCAGGCAACGTTAAGTCGACGAGTGGAATGCTTCCCGAACTATTAGGCAGCATTGCAATTCCTTCATCAAAAAATCTTGCGCCCGTCGATCTTGAATATTTTTCATGATTTTGTTCTTCTGTTTGACCTGCCTGCAATTCTTTAAGGCCTAATTTCTACGAGTGATACACCTTACATGTTTTCATCGTTTGGTCAGCTTGTATAATCATATGCAGGGGCAGAGCTATGCTTGGGCTAGAAAGGTTCCGGACCCCTGCCAGCATTTGTCAATCTACCTATAATTACTACATGTACTAGTGCAAATGATCAAATCTTGTGCTAATTGAATCATTTGAACCCCCCTAATCAATGAAAACAACAATTAAGCATATGAAATTAGAACTAATAGTACTTAATGGATAATACTTATAGAAAGAAATCCATAAATGTTGCTTAGATTAGAATATTTTATAAATATTATCATTAATATCTAGTCTATTTAATTGTTTTATCTTATAGAAAATCAATAGGACATGCTAAAAGTATGTAATACCTGCTAAGGAATACATTATATATAAAACCATCAATAAGAGTTTTATTCTGTATACTATCTCGTTTTATCTTTTATGTCTGGACCCCTCTCAGATCTAAATCCTGGTTCCGCCACTAATCATATGACAGAGATTGCGATGTATGGTATGCATTGTACTTGCCTTTCCAAATCAGATGCTATTATTTTACTCATGTTGCAGGAAGTTTGAATTTCTTGATGCTCTTGTGATAGAAAAATGTGGTGTGTTTAAAATCGACTAATGTTATTTTTAAGTCATTCAAAAGTTCTCAAGTTCGAAATCCCACTTGAAGAAAGAAAGAAAAAAAAAACTATGTTTTCTAACATCAAAGTGTATGTCACATATTAGTTTGTTTTTTGAAAGGTAGACGTCAATCCATTAACTAGCCAAAGTTACATAGAAATAGCTCACTCATAGAAAGGCTACGAAAAGATTGAGTCATCCGTACGAAGCTTTAGTTGGTTTAAAACCAGAATAAAAACGATACAAAGACAACCTAACATGCAACTAGAACTGAATAAACACAAAGAAACTCAAATATTATTTCCTAATTGTCACATATTAGTTAGTTGAGGGCAGAGCTTATATGACTATAAAACCTATGGTAAGATCCAAATTGTTGTTTCCAAAATAGTTTTGAAGTTCGCCGCTCCTAAATTAGACAGGAACAGAAAGAAAAAAGAAACACAATACTAATTCTCCAAAGCCCATCCTCTAATTCTCTACTTTTATAGAATGCTTGATATCTTAAAGAGCAGATATTAGATTAGAATAATACCAAAGGTATATTCTCAGACCTCCTGTACAATTGGCTGGATTTGGATGCAATAAAAAACCTTTGTTTACTATAACAATTCAAAAAACAGTTACCACAGCAATCCATGTTAACCCGCGACAAGAGACAAAAAACAGAAAGGAAGAAGGAAAAAGCTAAACGTTTCCAGCAAGCAAGATCGAATAAAGAACAAACACCTCACATCGGCTGATCGGCCTCTTCTGTCCTTTTCCTTTATCAATCATTAGAAGAATTCGGAATTGATCGAACTCATCCTACTCGGAGAATTACCGTCTTTTCAGTTTACGAATCAGTTCAGAAAAGTGAATAACTGTCTGTTTTGGAACAATTAGCAATCCCAGTAGGTGATGATGAGATAAAAAAAACCTTTCACTTGGCAGACCTGAGCAGCCTTTTCGCCAAGGATGGGGAATCGAGCTAAACTAGTAAACAAAACTAGCAATACAACTAAGAACCAACATACATTTTTTCCTTATCGCATTTACCAATGATTCGAATAAAATCGCAAACTAAATAGTGAAGCTGCTTGTCATACGGCACACCACATATTCCATGTCTCCCATCAAAAGATTTATGTTACTATCAAATTCTAACGAATGTAGGAATCACAAAAAGAGTAAATATAACATAGACAAAGCAAGCATTGAGTTGTGGTGTTGAGCTTCCCAACTGACATAAGCAAAACACAAAACAGGACCAGAACCGTCACAAATGCCGACCTGATGATCTAGAGGAAAGCATCCTTCTCGAGCAACTTAAGTACATCGTTTTGGTTGTTGAGCTTGGCGACGTCAATGGGGGTCTTCCCATCCATGTTTGCAAGTGTGCTGCAGATACAAGAACAAAGCTTTGAAAACTAAGTATAGCTAAGTGGGTTAAGAATCAAATTTTACATGAACAAATTAGGATATTTTGAACTTTCAGAGAAAAAATGTTGGCTTACACAGCTGCGCCGTTTTCCAATAGAAGGGCCACACATTCCTTCCTGCCATAACCAGCTGCATAATGAAGTGCAGTGTTTTTATTCTTATCCAAGGCATCCACTTTTGCTCCAGCCTCTAGAAGCACCTGAGCACACTTTGCCTGAAATGAAATGATATCTATTTAAAACCTCCATCATAAAATGATAACAAGCATTGGCATAACAAGTATTGGCATGCAGAATCAAGAAAGTCAAATGAGAGGAAAGCTTAACTTCTAGAAAATATCATACCTCGCCATAGCCGCAAGCAAAATGCAATGCTGTCCTTCCTTCTGAATCTTCCTCATCTTTGTCAGCACCAGCAGCTAGCGCATTTTTCAAACCCTGATTAACGAAGTAAAAATTAACACTATATATTTCCTAACTTGGCTGAAACATATAACCAAATATAAATATCTAAGTGAAAATTGATACTCGTGCAAGGATACTAAAATGCTTGACCAAAAACGAAAGCTTGGCTGCTTGGGGGAAATACACAAGTTTTGAACTAAACTTTACAAGTAAAAAAGAGATATTGAAGGGGACAGAGGCAGATGATGCAGTCCGGTGTTATACCTCCACATCACCAACACTAGCAGTGTGATGAACTATGGGTTCATCCTCAGCTCCAGCATCTTCTGCTTCTTCAGGTGACCAGGGCTTATCCCCTGAAACTTCAGAAGGTGCTCCATCAGGCCCAACTGCAAGACCCATTGCTTCTCCCAACTTCTGTAAAACATCTTTATCATTCCAGTATCTGCACAGCAGTATTCCATCATTTAGTTAAACCAAAGTTAAGAAATGCCCAAAACCCATGTGAAGAAGAAAAATGTTGTAGTTAAAAACCATCATCCTGTAGGAAGTCTAGCATTCTAACCTCATCATGGCAGCAGGACCCCCAGTCTCTATCTCTTCTAAAATAGGCTTCAAAGAAGGATCTTCTTTAATGCGTGCCATACGCTCCTCAAGCTGATCTTTGTTTGATGGATTCGTGAAACTCTCAAGCATTGAATTCATGGATGGATCCTGTGGTAGGAAGATTAATAAGATTTAAGAAACTCTTCCTTGTGCAACACTAAGAAAAATACAAGTATAGTTTTGATTGCTTAAAGACCACCAATACCTGCATCAAAGCACTACCAAGGCGCTCAGCCATGTTCATAAACTGAGGATTCTGCATAACCTGTTGCATGGTGGAATAGTATTGTTGACTATCAAACTGAGGGACACCCTCATCAGCTGGGGCACCTTGAAAAGTTTTCTGAAGTTGCTCTGCCATCTGGGTGAATGAGGGGTCTTTCGCTATCTGTTCAGCTAGTTCCTTGATACTTGGATCCTGTCATTTAAGACATTTGTGAGCAAAAAAAACATAAGATAGAACTTCAGCACTCGAGCACGGATTGTTAAAGAGGAAGTGAAAACGCCTTAAATATCTAAGAGTTCCAGTAGTAAAGGAAAAAACAAAAGAGTGGAAGAGGTAAGAGCACTTCATTTATTAAAGAATTTTCCACCTCTTGTGAATTTTCATAATATACCAAAATCCAATACTAACATGAACATCAAAACATGAATAATTGAAAATCTTATAACTTAGCCCTGCCTAACAAGTTCATTGCAGTAATTGGAAAACAGGATCACTTATTGAGTCAACATTTCACCTAACATCTAGCTCACGTCCATTACTAAAGAGAATCTAAGATTTTGTGAATTGGATAACATCATACATATTTCTCCATGAGAATTAGTCAGAGAATGGACACGTGGATCAAGGAAAAAATGAGATCTCCATGAAGTATAAAATGCCTGAACATTAGTTCATTAAATTGTTTTTTTATTGTAAGAGAAACTATAACTTCCGTTACACCATATAACTCATTGTTTCCTTTTATGCTCAAGTCGTTAAAACGGTTTGCCCCTTCTTTCTAAACCTAACATATGAATAAAACTTAAAGTATTCAAAAGATGTAACATACATTCAGCAAGCCAGTCATGGCCGAGAAATCAAAAGGATTGGGACCAGCGCCTCCAGCTTCCGGGAACGGAAAAGGCATTCCTCCTGCTCCTGCTGGAAACGGGAACCCTCCCGGCGCTGCTTGTGGTGCCGGCGACTCCCCAGAAGATGTCTCAGATTTGGAAGTCTTCTCTTCCTTGGGAACTGTCTTTGCATCTGTTTGAAACATAAAATGAACATCAGAACAGCAACTTCAAAACTTTATATGGTATAAAAAGATCAGTACATAGCGTCCAATTCCAATAAGAAGATAATCAAACAAGTAAAGACACGACAACAGTTATCCAAATAGCCATCGATCCAACTTCACCCCAAATACAGCCAAAACCAATCAATTCGAAACCAAATCAATTCACAAAATTGCCTCCACTTGGATACAATCACACAATAGTAAGCATTCGTTGATCAAAACTAGTAACTCCAAGCAAATTGAACACTAAACACTAAAAATTCTCTCTTCCAACCCTAACCTAATCCCAATCCTTCACCAGAAACACTATGTTCTACATCGATCAATCCAATTCAATTCAATTCAATTCAATTCAAACAAAAGATGGAATAACTAATCAAATGAATACAGAAGATACAGAAGAAACGCAGAAGTCAAAAGCGTACCAGCAGGCGAATCCTTCTGAGCAGAAGCCATAGTATCACCTGAATCGAAGCACAAACAGAGTCAAAATCACAATCACAATCAAATCAAGGATCAAAAACCTAACAAGAATGCACGAAACAAAGGAGCGAATTGAAACCTGCGTCTGATTCGATTGAAGAAGAAGCAGAGAGAGAACCTTGGGAGCACGCAACAGCGAACAGTGAGAGAGAGAGAGAGAGAGAAGAGATAGATGCTGGGCTTCGCTGGAGTTGAATCAGAACTCTATTGGAGTTGTAGGGAGTGACGATATATATAAAAATCATATAAGAAAAAAAGAGAAGGGGTTTTATCTAATCTAGGGGAAGGCTCTCAATCTCACCACCGATCTTTCTGAACCACTCAGTGGGCCACCTCAATCCTCATCCTATTCCCCAATGAATGGCTCTTTGTCCATTCCCCCGTTTTGCTCTCTCTTGGGCTCATTGGGCCAGCATTTGGGTAATCTCATCATCAACTTCTTGTCCAAGAATTCGTTTTTTTCTTAGTGAACAAGTTACTAGTCCTCGTCTAAGAATGGCACCGAGGAAGAAAGGTATCCTTGCTCTTTGGTAGCAAAAGGTGGAAAAGGTATACTTGTTGGAAAAACAAAGAGCTGTACACCACTTCAAATGGTCATTACCGTCTTACTTAACATAGGGTGATTCATATCGCTTTATAGGTAAAATAGACAAACTACGTAGTAGGATTAAGGTTTGGTCGTTTCAATAAAGCGAGATGGAGACCCTAATTTGGACCCTCGTCATCGAGCTCATGATAGTAAAGAACGCAGAGCCATAGTTGAACAATCCAACCTAGGTTGAGAGCGTTAAAGCTTTCCTTACGAACCTGAAAATAAACATTAATGAAAATACATAAGAGCTACATTCTAGGTGTGGTAAGGTTAGTTGAGCGGCCTAAAATGTGACACTCTCACGAGTTTATGGCTAGTAAGTCTTCAAGTTTATGCGAATACGGTAGGTGATTAGTGTGAATTTGTATGACATGGGGTGATTGGAGGCCCAAGGTTCATGTACCCTGCAAAAAAGGGTTTGTTTTCGAAATCCAAAGACTAAACTACAAATGTCACAAGCCAAAATCAAGGGTAAAACTTGCAAGATTTTGATATTTGGTTACCAAAATAAAACTTCTGAAATACTAAAGGGGTCAGAATGTAAAACATTTCCTCCCTATATATATTTGGCTCTAATAACTTTGTCATCATCTGACTTCTGAGTTTGATATGCCAAACCGGGCATCCCTGATGATGCACGATCAAGACTAACGAATATCCCAAAGACAAGACAGTTTCTCAACATTTACATCGTCAATGGGATCCAACAACTCCATTTGATCGTGAATGAGTGAGGATGTCCCAACCCGCTCCTGAGGTGTCCTACAGGTAATTCCTAATCCCATTCCTCTGAATCCGATTCTCATTTTCTTTCTTCTCCCGATTTGAATCCTACATGATTTAGGTAAAGTTCAATGCCAATTCCTCAACATTACTGAATAATGGGTATACTTGAGCTTTCATCTCAATTGGGTCACTGTGTGTTTACCAGAACATGATCTTACTGGTGAAAGTTGACCATTGCCTAAAACATGCATTGTTGGTCATCTTTTTACTTGTTTTTTGGTGATTGATACTGAAATTACAGCTCTCTGATTGTTGAATCCCCATGAATATTGGGTCTTGTGGATTATGTTTCTGTTGTGTGCTTGAAACTGGAATTTACAATAGTTTTATTTTTATGCAGAAATTGATTTATCTTTTGAATCCCTTATTACAGTTGTGGGTCTTGTGGATACCCTTTGCATTTGTCATCTGCAAATCGTATTGCCTCTGGTTCTGGGATAGGCTCTGATTATCAGAAATCTGTCAAGAAAGGTTTTATTTCCTTCGATTCGGTTGATCTTAGTCGCTTCACGCAGGTTGATGAGGTAAATTGTTTTCCTGTCTCTTGGGGTCAGCGTTCAAAGACTAAGCTCCTTTGCCGCAAATGTGGAGTTCATATTGGTTATGGATATGGAGACTCATCTGTTCTTTGTGGTTTTGACTCTCCCACCTTGTCTACTTCAGCTTATAGGAAGTTCTCTGTGAAAATTCGAGCTTTACAGCCATCTGAAGAGTGCTAAAATGCTGCAACAAACTGCTTGTAATTCTAGTACTATTGCTCTTACTTCCATTATGGACTTGCCTGATGATTGCCTCTTCTTTATTTTCCAACGCCTTGATTCTTGCTCTGACCGTGAATCCTTTGGCTTGACTTGCCATCGCTGTCTTCGTATTCAAAATCTTAGCCGCCGGTCCTTGCAGTTTCAGTGTTCATTTACGCAACTGGACATTTCCTCATTATCACATTCCAGCATTACCATTAACAGTTCCCATGTCCATAGGCTGCTTACTCGCTTTCAGCATTTGCACTCATTGTCCCTATCTGGTTGCACACACGTACCTGATTCAAGCTTGAGCCATTTGGCAAGCTATGGTTCAAAGTTGCACACACTTCGCCTGGATTGCTGTTTTGGTATTACTGATAATGGGTTGTCTGTGGTAGCAACTAGTTGCCCCTCATTACAAGTCATCAGCCTTTATCGCTGCCAAATTACTGATTCTGGGCTAGAAAGTTTGTCTAAATCTTGCTCAATATTGAAGGATGTGAATCTCTTGTACTGCCATGCTATTTCTGACTCTGGGTTAAGAGCTCTTTCACAGAGGTGTCGTCAGCTTCAGGCAGTTAAGATATCAAATTGTAAGGGAGCCGCTGGTATTGGCTTTCAAGGTTGTTCTTCAACTTTAGCTTATGTAGAAGCTGAATCTTGCAAGCTTGACCCAGAGGGCATTTCGGGAATCGTCAGCGGAGGTGGGATTGAATATTTAAACCTATCTGGTTTGATTTGGTGTAAAGGTGGAACTGGTTTGGGAATAATTGGAAGAGGGTTTGCTCTGAGGCTTAAGATTCTTAACCTCCGGATGTGTAGAACCGTTGGTGATGAGTCTATTGTAGCAATTGCAGAAGGTTGTCCACTACTTGAAGAATGGAACTTAGCACTGTGTCATGAGGTTAGGATAGTTGGATGGTCTTCTATTGGGGCGAACTGCCAAAAGTTGGAAAAACTTCATGTGAATCGGTGTCGCAATCTATGTGATCATGGTTTGGAGGCTTTGCGAAATGGTTGCAAGCAGCTCTCTATTCTGTACATGAACGGTTGTGTTAAGGTTACCCCTACAGCAGTAGAGTTGTTCAAATGTTATAGGGGTGATGTTACCATCAAGGTAGAAGAAAGAATGTGTATAGGGCCTATGTGGTCATTAAGATGATTATGCGTGATTTATTGGACATGAAAATGTCAACCAGATGCTTCAGATTTAATATGCTTGGAGCTTGGAGCTTGGACATGAGACTCGGAGCTAGTGCTTTGGAGGACGATCAATGATTTTTAATTTTCTGATACTGATATTGATGAAAGCAACAAGAGGCTCTTTGGTTTAGTGAATAGTTTTTTTTGTTTCTTTGTACTTCCATTTTCATGATTTATCTGATATTGATGAAATCAATAAGAGGCTGTTTCGTCTAGTGAATAGTTTGTTTTGTTTCTTTGTACTTCCATTTTCATGGGTTATCTGCTTCCTACCCGTCCCCATAAATCATCTGATTCTCGTAATGAAATCCAAAAGCTATAATAACACAAGACACAATGTCAAGAGAACTCAGTTCAATTGTAATAGATATATGCTATATCATTATTTGCTGAAAATAATACAAGGAATTACTTAGAATAGATGTTTATTTGCTGAATCACGAGATACTGAAAATAACACCACTTATTGAGTCTGCTTCATAGTGCAGATCATTTTGTGGTTCGCAGTGCTGATACTACTCAAGATGAACTGGTACTCTCTTCTGTACTATCATCTGGAAACACTGCCTCATACAGTTTATTCCTCCAGAAGTCGATCTCTTTTCTCATTTCTTCATTCATGGCTGCCAGAGAAATATAAAAAGAATTAGTACGTTCATTATGGAAAATTCTTTATCAACTGTATGCAGGGTTTCGCAACACCATTACCATCTTGCCGTTTGATTTTCTCCAGCAAATTGTGATGGATTGTTTTCAATTCTGTGTTTATATCTTGAAGCACAGATTCCTCCTTCTGCACAATAAACACTCATCATGATTAACATCAATTCAGTTGCGGAGTAATAAGATTCGATGTCGATATACCTCGACAGCAGCTAGCTTGTACACTTGAGCTGCACGTTGAACTAGCAATCGTTCTCTCCTCTGTCTAAGCTCTACACATAAAGAAAATTTGTGTTCAGTTTACCAGTACTACCAAAATAGTTCAAAAAAGAATGCATTAAAGAAAATTTGGTTTTCATACGGGCGATTTGCCTAGCCAGTACATCGCTTGGAGAATTTGGGTCAGCCATATTGCTATCTGCTTCTTCTGCTGAAAGAACTCAAAGAACAATTACAAGATATAGACATTTTAATTTCATTTTAGTTGCAACAATTTAAATTGGAAAAGACAATTGATTACTTCTCCATTATCTTCGTATCTGGAATTACTACACATATCCATCTTTTGGTTTAAAAAGATGGCAACAGTAGATTTCATCATGTTTTTCAAAACTACACATAGAAGGTTAGAAACAGTAGATTTCACAAATAATTTCCTCTTTGCCCAAAAAAAGAATCTCAGATTTGACATTCATACTTATGAGTTGTGACATTTATGGTGCAATTATTTCAATTGACCAGTAAGTCACGGCTCACTCACTAACTATGAATGTCACACGTACGTGATTTCGTTTCAACCATATACTATATGTAAAGTATTAATATATATGTCCGTGATTTCGTTTCAACCATATACTATATGTAGAGTGTTATATATCTATATAAGTGATTTGGTTTCAACCATATACCACAACCTATCATGTTGTGGTACTAACATAAGATTTCTTGCATTTTTGTTAGTCTGCCCTACCACCACGTAGTAACGGACATCCCTATGCTCCCCTACCTAAGAATTTTTAAAAGAAAAGATTACTTGTCGACCAAAACATAAACTTCTACTGAAATAACCCTCAATCATTAAAGAACTCAAGAAATTTTAAATGTAAATGGATAAAACTGTAAATTACAAAAAGAAAAACAAGAGATAAAAACAAAATAGAGAATGCAAACTATCTAGTACTAACTAGAATATTAACTAGAAGAAAGTTCATCCATTGTGTTTACAATACTACAATCTACAAACAGTCCATGAATAAATATTGGACTTGAAAGAAAAGATCAAATATGACGAAAATATCATGTCAATTCAAAACTTTATTGCAAATGCAACCTATTGACTACTTACATGGTCACAAAGCTAGGAGGTAGGGGATTGCAGAACAAGACGAGGTTCAATTCACTACTGAAACCTCAATGCTATTTTTCTCTGATGCGATTGAAATGCAATTTCTAGCTTGTATTTATAGCTCATTTGACACCTTATGTGACACTCTCGTATTGATTTTTCTAGGACATTGTTCTTTTACGATTAATTACGTATATATGATGTGTACATTATTAGGTCCAGAAAACAAGTGTGTCATGTACAGTACATATATATTTTCCTTTTCAAATACGTTTTTAGATGGAATGAAATATCATAGAAGAAATGAGCAGTCCTACTTTGTTCTTGAAGAAGTTCATGCACTATACTGGATTCAGCTCTCGTATTCAGTTTTATCCAATTGATTGTATAATTTTGCATTCCTAGTATATATATCATTATATAATAAGTCGTGATAAAAAGAATCATAATTAACATAATTAAAGAAGGTCAAACCAGATTCCATGTAAGGACAAATTTATTTTGTTTTCTGATCAAGCTAGCCACAATTTTTAATCATTGATGAGTTCTATAGGTACAATGTCTCTTTGATAATATTGTTGAAACTATGGTCAAACGTGTCTGTTGTTATTATTCAAGATGTGTTCTATGAGGATCGTATCGAGCTTTCTCCAAGGCTTGTTTTAATTCCTCGCCGACTACCCGTTGTTCTATGTAATCTATAATTAATATAAATCAGGCATGGGCCTGGCCGAGTTTAAAACCATGTTTCAAAAATAAACATTGCGGCGCAAAGTTGCAGACTACATCCAACTTTTATTTAGAAAAATCCGAAAATAGACAATATTGCGTAAAAACCTCTTTGTTTTTGGGGACAAAAAAAAATGTCTTTGTCTTTTAGATAAGCAATATGCAGGAGACCGATGAGAGTAGAGTTTCAATTGGGAAAAAAAATTATTTGTGTTATCCATTGCGGCGCAAAGTTACTCATGAACAAACAAGATTGACAAGACACTTGCTTGAGTGGAACTCTTATCCAAGTTCGAGTCCCAACATTCACAAAGCCCTTGTTGGTTGTGTATTGGGTACATAGGACATGCAAGACCCATACGACGTTGGTAATCATCGAAAAAGTCTGTCGAATGCCTAAAAGTCTGTCAAATGCCACCTTGGGTCAACGAGGTCTTACTGCTCTCATGTGAAAATCAACTTGGACCTAGATGAGTGGGCTTTCTACGGATCGCATGTGGTTGATAAAGTTCATGGGTTGGTGTGATGCCTTCCTCGGATCCAAATAGAACCATTCTAGTTACACCTCTCAATTTGCTTTGTATATCTTCATTAATTTTTGTACAAATTTATTTCCGGTTTTACCCTCTAATATTATTTTCACTTTAGTTTTACCGTGTTCTTTCTTGAGGAACAAAACCTCCTCCTTTTTTCAGAAGAAAAACTTCTTTTTCTTTTCAAAAATAACAGTCTCTTCCTCCTCCTCCCACTTCTCTGTTGATGGCGTCCGGGTCACCAAGCTCCTCCTCTCCCTTTCATCCTCCTCCCGCTATTATGAGCTCTTCTGATATCTAATTTTTGTTATCAATTCCATTTCTTTATGGTGAATAACAAGCAAAATTGATCACCTTTTCAACTTGATTCTTGTTAAGCCCAACCTCTATGTATCTAGCAATGATTTTCATAAACTAAAATTGTTGGCTTGATTCTGAGATTGAATACAGGTTTTTGTCTTTTTTTTCTTCTATGATATTGGTTCCTCAATGCTTGTGTGCTCAATTTTTTTTTTCTTCTTGATGGACTTTCTTGCAGGAAATCAAAAATTTATTTGGTAGACAATGGATTCCCTGTTCATGTGGATGAAAGAATAAGGATGCTAGTTTTCAAATAATGTCAAAACAAAAGAGTGAGTACAGCACAAGAACACAACAGTTATTTTCTAAACCACAATTTTAACTCGAGAAAAACAGCAGTAACAACCAAGATAGCCAGAGCGACTCCATATCCAGCATTCCATCCCTTTCCTTCTTCTCCCAAATGGATCCCGTAGAATATATTTGCTACTGCAAGAATAATCAGAAGCCTTCCCACGCTTTGATGGTACCAATTCCAGTATTTTCGTGCTTTCGACACCTTATCTGGTCGAGCCAAAAATGCCATCACCTACATATTTGTCAGACTCTCAGTAATCAGGATATCATTTATCATATAGATATCGAATCATGTCCGGAAGTGCATTTTGTTACCAAACAGCATACGAGATTAATAGAACATGTCAAGTTATGCTTGTGTGCAAGTGAAAACAAAGAGTAATGACAAACCTGCAGACATCCAAGCACAAGAATGAAGATACCAAGAGCTTTGTGGGTGGAGACATCAGCACTAATCTTATTGTCTAAGACAAATCCACAAATGACACCTATTATTCCGAAAACAAATGCGAATGATTGGATGCCAATATGAAGGTAAAACCAAAGAGGTTCATAGGACTTTAAGTGACGAGCAACTATTACTCCAATTATCATCAGAATGCCCCATCCAAGAATATTCAGTACTCCATGGCTCCTTCTTAATCTCGTATATGGACTCCCAGTGCTCGATGTAGTTTGACCTGTTTCATCATCAAACAAAGAATAGTCATCTTCTGAAAGAAGATCTTAGTTTTGATCTTCATTGTTTGATTCCAATTAAGCCAGTGAGGTGCATCCAACTAATATCGAACAAGAAGAAAGCCAAGGGACTCTAGAAATACTGCAGCCACCCTCAAAAATAAAGCTTGATGATCAACATCACCTATACACAACCTTCAAATCAAAATGCAAGCTAAGTGATTAAAACACATCCTTCTAGATGCAGAAATGATATGAATTCCATTAGTTGTCATATCACAATCACCTTAAAGTATAGGACTATGTGTTACCTATGCATCCATTTGTCACTTGGTTTTCTTACCAACTTCAATCCAACAATTCCTTATCTCCCTTTATAGTTTATACTAATAAGAAAATGAAGAGCTAAAACAGTAATCACATTATATGAGGTGGACTGACCTGTAATGTAATTTATGGAGGTGGCGACCTTGTCAAAGTGCTCGGTCAACCTGTAGTTAGGTGCTACAGGAAGCAACCCAGTTGGGCCAACTGAGTATATGAGCTTGGTTTGTGGTTGGTCAGTCACCAACTGGAACCCCATGTATACTGTAGCAGACTGAGTTGTGATGAAGGAGTAATTGGTAAGAACTAGGTTCCCTTTGTCAAGCTCCACAAGGCTTGGTGAAGTCCCACGTAAGTAGTAACGCCTAATTACTCCTCCTTCTGTTGGGGACATCCACCCCACAATGGCACTGGAGCCAACCATCTGGCCATTGCTTGAGAACCCCATTGCTATGTAGGAATCTGCTGCAGGTGCTGAGAGAACAAAGGTCCATGTTCCTGGTGTGGTCTCTGAGTACTGCAAAAATTTATGTTTTCATATAGCACCTTGATCATGATTATATCATCTATATGTAACTGGAACAAAAGGAAATGTTCTCTTGCCACATAATCTGGCTAGTTATGTTGTCGAAATATTAATCAGGATTCGTAAACAGTTTTACAACATAAACTGTCTCCGAGAGAATGAATATACTTATGAATCAAGGAAGAGATGTGGCTGGTGACTTACTCTGAGGATGTAACTATGAGCGTCCCAAACAGCACGGCAGTGAAGGGAAGCTGCATCAAAGGGCAGAGTGACACTCTGGAGGTTTAGAGTTGAGCTGCAGGAATCTGTTTGTGAATTCACTATGGCTGACAAGCCAAATATGGTGATGGTGATGGTGATGAGAACTATGAAGGGAGAGTTTCCTTTCATCTCTCTCTTCCTCTTTTCTGCCTATTTCTCTCTTTCTGCCTTTGTTTCTTGGTGGTGGGCTAAAGCAGGCCAAGTAGTGGGTGATCATTTCAAATTTATCAATATATGTCACCTAGGCGAAGTTGACAATGATCATCATACAGAATAAAATACTTCAAACTGTTGCAATCAATAAGTTATACCTTGTGCACTGATAACCCAATGACAATACACAAGAATACATTATTAGGTAAGCATCATGAGCAAGGCTGTCATCCTGATATGAATATTACATCTCAAGAAGCCAAGTGGAGATTTGTGACATAATGAAGAATGAGTTCAAAGCTTATGATAACATATGCCAATATTGAATTCACAGTTCAAGGTAATAACCAGATGGTGAATCTCATCTAACATTGACATTAACATTTTCCTAGACCTGATCAGCAAGACTTTGTTTCCTATTCAAATATATGCTTGATATTAGTTCTGGTAGATAGGATCTACAAGCAGGAAGCATAGGAGTTGAACCAAGATAATTGGATAAGCCATCACGCTATGATGTTGATCTGGTATATCATTAGAAACTAGAACCAAGATAAGTCATCAAGCATGCTGATCTGGTCAATTTGTTGAGACCAACTTGTGTCTCACCCTTTTCTTATCTGTGTAATTATGGAATGATTCCATGCTAGGAATACAACAGTGAAGTAGAAAGCAAGACTATATGGGCGGCTGAACGACCTCCACAGAAGACATCTAACAATGAACTTCATATAACAGAATTCAAAGAAACCAGTGTTCTATTCCTGAATACTATTTTGTAGCTTATGAAATTATGCAAGCATTTGCATTTCCCAGCTTTTATTTTTGGAACTGAATTTACATAACATTTTAAGAGTACAGATGACGAAGTAGAGCCAATCTTAATAAGAGGAATGCTCAGCAAATTCCATTTTTAGAATCTGAATATACACAACATTTTGATCATACTGGTAGAGACTAAAAAGTTAGTGACATTGCTTAAGGAACACATTTGAACTGAATTGGGCAATTTACAACCTGTCCACCCACCAAGACCTCAGAGAACATCCTCTGGCACCCATGAAACCTCACTTTCCACATTGCCTTCCACTGAACATAAAGAAAGAGTAAATCACCCTGAACTTGAATATACAAACAATGAAACTAAAAAGTTCCACTATAATAGGATAAAATCAATTATCGACAGCATTCCAACTTCCATGTCTTTATCAACCAACAACAAAACCCAATGCTGTTGAGACCAACACTATGATAGCGACAAAAGAATAGACTGGAAAGAGGTATAATGACTTCAGAAAGTAAAATGGAGGGCCAGCCATGAATCTAGGCTTTTTAACAGATAGGTTCCAATTTAACAGATTTGTTTAAGAGGTCTAATAAAATCGAGAAAACTTGTTGAACAAATGTAGGGTTCACAATGTTTCACACACTATAGGTATGTACGAATTGCCTGGACACACAATCAGAGAACTTTCATATGGTTAGACTTCAGCGGTGTTAAAAGAACAGGCAGCTCATAAAAGAAAGACAGAAGGAAAGATAAGAGACCTAAAGCACAAATACTTTTACCATATTTAAATTTAGGATGCAAAAGACTAATGACAGACCTGAACTGTACAATAAAGCTACAATCAGATAATTACATTGTAAGAAACTTTACCCAGTGATGCATATGCTGGTATGCTGATATAATTGGGACATGAGCTACTAGAATACAACATGTCATTTGAACTGCTAGATGCACCGGCACAATCCCGAGGCTGCAATAATACCAATCAGTTAATTACATAAGAAAATCACTGCACAACATAGATATAATCCAAAGTGGGACGCAGAATTCTTCAGTGCCTATCTCAGATATTCTCAATCATCCAACAAGTTGCTATTTTTTTCTTTCAATTTTTTCAGGAAATGGACTAATTCAATCAATGAAATTCCAGCCACAAAGGCCTCAGATCAGAGACACTGACAACCCATGAACGACAGTTTGATTCCTCAATCTACAAGTGTAGAAACACTTTGATCTTCTACTATATTATAAAGGATATAAGATTGATTCTGTACGAGTGTCTAACCTTGAAATCCTTGTAGAAGCAAAGATGAAGTTCCTCCACAGCACCATTTCTGCAGACCAACTTTGGGGTTGCATGGAAAGCGTTCTGAATGGCAGAAACAATGCCTCCAAGAGGATATTTTTCAGTATTAGAAGGTACATATCCTGCTTCATTCAGGACTGCCTGCACAAAGGGTAACAAAACTACCATTAAATATCAATACATAAATTCGCTAATACCAAACATGAACAAAATGACATATATGCATGAAAAACCAATTCTTACAGTAGCAGTTTGAGATGTATACCCTAAAAACATAACGGAACTGCATAACGAGAGCCAAACAATCAAGGAAACAATGACCTCAAAACAAGAGGAAGCACAAAATTTACTAATAACTTTTTATCAAAACGAACAATTACAGATCATCATAAGAACATGTGTATGTATGTTTCTATATTCTCCATGAATTGCAATTGCAAACATGACAAAGGATTGTGGAAACACTTAAATTAAGTGAACATCTCACTAACAAATGTCCCTTGTTTTCAATAGAAGTCTATCAACCAGAAAATGGCAACTGATAATATATCCATAATCTTGCAATTCAAAGAAGAGGTGTTATTACTACAACTGCCAAAGAAAAAACTGATTCTGTTCACTGAGCCAAACTTCCCCCACATTCATATTGGGTGTCTGCTTTTCTTATATTGAAGTGTGCAATCAGCATGCAAAATAACTAAACAGAAGCCACTGTATCAGAAATAGTAGAGATATAATTAAGCTCACAAATCACACATGGATGACAAGTAATCAGACCGTTCTAGTACCTTAATAAAGAAGCAACAAAGGAGATTCTAACAACTTGCTATCAATATTTCAACATGTTATGAGCATAACCAGCTCAGAATTGATGTACAAATTTCAGTATCTGAAACTTACTGTGACATTGTATTTAAAATACACATTCAGGGTTGTCAAAAAGTAGTTGTATTCATCTCCTGTTACTGGAGCTGAGCAAGTCCCGTGCTTCTCTGCAGGTATTAATGAAAAATGAGCAAGATAAATGCAGGAACCAAACTCATCATGCAATGCATTTCCAAGAGAAAATGCTTTTTCAAAGAAGCAGCGATTGAGCTGCCATAATGATTGCATTGGTCTAAATTCAAAACAATTGTTGGTAAAACCAAATAAGTGTCTATTCATAACAAGTGATGATGAGCAAGAGATGTAGATGATTACCCCACTGTCATTGTAATATCACCCAATCCAGTAATCATGGAAACACCAGAACGAAGAAGAGTTAGACCTCGGTTAGGGTCATCAAAAATATCAAGAACAAAATAAGTCAAAATCTGAGGACCACCTCATGACCCCAAAATGATCCTTTTCCACCATGGCAAGATGATGGTTTACCACAACTCAATGATGGCCAATATTTCTCCAAGGGGTCGAGCAATGTTGAGATCTACAAATATGAAAAGATAGAGTGGTGAGATTTAGGCACAAATGCTACTATTAACTATTAAGTAAGGGGCAAAAAGTTGTAACTGCTGAAGCATGTTAATTGTTAAGATGCTTCTTGCACTAAAGAAAAGTGAACTGAGGTGCCTAAGTCCCTTGTCAGAGATGATACCAAATGAGCATGGGTTACAATTCATCAATCTGTAAGGATTTTTCTTATATATCTAAAGCAAAAGAATAATGTGCATTCAAAACAAGAACACAGACCTCTTTCTCATCAAAAGTCTTCCTTGTGCAACAGGCAGGCCAGCTTCCATCATTGTAGTCAGGCCACAATCCATCTGCCACAACACATATGGAAACCAGTTAAGCCTATGCCCATCACTTATGCATAGAATATCCCACCAATCAACGACTTTGATCATAAGTCCAACACAACTCCGAAACCCTCCTCCCTTGCTATTAAGATGAGATTCCAAGACACTTACTGACCATTTCCCAATATGTCATTTAATTAAATATAAATAAATAAACACACTACATCTCTGAAAAACCCAGAAAACCCAGAACAAATACTGCATTCTCAAAATTTCCAAGAACAGACATTTAGATTCTAACATAGACATAACTTTAAGTCAAGAACCAATCAAGTAAAGTTTTTTCATCATTAAAATACTTCAAAACATATAAAAGCATTAAAGCAGCTCTATACTTACGGATTGTGAACACAGTCGGAGAATTTGAGCTGGGGAATAAGAAGCAAACAAACAAACCACATCAAACAACCAAACCCAATCCGTAAACAGCCATACACAATGAAACAAAAGCATCAGAAGACTAACCCACGGCAGCAGGCGTTGTTGGGGCAGCAATATTGGGTGCGTTTACAGTAAGTCCCAGGCCATTGCAGGGCCAAGTTATAATAATCAAACTCTCTCTGCTTTGGCCTCCCTATTCCAATTCCAAATTGTTTGGCTTCGATCACACACAGCGAAGCAGCTACTAGTATCAATGCAAGTACAGAAGTGGAGGAGGCCAGTTTAGCAGAGAGAAAAGCCATTGAGATGAGCCCTGTGGAATCGCGGAAGGGTCTGGTGTGGGTGTTATAGGGGAGGATCAGGGGGGTATATTCGGGATTGCGTGTTTTGGGAGGACAAGGAAACCAGGACAGGCACGCCAAACTTTCTTCTCAATTATTGGCGAGGCCAACGTATCTATCCGTCGTTTGATGGCAGTAACTAACTAACGACACGTTAACTGCAACTCGGTCTTTTCTTTGTTCTTTTGACTCGTCTCTGCACTTCACCTTTGTTTCGGGGTATCTGTTTGAATTAGGGTTGTACTTGCACAAGTTTTGGGTTAAATCTCGAACTGTCTTTAGTCTTTACCTCCTCTCATATAGATCCGCTACTTATATGAATTATTGTCAGTCAGTCAGTCTTAGTTTTTAGTTTTTGACATTATGTGTAGATACATCATGGTGTAGTGAATAAAGATCTTCCGCGTTCACATTACTTCATACAACTTCAACTCTTAGTAAGGTCGTTAGTGACTAGTTTTGATTTTAGCTTGGTTGTTAGGGATCCATTCATCCATCTAGTCCCCAGTTTTCAGTAGGGCTGCGTGTGGATCAGATATGTTTTTTTTAAAAAAAATAGGATTCGTGATCCGAACCGTTTAATTTTTTTAGATCGGATTTGCATTTTTAAATACATAATATGAACGGATTCGGATCCAAAAAAACCGGTTTGGATCTCGGTTTTTTGTTTGGATCTGTAAAGCCTGGAATTTGAGACATATTTCTATGAAAGCAAATACATGTTTTCAAGATTCCAAGTTTTCAAAAGTTCAAACCAACTTAGACACAAAATAACATTAAACATTAAGCAATATTATTACTAAGAGAGGGTACCTAAATTCAGAAACTAAGAGAAGAACGAAATTGCTAAGCTTACCTCTTGGATAACGCAATTGCAGACGAACTAGAGAAGAAAGGGTCGAGAAGCGAGAGACTAAGAGAGATGACTAGGCGAGAGATTGGGGGTCGAAGCCTCAAAGTTTTGTGTTTTATCTTTCAGACCTTTTCTTTCCCTAAGAATCTAACGCCTAAAATAGATTTAGTTTACTCCAACGGTTATTCAGATTTTTGCATTATTTTTTTAATTTTCAGGATCCGATCTGAACCCAAACTTTGTTAAACGGATCGGATCCATCAAAATGTGTTTTTTTTTCCATAATCAAGATCCGATTCAGATCGGATTAGATCGATTTGACTTGGATCCGGACCAAACATGCAGCCCTAATTTGAAGTTTCAAACACAATATGCTGCTCGACTTTGCCCCCTTTTTTGAAGGTTCAAATCATCAATTTTTTTAGTTACTACTTGCAGTTAACTTGTATTAATATGTCCTCACAATAGTAGCAAAGACGATGGTCATATGAGAGTGACAAATATATCTCATAAATGATGTAATTTTTTTGTTTACTTTGTTTCATAATTAAACTAATTAAAACTTTCTAATCATGAGCTCTCCTTTGAACATCAATAGATAAACAATGTATTACATGTTTCAATACTTTATAACAATTTGAATCAGAATAATTCAAAGCCACTAAATATCTAATAAACCGTGACCAATACCTTATCTCTGCAAAATAAGACACAAATATCACAATGATTTCATGTTCGAATCAAGTAACAAAAAAATCTACTCCAAACATGTTCCCAATCATATGGTCTTAACTAGTACAAGCACACACTCGATGCATGATGTTCTTCTCACAAATTCTCCCTTTCCCAATTTCAACAATAAAAAGCCAAACCTCACAAAAGAGGGAAGAAAATCTCTGTCTATGATTGGGAGAGGTCGGAGTACAAAAACGGCACACGCACACCTTTTGATCTTTTGAGGGACTTGTTTAGCTTCACTCTCATTCTCTCTCTCCCTATATAAATATAGAAACCCAACCTCACTCGCACTCCCCAAATAAGGAAGGGACAGAGAGAGATAGAAAAGAGACTTGAAACCCCAAAATAAAAATAAAACCCTAAATCCCCAAAACCAGAGAGACAGTGAAGAACCTCTCCAAACTCGTAACCCTAGTTTAGATTTCGTTTACATTACACCATATATATATATATAGATATATATACACGCATCCTCCCACGGCCAGTGTTTTGCTTTTTCTTCTTTGAATTGTTTCTTTCTCTCGCTCTCTTCCTCGAACCTTCTCGATCCGTCGGAGGCATAAAGCTTCTCACTTTCCGACTCCTCTGTGCCCTAATTTGAGGTTCAGTGACCGGAAGCCCCAAACCGGACGGGGTGGGCAGTTTCGTAAATTGGCTCAATTGGGAGGTCAAATTCGCGCGCGGTGCTATTGAGCATTGGGTTCGTGAAGCTCAATCAGTCCAATTGGGGTTTCGGGTTTCTGAATTGGCAGCTGCTTTGAGCTTTTGGGCTCACCAGACCAGTAAGCAAGAGGAGGAGGGAGGAAGAAAGAGTTGGATTTACTAATTTGTCCTCCCTGATCTGGTGTTGTACCAGTTGAAGACCGATTCGGGATTCATGTCAGAGGTTTGTGCTTCCTTTCTGAAGCTTCTCTTTGATTGAAAATTTTGAAACTTTGGCTTGTTATGTTCATGTTCTTCTTTTAAAAATCAAATCTTGTTAAGATAGATTGAATGCTTGCTGTTTGTTGTGTTGTGGAATGTTTGTTTTCGGTACGTTCAGAAAGGTTTTAGATTCATAACCTAGCTTTGGTGGAAGTAGAGTTTTAGGGATAGGGAAAGCAAGTACAAAGAGGACAGAGATTTTTTTTTGGGGAAGAATTAACTATCTTGAAAGAAATCATTGTTATTGGATATGGAATTGTGAGCTCATTAGATATTCAGTTGCTTGCGCTAGTCCGATTAGAATGGTAGCCAGTAGTTATTACTGCTAGAGTTAATCTAAAAGCTTAAGGGAATAATCTAAGTTCTTTCGTTAAACCCTGCTATAGCCTTGCTCAAGTTGTTATGTGGTCAGAGGTTCGGTCCAATGAAAAGCTCATGAGGCAGTTAGTACTGTTGCCTTAGGAGACAAGAAGGTGTTTAACATGTAGTTTTGGATTCCTACGGATGTGGGTGGAGATGATAAAAAGGAAGGAATAGACTATTCCTAATCCTTGTTGGTGTAAAGATCCTGAAATTTTTAGTTGGTTTATGGAGAAGGGAAGACATAATTAGGAATTAGTTTCCTAATCTGTGAAGAACTCTGATATCCTTGTGTCTATTTAAGGAGGGTTCTGCTCTTGTTTTTTGCACAGAGACAGAGCAAACTGTATTTTTTTTTTCTTGGAGAAAGAGGGTGAGTAAGGGCAAACAGGGACAGAGAGGAAAAGATTATAATATAGATTCCTTGTTTTCTTGTTCTTCCTGGTTGTTCATAAAGTCTGTTAGAGGCTTGGTAAGATTCTGTACCATAAGAACTACAGTGGAAGACTGTTTTCTCCCCAATAGACGTAATTTGCCGAACCACATTATATTTTTGTACTTTTCTATGTGATCCTGTGCCTAATTTGTTATGCATGATATCCCATTAAAGGGGAACACTAACTGACGCTGTGAAAGCAAGCCATTGATTATTCATTGTACAGGTTCTGTTGCTGGCACAGGAAGCTTAGTTTTATGTCATTGGCTTGCTTTTTAACTGTATAGTTTATTCTAGAGGGTGTTATTTTATAAAAGATTGCTCATGTAAAATTTTGTTTCCTACCAAGGTGACATAACATAGGTAGTCTCCAAAAACTTGAAGTAATAGGTCTCGAATCAAATGATGTCTATCTGATCACTAAGCCAGTTGAACAACTAATTCTGCCACTGCAATTTTGACTAATTTGCGTGTATAGTTAGTGGAATAAATAGTTCAATATCCTTTTATTGGTTTGCTGTTCATTTGTCATTACTTTCCATTTATTGTTTTAGTTCTTTGTGATATCGCAGTTGATAACTGGTCACCATTTCATGAGACATTGACCCATGGATCCTGAAGGAGCAAAGTTTGGAAGAGGTAGAATGCTTTTATATTCTCCAAATATGGTGGTGTCTCATTACAGTTTTCTTACATTTACATTTGCCAATTGATTCTTCTTTTTGTCATTACATATAGGACAAATAGCTTGAACTACTCTTAGACACGTCGTCTGTTCATGTATGACAGTACTGTCAGGCACCCAATGAATAAAAAAAATTCCTCCCATCTTTTTTTTTCCAAAAGATTTTATATATCTAAGATATTAAATTTTTTAGAAAAGCTCTGAAAAGTTTATATTAAAAGTTTATAAGCTAATTTATCTAACCGAGAAAGCTACTCTGGGATGCATATTTTCGTACTGTTAAGATTTCTTGTTTAATGTCATGTGATGAAATGTCTGATGGATTTAGGACCAAGAGAGCTGACTGGTGCCGTAGATCTCATAACTCACTACAAATTGCATGCACACCATGAGTTTTTCTGCAAGCGTTCGCTTCCTGTATCAATTTCAGACACACACTATATCTACAATGTGGTGGGAGACACAGAAATCAGGAAAGGAGAGGGAATGCAATTGGATCAACTTATTCAGAGTACATATTCCAGGGATACTAAACCTCGGATACAGCCTTTTGATCTAGATAGTCTCAGAGAGGCCTTCCAATTTAAAGAGACTGCTCCTGTTGATTTACCAGCTGTGAGACCTTTACTTTCCTGTGTTAAGAGTTTTCAGGCTTTTGTACTTGTAGTAGACAATCTTATGTACTTTTTTTTTTCTTTACCTTTTTAAAAAATTACAGTTCCGAGTCATCAAATTTGATATATTTTTTGTCTTCTACAGGCAGATAAGGGGACTCCAACTATTGCCGGGAAATCAAAGAGTGGGTCTAAAGATAAGGAGAGGAAACACAAAAAGCACAGAGACAAAGACAGAGACAAAGACAAGGAAAAGGAGAAAGAGCATAAGAAGCACAAACACCGTCATAAAGATCGAAGTAAAGATAAAGAAAAGGAGAAGAAAAAGGATAAACATGATTCGGGCGGTGAGCCCTCAAAGAAACATGAAAAGGTTGGCAATTTATACTCTCAGCTACATTACTTTTCTCGAGCTAGCTTGGTAATCCTTTAAAATAAAACAGGAAATAAATGGGACATGAAATTCTCCAAGTAGCTCTGTTATGATCTATATTGATCTGTGATCCTGGACACTGAGTTGTAGTTTCAACTGCTCCTTTTGTGGCCCCATATAATTACTGCTCTGCTTGGTGATAAATGAAGTAATAAATGGGCCCCATGCTGTTTATGTAGCCAATAGTGGTTTATTATTCTTTTGACCAAGGGATGGGTGGATTTTTCAAATTCTTTTTACTTTCAATAGTTGTCTATTAAAAATATTTGATGTTTAAACTTTTGAGTCTGTTTTCTGTCTTTGACTCTTACTAGCACTTTCTGTTGATAAATTGGGTTCTCTACTACTCTTCAATAGGGTAGATTATTACTAATATTATCTTTGGTCAAAGTATTTGAAGTGATTTACATGAGTTATGCTACTTTTGTATAATTCCAGAAAAGGAAACATGATGGAGATGAAGATCTTCCTGATGTTCAGAGACACAAAAAAAGTAAGGTAATGTAAACATGAAACTTTTTCTCAGAATTAGTATCTACATCCTGTTGGTATGCATGATATGCCCCTCTTAAACAAGGTGTCTGATTCTCACTATTGTTTTCAGCATAAGAGCTCAAAACTAGATGAAGTTGGTGTGATCAAGGTAGCTGGCTGAGTGTTGGAATGTTTTAGTTAATTTGTTTTCTTCAAATGGTTGTCGTTCATAGTTTGGAGGGGCCTTTCATCTGATATTGTTTTTCTTAAGGTACACACCTTACATTTCCTGTAATATTGAAATTAGCATTTCCTGTATTTTGAAAAAAAAAAATTATTTTTCACTGAAGCCGTTATACAAAGTGGTTCTACAATTTTTAACTTATTCCCAGTTTCCTGCACATTGCATGTGTCTTTAGATTACTGAGATGGGTTGGTCAATTGCAGTGGGAGGGAAAATAATTGATTTTGAGTAGCCATTGGTATCATTTAGGAATGTTATTCTAAGTTCTTCAAGGACTTATAAAACATCTAATTATGTATTGGTCTCATGCTCATTGGGTGGGTGAAAAGAGATGTGTAGTGTGTGTATTCGGTTAGGGAAGATTTGGTGTGTGTGTGTGTGTGTTGTTCATCATGCGGGAGAAAATACATTCATTTTTCCATACACATCAATTCGGGGACCGGCACGTGATTAGGCTTATAAAGTACTTTTGTAGGCTCCTCTAATTCTGGAACACCATCACTTGATGTATTACAATATTCCTTCTGACACTTGTCAGTCATTATATGTTCTAGTTTCTTTCAAGCACCTTTTCTGCTTATAATACTAACTTTTGCTCATAACTATTACCTTACAAATACCATAAACCTCGGTTTTCTTTTTTTGACAACTTTTCTTCTTTTGTAGCCTTAATAGTTGGATTCCCGTGATCACTTGGCTTGAGGTTTGGGTACATGATTCTTTTGGTTTATGTGCAGAATAACTAGGAACTGACTAAAGATTGTGAAGAAGGTGAATTCACCTGCTGAGAAATATGTGGATTGAAGGTAAAATGTACTGAAAATGAACTCCTCTGTAGTATAACAATGATCTAATATGGCCACTGGTAATTCGGAAAAAAAAAAAGAAAAAGGAACACTCTGATCTGTTTTCAAGTGAGATTGGATATCATTGCATGTCCACAATATTATGATCCTTTTTGGATTTTCAGCAAGAATAGAGTTTATGATATTTGTTGCAGCTTCCAGATGTAGGGAAAATAGGTTTAGGAAGAGATTGTTTATATTGATCCGTGTTCCTATTCGTTGTTCAATGGCAAGAACCAACAATCAATCCACACAAGGATCTGGTTCAGTTAGAAGTTTAATATACTTGTGTTAGAGAGGAAGTAATGGTAGGTTTACAGGAGAATCATTTTTCTTGCTGGTTCATCTATAGGCGTGAGATGCGTGACTATCTGTTCGTTTTTTTAATGTCAACTTCTGTCAGAATTGTACTGTCATTAAGTAAACAGCAGTTCATCATTTAATACCAGCGCTGCCCCCATACACCAACATGTCAACTCTTGAAGTGTTGAAGCTAGCCTTCTGTAATTAATTAGAGAAACCATTCCTGTGAAAGTCCAGTTTTACTCCCTATTCAAAAAATAAAATAAATGTCCAGTTTTACTAGAACCTCCATTACAGAGAGGAGCCTCCCTGGCTGTGTGAGGGGAAAGGAAGAGAAAGTAGGGTTAAGTTCTGATGAAGTGGGATAATGTGAACAGGTTGAAAGAACCTAGAAATGACTGATCAAGACAGATTATGAAGCTTAATGATATGAACTCTGAATCACCATGTAATTCAAGCTAATCTAGAACTGACAGAGCAGTCACCTAAGCTTAAATCTTGTAGACTGTGTTGCCATTCCCTGTACATATGGTCTCACATATTTATTTAAATATGCCAAAAGAATTCCGGCAGATGACTAAGATGAGGTATATGTTATTGTTTTCAAGTGGTTTCTAGTCTAAGCAAGAGTTGGTTTTCTTCCCAACTGAAGGAAGAAAAGGAGTTTGGATAACTTGCAGACCTTAGAGAATTGCATGCTTATTAGTACCAATTGTAATCCATTGGCTGAGGATGTAGGATGTGGATTACTCTATGACCCTGAGTCCTTCAAGTTGAAATCATGACTTCATTTCCCTTCGTATTCTCATGTTTTGAACCCTTCCTATGTTGATTATTATATCTAGCAGTGATTTACTTTTTTCCCGACTACCAGTCTGTTGGAAAAAAATTTGTAATCTGACAATTCCTTTTTACCAATGTTTGCTGATCATTACAGTACTCCAATCAACATTCTAAACATCAAAAATGAAAATTTGAAGCACTAAAATTTTAAATTTCCATCGCAACCAACTAGCGAACCTTGAGTTGTAATGATATTTTTCTCTTGGGCCTAATCCCTAGATGCTTAGGAGTGGGCATGCGCATTTGTGCTGGTTGAAAGAAAGTAATTTTATCTTTACTTCTTGAGGGAGTCAGGGAGACTTGAGAATTCTCATGCAAATGCAATGAAGAGAAAAGGATGAGTTGCCGATGGAACCGATCGACAAGCTTCTGATACGTCAATTTTTGGCGACTTCCTTGGGACGTTACTTTTCAAGATAGAGTATGCTAGTTTTTTTCGATAATAGTGTAATCTAGTTAGGAGGAAAGTAGAGCAGTAGTGGAGTAATGTGAAATTGGTTTTATCTTGAAATCAGTTTATTTCTGAATCAATAATTCTAGTCTGTGTATCACTTTGGGTATAAATAATAATTTCCCTAGAGGTTCCGATTATAACGAGGATTTAGTGTGGACTTGAACCGTTGAATGATGACATGCATATTAGAATTTGAATATCTTTTCTCATTAATGTAAAACTGGTTTTGTCTACTTTTTTTGTAGAGATGTCCAAAGTTTCAAGTCCAAAAAAGGACGGGAAAGAAAAAAAAAAAAAAAGACGTACTCCCCTAGATAGAACATTTTCTCCATTTTGCTTTGTACAATCCAAAACCAAAACTTCACTGGTTAACCATTACCCCATACACTTTTAAGCAGATATCTAGCACAGATATTGGACCTGGACAGCAGGACGGGGATTGATGGAGGTCTAACGCATGCAGACTAGAGATTTATTTTTATTATATCTAAAAAAAATTGATGTCAAGCAGCATATACTGTATACACCTGCTATTTGGTTCTGTCTCTTTCCTTTGCAGTATCGCAATTGATGCCAACCTTATGTGATGCTGTTGATGAAAGTCTAAATTTCCTACCCATAAATATATAGTCATAGAGATAACAAAAAGTTAAACCCAACAAAGAGGAGTCAATAGAGTGCTTTTTACGCATACCAACTAGCAAAGAACATTTTATTGACTACTATATTTACTTTAAAATTACGGAGACATAACAAAAAGTTAACTCGACTATCATATGGTATAACATGTCAAACATGAACCGTTTAAATTCATAATTAATAAATCACATTTATAAATGTCTTAACGATTTTCAATATGGTTGAAAATTTGTAGAAATAATCTATTCATAAATCCTTATAAACTGAACGGTCAAGATGTGGATATAAGATCGAAAGATAGAATAAACCGAAAAGTTTTCACCAAGTCCTCAACTTAAGAGACTCCCATCGGTCTAATTTGCACAACTAACGTTTCTTTTCGATATCCTATTTACATAACAGCAAGCTGTTTTTCACTTTTTCGACTATATGCAGAGTCTTCTATCTTTCCATTGAAGTTTGTCAGATCTAGGATGGCTCTTGCACTTGTAACAACCACCTCCCCAAATACTCGTCCATCTGGTTATCATGTGTTCTTGAGTTTCAGGGGTGAAGAAACCCGCAAGACTTTTACGGACCACCTCTACACAGCCTTCATCAGTTCAGGCTTTCGTACGTTTCGAGACGAAGATGAACTTCCAAAGGGACAAGACATCAAGCCAGAAATTCGGAAAGCCATCGAGCTGTCACGAAGCTCTGTTATTGTGTTTTCAAAAGACTATGCGTCTTCCCAGTGGTGCCTTGACGAGCTTGTGATGATCATGGAACGCAAGAGGACCGCCGATCACATAGTTTTACCTGTCTTCTACGATGTCGATCCATCGCAAGTGAGGAAGCAGACAGGAGATCTTGCAAAAGCACTTGCTAGACACGAAAGAATCCAATCCTTGAAGAGCAAGGTGAAGCGATGGAGGGAAGCACTTGCAGAAGTTGCCGATCTAGCAGGAATGGTCTTGCAAAATGAAGCTGACGGGTATGTGTTTCATTTCAACCTAGCTGGGAAATCCATCAGAAACTGATTCGATTTCTTCTTATAGTAAACAACATTTTTCTTATGATTCAGCAGGTTCATACATTCCACATCCACAAACTAATCGTAGACTAATAGTAATCTAGCTATGATATTTTCATGGAGCGGTATTTGATGATAATCATAGCTCTGACTTTTTATTTATTTGCAATGTTTTAGGCACGAGTCTAAGTTTATCGAGAAAATTGTAAGGGTAATGGAAGATAAACTTAGGCGCATTCCCTTAAGTGTTGAACCGCACCTAATTGGGATAGATTCTCAAACCAGAGACATCAATTTATGGTTAAGAGATGGATCAGCTGATGTTGACATACTTTTACTTCATGGAATGCGTGGAATAGGAAAATCAACCATAGCGAAATTTGTTTATAACTCAAACTTCCAAAGATTTGAGAGATGCAGTTACCTTGAAAATATCAGAGAAGCTGCAGAACAACCGAATGGCTTGCTTCGGCTACAAAAACAACTTCTTAATGATATTTTGAGCGGAAGTAAAGTGAAAATACACAATATTAGTGAAGGGATAGCTAAGATTGAAGATGCCATTAGCTCAAGAAGAGTTTTTCTTGTTCTTGATGATGTGGATCATGTGGACCAACTTGCTGCATTACTGAGAATGAAAAATCGGTTTCATCCAGGAAGTAAGATCATCATAACAAGTAGCTGCGCCGGATTGTTGGAAGCTCACTGCCAATTTGCTAAGGTGCATATGGTTAGGATTCTGGATGAGGATGAAGCATTAGCGCTCTTTAGTTGGCATGCTTTTGGACAGGACCATCCCATTGAAGGTTATACTGATCATTCGAAAAGGGTAATAGATCATTGTGGACGACTTCCACTAGCACTTAAAGTTTTAGGTGCTTCTTTATCAGGAAAGAATCTTGTTGTCTGGGAAAGCGCATTGAACAAACTGGAAGTTATTCCAAATGGTGAAATAATGAAGAAACTCAAAATAAGCTATGAATCGATACAAGATGATCATGACAAAGCTTTATTCCTTCATATTGCATGCTTCTTTATTGGAATGGAGAAAGCTGTCGTTCTCACCATACTGGATGCTTGTGATTTCTTCACAGAGGTTGGCATTGAAAATATCATTGATAGATGTTTAGTAACTATTGACAAAGATTCTAAGTCGGTGCAAATGCATGACATGATTCGTGACATGGGAAGGGAAATTGTCCGCCTAGAATCAAAGGAGCCAGAAAAACGTACTAGGGTTTGGCATCATATGGATTCGTTTCAAGTATTGTCCCAAAATATTGTAAGAAACATGCATGCATGTTCTTCCATCAGTTCCATGTATTTTCTTTGCATATGTATATTCATCGATCAACTTATCTGTGAGCATTTTTTTTTTTTTCATTTTATTAGGGCACCCAGACAATTGAAGGACTTGTTCTCAACATGCAAATGCACCCTGCTTCGAGAAATTCAAGTAAGGTAGTAATGGAAACCAATGCGTTTACAAGGATGCACAATCTAAGACTCCTCCAGCTCAGTGATGTGCAGCTCAGTGGACGCTACGGTGAATTACCTGCAGGACTAAGATGGTTTTCTTGGAGTAAATTTCCTTTAGCTTCCTTACCCTCTGATTTTCCGTTGGAGAGACTTGTTGCTCTTGAAATGTGTTATAGCAGTTTGAGACAACTTTGGAGGGGAATAAAGGTATGTAACTCAACCTAAACTTTTTTCCTGTTTGGTAAATTATTTACAAGTGATTTATAACTTTTGGAGTTCTTATTTCCTTTACCTATTATCTCTCTGCAGTATCTCCCATCACTTAAAATATTAAATCTCAGCCACTCTCATGAGTTTACTGAAATCCCTGATTTTTCCTGTATCCCTAATCTAGACAGACTCATTCTTGAAGATTGTACAAGATTGATAAATGTCCATGAAAACATTGGACTCCTGGAGAGGCTTACTTATTTGAGTGTGAAAGATTGCAAAAATCTTAGGAACATTCCAGAGAACATTTCTATCCTACCCTTCCTTGAAACACTCATTATCTCTGGTTGTTCAAATCTTGGAGAGTTTCCGACAGAAATGATGAGGATTCAGTCGTTGAAAGTGTTTCAAGCAGACGGAGTTCCAATACATCGACTACTAGTCACTACCAGTTGCTCAAGTCCGATTCCAGTAATTTCTTGGGCATCTTATCTTCCGAAGAATTTAGTAAACTTGAGTCTAAGAAACTGTAATCTTTCGGATGACGATTTTCCAAGGGATGTTGCTAATCTGTTCTCATTGCAATCATTGGATCTCAGTGGGAACCCAATTTCTAGGCTACCGGATTGCATCAGAGATCTTACTGACCTCCAATATCTCTTTTTGGACTCTTGTAAGAAGCTCAAATCACTTCTAAGGCTACCAACAGGATTAGTTGAATTGCGTATGGCGTGGTGCACGTCGTTGGAAAAGGTAACATATCAATCTTGTAAGCACAAACTAATGCGCTATTCATGGAGTTCGATGCCTATTGTTGAGTTTCTAGGTCGTTTCAAGTTGGAACCCATCGAAAGAGTTGATAAAAAAATGCTTAAACTTTTGAGCTTAGAAAAACTGGAATCCCTGGAAAACATCTTGATGGACACATCACTCACACCATATGATAAAACCTTTGTATGGAACGGAATGCGTCATGTCCAGGTCTCTCTCTCTCTCTCTCTCTCTCTCTCTCTCTCTTTCAGCACATTCTCTCTCATATCTGATTTCCATGACACAGGGACTCTATGAAGACGGTATATTCAGCACATTCCTTCCTGGAGACCAAGTTCCAGGCCAGTTCAGCCATAGAAGCAGAGGCTCCTCTATATCCTTCACTGTGCCTTCACTTTCCAATCTTAATATACGAGGACTAAATATCTTCTCGGTTGTAACAAAATCCAACCACAACGATTCTGATCTTATAACCAATGTTGTCAACATTGATGGTTCAGTATATCTGGCAATTACTGTTGTGAGTAATAACAGTAGCGGTCTGAAATGGGTTTATGGTCCAACATATTTTGGCGTTCCCCGAGAGGGAAAAGATGTGATCTGGTTAAGTCACTGGAGGTTTGGGAATCGACTTAAAGGCGGTGATGAGATGACTATTCTAATATATACAAAATCTGATTTCAAGGTCAAGGAGTGTGGCATCCAGCTTGTTTACTACGACGACAAAGATCCAGAAGAGATAACTAGTACCGAACTTATTGTGGCTGCCAACTTGGACGATCCTTGTTTTCTTCGAGCAGGAGTTTCGCCAACAATAGGCTTTTACCCTTTGGATGGAATAACCTTTCAATGCGACCATACAGGAATTGAAGGAAATATCGATCTCATTAGGGACATCAATGAAAAATCAGGTATGCATGCATATGTCTTTAACTGTTTACATGTATACCATAACGAAATTAGTATATCGATCACAGGCTACTTCATGAAAGCATTTCCCATCGATCCACGTTGAATTTTTGTGGGAATTGATTTCCTAGTACTATTCCATGCTTACTTTGCAGAGAAAAAACAAGGGGCAGAGGGTGACCTGATCCTCAAGCATGCAGCACAGAGTGGCAGTAATAGCAATAGCAACAAACGAGGTTTCTTCATAGGTTGGAAGGGGATCATGATGGCCACTGTCTTCCTTCTTTCTCTTCCCCTCGTTGCTCGTTCTGCTCTCTTCCAGCATCGAAAGAAACAACAGTCCACAAGCCCTCCATGAATTTGTTGTATTAATTACTTGGACACAGTTGTATCGTAAAAAACCTGCTTCCCTCTCTTATTTCAAACAGTACACTGGAATTATATCTTCGGTAGTTCGGTTCGTTAGTTATCTATGTGAGTCAAAATTAGTCGATCTGGAGAGGTTTTCTTCTTGATTGGTAGGACATTGATACTATTAGTTTACATATGGAAATGAGGACAACTGATCTTCAATCCTCTATTGCCCTTTCGACACTGCAAGTTAATTGGATGTGTTTTGAGTTTTGACTTATGGTAATGATTTTTTTAGCTTTGCCAATTCTTCCAAGGTCACCCTCTGGCCCTTGGTTGGACCTCAGTCGACGAAATAAAAAACTTTCATCTCCTAAGTAATTACAAATCTCGAGATGAAAATAATAAGAGTCGTCACCACAATATTATGGGACGAAAAGTTCTGACTACTAAGTGTACCAGTTATCCTCGCCTTGGTGTAAGAGCACGAAATATTGTTCGTCGCTTAAGTAACAATTTAGGGGCGACGAAACATTTTATTTTGTAAGAAAAGTAGCATGATGTTGACATACTTTTACTTCATGGAATGCGTGGAATAGGAAACTCAACCATAGCGAAGTTTGTATATAATTCAAACTTCAAAAGATTTGAGAGATGCAGTTACCTTGAGAATATCAGAGAAGTTTCAGAACAGCCAAATGGTTTGCTTCGGCTACAAAAACAACTTCTTGATGATATTTTGAGCGGAAGTAAAGTGAAAATACACAATGTTAGTGAAGGGATAGCTAAGATTGAAGATGTTGTTGGCTCTAGAAGAGTTTTTCTTGTTCTTGATGATGTAGATCATGTGGACCAACTTGCTGCATTACTGAGAATGAAAAATCGGTTTCATCCAGGAAGTAAGATCATCATAACAAGTAGCTGCGCCGGATTGTTGGAAGCTCACTGCCAATTTGCTAAAGTGCATAAGGTTAGGATTCTGGTTGAGGATGAAGCATTGGTGCTATTTAGTTGGCATGCTTTTGGACAGGACCATCCCATTGAAGGTTATACTGATCATTCGAAAAGGGTAATAGATCATTGTGGACGACTTCCACTAGCACTTAAAGTTTTAGGTGCTTCTTTATCAGGGAAGAATCTAGTTGTCTGGGAAAGTGCATTGAACAAACTGGAAGTTATTCCAAATGGTGAAATAATGAAGAAACTCAAAATAAGTTATGAATCGATACAAGATGTATTGAGATATAGTACTATTATGGTGGTACTTGCCACCATACCTAGTTGTTAGGTTGTGTGGTGATCACAACCATACCTAGTTGATTAAAGTCAGTGATGTAATTAGGGAAGTCTTTTAGGGAAAGCATGGTATTAGGTATAGAAGTATGGCAGCTTAACTGTTCTTGTGCAGAAGGTAACTTCTGCCTCTCCCTATGTATTGGTGAGTCTTGTACATTGATATTCATAATACAAGAAACACTTTGAAACCATTTCTTTATGGTATCAGAGTAGGACCATCTTTCGGCCTGACTCTTTGTTTAGTTTGTAAAATGGCTGAGATTGAAATCAGCTCCGCCTCAACTTCTGCTGCTTCACAAATCTCTGAAGCTGATTCAAACCCAAATCAACGTCTTTGTTCAGTTTTACTCAATGAGTTAAACTATATTCCTTGGTCAAGAGCCATCACTCTTGCTCTTGGTGGTAAAACCAAGCTTGGCTTCATCAATGGAAGCATTCAAATTCCAACCCCTCTATCCTCTGAGTATGAAACATGGCTCAGTAAAGATCAGCTTGTCATGTCCTGGATTCTCAACTCTATGGAGCCTTCAATTTCTGCTATTTTCAGCTACTCTGAGTCCTCGTTGCATCTCTGGAAATCTGTGAAAGAGATGTATGGGAATCAAAACAACTGTGCTAGAGTTTTTCAGCTTCAAAGAGACATAACCAGTTTTAAGCAAGGAGCAACCTCTTTTGTTCATCATCTTGGCAGCATGAAGGGCATGTGGAATGAGATAGATCTATACAGACCTCACACTGTTGATCCAACCATCCTTCTAAAGAGAGCTGAGGAAGATAAAGTCTTCCAACTTCTAGCCAGCTTAGGCCCTGAGTATGAAGACCTTCGAAGCCACATCCTCATGAGTGCTGAACTGTCAACTTTATCCAGCATATGTGCTACCATTTAGCGTGAAGAAATCAGGAGAAAAGTCATGAATGAAGAGCCTAAGGCAACTGTTTCTGAAGCTAGAGCCTTTGCAACTGAGAAGAGACCTTACAGAGGTAAACTCCTTGATCTTCACTGCACATATTGTGATTTTCCCGGACATCTAAGAGAGAGATGCTGGATCTTACACCCTGAACTCAAACCCAAGTTTAACAAGCCAGCCAGGGATACTGGAGTTTTTCCAAAGTTTCAAGGGCACAAGGCAAACCATGTTGCCACTGAGGGACTGTTGAACTTCACTACAAATCCAGCTGCATTAATAAATGAATTTGCAGCATATCTCCAACTGAAGCAAGGAAATGAACATGAAGATGCTAGTAAAGATTCAACAGCATTGCTTGGGAAATTTGCTGGTTTTCTAGCTGAAGCAGATGGAGTAAATCAGGATGACATACTAGGTATCTTAAAAGCCTTCTCTACAGCTTTACATGCAAGCATCATGAATGATTTTTGGATAATAGATTCTGGTGCCACTGATCATATGACAAACCAAAACTCTAAGCTTCAAAATTTTGAAAAACTATCAACTCCTTCACATGTTTCTGTTGCTAATGGTAGAGGTGTACCTGTTTTAGGAAAAGGGAAAGTAAACATTCTTTCAGAAACCATAAAATCCACAGCTTTGTATGTACCATCTTTTCCTTTCAAACTAATGTCAGTTGGGAGGATTAATACTAATTCTCTCAAATGCCTTGCCATTTTTTATCCTAACAAGGTTGTTTTCCAGGACCTAGCCACCAAGGAGAAGATTGGTGAAGGGTTTTATCTTAATGGTCTGTACTACCTCTCAAAGGATTTTAGAGTTCCAGAAGTCACCCAAGCTCATCTTAGTCTAGCTCAAGAGCATCAGCTATGGCATCAACGTCTAGCACATCCCTCAGACCATGTTTTATCTTCTATTTTTCCAAATCTGTGTAAAGAATCTCTTCAATGTGAAATTTGCCATTTAGCTAAGTCTACTAGACTCCCTTTTGGCTCATCTGTATCTCGAGCTAGCAAGCCTTTTGACATTGTACACTCTGATATCTGGGGACCAGCTCCTCTAGATTCATTTGATGGTTATAAGTACTTTGTTACTTTTATTGATGATTTCTCTCGAGTCACTTGGTTATATCTTCTAAAGCTTAAGAGTGATCTTGTGTCTGTTTTCAAAGATTTTTATAATCTAGTCACAAACATGTTTTCTGCTAAACTTCAAATTCTTAGATCAGATAATGGTGCCGAATATATGTCCAAAATCATGTCACAATTCCTAAGCTCAAATGGAATCCTACACCAAACAAGTTGTGTGGGAACACCACCACAAAACGGAGTTGTTGAAAGGAAAAATAGAGATTTACTTGAGAAAACAAGATCAATAATGCTTCACATGAATGTTCCAAAGAGATTCTGGTCTCAAAGGGTTCTTACAGCCACATATCTCATCAACAGATTACCGAGTAGAGTCCTTAACTTCAAATCACCTTATGAAGTATTGAAAGGAAGAAAACTTGATATTTCACACCTTAAAGTTTTTGGTTGTGTGTGTTTTGTGCATGTGCAATCTATTCACAGGGATAAGTTAGATCCTAAGGCTACAAAGTGCATTTTCTTGGGATATTCATCTACACAGAAAGGATGCAAGTGTTTCAACACAATCTCTAAGAAGTTATTTGTTGCTAGAGATGTTAGATTTGCTGAAAACATTCCATTTTTCAGTCCACCTGATTCCTCTCGTCAGGGGGAGTTCTTCCTGGATTTCCTTTCTCTCCCTATTTGTGGAACCAATATTGAACCTCAGTTGGAACTACAAAGAGGAGATCCTATTATACAACAAGTGGATCTTGATATTGCTGCTCAAAATGAACCAGAAGCTCAAGATGAAGCTGAAACTCCATCACCTTCCACAGAGGAGGGTTCTAATCCTCAAGTGGATGTTGTTAATGATGAAGGAGAAGTTATACATGAACCTGAACCAGATCAACCTGATGAAAGAAGATATCTTACTCGGACGAGGAAACCTCCTCTTAAGCTACAAGATTACAAAGTATATTCTTCTAAGTATCCTTTAGAAAATTTTGTATCTTACAGAAAGGTTTCTAAATCTCATGCTGCTTTTCTCTCTGCTATTTCTGGTTCTCATGAACCTAGAAATTTTCAAGAAGCAAAACAACATAGTGTTTGGACTACAGCTATGAGAGAAGAACTGAGAGCCTTGGATGAAAATCAAACATGGAGTGTTGTTAAGCTACCAGAAGGCAAGAGGGTGGTAGGCAGCAAATGGATTTTCAAAACAAAGTTCAAGTCAAATGGCCAAATTGAAAGACATAAAGCTCGTCTGGTAGCTCGAGGGTTCACTCAAACTTTTGGTGTTGACTATAAGGAGACTTTAGCTCCGGTGGCCAAAATGAACACAGTTCGTGTCCTCCTTTCTATTGCAGTTAACAAAGCATGGCCCTTGTACCAAATGGATGTGAAAAATGCATTCCTTCATGGTGATCTTGAAGAAGAGGTCTATATGCAACTTCCTCCTGGTCATCCTCAAGAAGGTGACTCCAGCTTGGTGTGTAGGCTTCACAAATCCTTATATGGATTAAAACAATCTCCTAGAGCATGGTACTCTAAGCTCAGTTCTGTTTTGGAAGCAAATGGGTTCAAAAGAAGCAGTGCAGATTCATCTATGTTTGTTCGAAGTGGTAGCTGTGGTAGATTGGTGGTACTTGTCTATGTTGATGATCTTATTATTACAGGAGATAATGAAGATGAGATCAACATTCTTAAGCAATCCTTACATCATAAGTTTGCGATTAAGGATTTAGGAGTGTTGAAATACTTTCTTGGCATTGAAATGGCCACATCTTTCAAAGGGTTGTTTCTCAATCAAAGAAAGTATTTAGTAGATCTTCTAGAAGAAGCTCAGATGGTGGACATCAAGCCTTGTGTTACACCTCTTGACAACAAATTGAGGCTGGAAGTCGAAGGTGATAAACTCAGAAACATTGGTGAGTATCAAAGACTTGTTGGGAAGTTGATCTATCTCACCATTACCAGACCAGACATTTCATTTGCAGTAAGTTTAGTGAGTCAATTTATGCATGCACCTACTGAGGAACATTTGCAAATTGTGAAAAGGATCCTCAGATATCTCAAGGGTTCAATTGGAAGAGGAATATTGATGAAGAAGAATCAACATACTCAGATCATGGGTTTTTCTGATGCAGACTGGGCTGGAAATGCTTGTGATCGAAAGTCTACAACAGGTTATTGCACTTTTGTTGGTGGTAATCTAGTTTCATGGAAGAGCAAGAAACAAAGTGTCATTGCTTGATCTAGTGCAGAAAC
>NC_020492.1:8348093-8349328 GCF_000184155.1 Fragaria vesca subsp. vesca
GTGATTAACACGGTTTTCACTCGCAGCCATGATCAACTTGCAGACATCTTCACAAAGTCTCTTCCCTCTGCTCAGTTTTCTCGTTTGCTCTCCAAGCTTGGATCCATCAATCTTCTGGATCCAGCTTAAGGGGGAGTATTGAGATATAGTACTATTATGGTGGTACTTGCCACCATACCTAGTTGTTAGGTTGTGTGGTGATCACAACCATACCTAGTTGATTAAAGTCAGTGATGTAATTAGGGAAGTCTTTTAGGAAAAGCATGGTATTAGGTATAGAAGTATGGCAGCTTAACTGTTCTTGTGCAGAAGGTAACTTCTGCCTCTCCCTATATATTGGTGAGTCTTGTACATTGATATTCATAATACAAGAAACACTTTGAAACCATTTCTTTAAGATGATCATAACAAAGCTTTATTCCTCCGTATTGCCTGCTTTTTTATTGGAATGGAGAAAGATGTCATTGTCACAATACTAAATGTCTGTGATTTCTTCACAGAGGTTGGCATTCAGAATCTCGTTGATAGATGTTTGGTAACTATTGACAAAGATACTTACCTGGTGCAAATGCATGACATGATTCGTGATATGGGAAGGGAAATCGTTCGCTCAGAATCAAAGGATGATCCGGGAAAACATAGTAGAGTATGGCAGCATAAGGATTCTTTTGAAGTGTTGTCTGAAAATATTGTAAGAAATAACATGCTTCTTTCATGTATATATTTTCTTTGCATGTATGTGTGGTTAACTCATCTGAAGTGTGTTTTTTTTCTTCTTTTTCTTATTTGTTTTGTTAGGGCACCCAGACAATTGAAGGACTTGTTATGAACATGCAAATGCACCCTGCTTTGAGAAATTCAAGTAAGGTAGTATTGGAAACCAATGCGTTTACAAGGATGCGCAAACTAAAACTCCTCCAGCTCAGTCATGTGTAATTCAGTGGACGCTACGAAGAATTTCCTGCAGGGCTAAGATGGCTTTCTTGGATTAAATTTTCTTTAGCTTCCCTACCCACTGATATTCCTTTGGAGAACCTTGTTGTTCTTGAAATGTCTAATAGTAGTTTGAGACAACTTTGGAAGGGACTAAAGGTACGCAGTTCCACACAAACTGTTTTCCTGTTTGGTAATTATTTTTAACTTATAACTCTTGGAGTTCTTATTTTATTTACCTCAATTGCAATCTTGTCTCTGTCACTACCAGAAGAAAGACTTTAGCCGACGAAAAAAAAAAA
>NC_020492.1:8358970-8427562 GCF_000184155.1 Fragaria vesca subsp. vesca
AGTAGACCGACGACTTATACCTGTAGTCGTCGGCTAAAGTCACCACAGACGAGCTTTTCCCGACGAAATCTTAGCCGACGAAAGGTCGTCGGCTAAGATCTTAGCCGACGAATTAAGCTGACAGGGCGACGAAAAATTTTCGTCGGCTAAAGTGCTTGTCCTGGTAGTGTGTGCAGTATCTCCCATCACTAAAAATCTTAAATCTCAGCCACTCTCATGACTTTACTGAAACCCCTGACTTCTCATGTATCCCTAATCTAGAGAGACTCATTCTTGAAGACTGTACACGATTGATAAATGTCCATGAATCCATCAGAGTCCTGCAGAAGCTTATTTATTTGAGTGTGAAAGACTGCAAATTTCTTAGGAAGCTTCCGGAGAACATTTCTATCTTAACCCTCCTTGAAACACTCGATATCTCTGGTTGCTCAAGTCTTAGAGAGTTTCCGACAGAAGTGATGAAGATGCAGTCGTTGAAAGTGTTTCAAGCAGACGGAGTTCCAATACATCGACTGCTAGTCACTACCACCATGGAGGTAGAAATGTGCTCAAACCCGATGCCAGTAATTTCTTGGGCTTCCTATCTTCTGCAGAATTTAGTAAAATTGAGTCTAAGAAACTACAATCTTTTGGATGATGATTTTCCAGTGGATGTTGCTAATCTATTCTCATTGCAATCACTGGATCTCAGTGGGAACCCAATTTCTAGGCTACCGGATAGCATATGTCTTAATGGCCTCCAAGTAATCGTGTTTTGGACGATTGTACGGAGCTCAAATCACTTGAAGGGCTACCAGCAAAATCACATCACTTGAAAGTGGTCGAGTGCACGTCACTGGAAAAAATAACATATCAGTCAACTCCCAGAGAAGGAAGTAGACATTTTGGTTGGAATTATAAACTTGTTGAGATTCAGGATTGGTATAAGTTGGAAGGCATTGAAAAAGTTGATAAAGAAATGCTAAACCTTTTAAGCTTGGACAACCTGGAATTCCTAGAAGCCATTTGGATGGAATACTCCTTTTGGGATTACAACGAATGGAAGGGAATGCGGCCCGTTCAGGTCTCTCTCTCTCTCTCTCTCTCTCATATCTGATTTCCATGACACAGGGACTCTTTGAACATGGTATATTCAGCACATTCCTTCCTCGAGACCAAGTTCCAGGTCAGTTCAGCCATAGAAGCAGAGGGTCCTCTATATCTTTCACTGTGCCTTTACTTCCCAATCTCAACATACGAGGGCTAAATATCTTCTCAGTCGTAACAAAATCCAACAACAACGATTCCAATCTTATAACCAATGTTGTCAACATTGATGGTTCAGAATATCCGACAATTACTGTTGTGAGTAATAACAGCAGCGGTCTGAAGTGGATCCATGGTCCAAAATATTTTGGTGTTCCTCGAGAGGGAAAAGATGTGATCTGGTTAAGTCACTGGAGATTTGGGAATCGACTGAAAGGCGGTGATGAGATGACTATTCTAATATATACAAAATCTGATTTCAAGGTCAAGGAGTGTGGCATCCAGCTTGTTTACTACGATGACAAAGATCCAGAAGAGATAACTAGTACCGAACTTGTGGACGATCCTTGTTTTCTTCGAGCTGGAGTTTCATCAACAATACGCTTTGACCCATTGGAGGGAATAACCTTCCAATGCTTCCAAAATGGAATTGAAGGAAATATCGACCTCATTAGGGACATCAATGAAAAGTCAGGTAAATTTTAACTAGTTTACATGTAAATTTTATGGTGCACAAAAGAGAAGAACAAATATAATATACGATAACGAAATTAGTATATCGATCACAGGCTACTTCATGAAAGACTTCCCCATCGATCCACATTGAATTTATGTGGGAATTGATTTCTTAGTACTATTCCATGCTTACTTTGCAGAGAAAAAAATAAGGGGCAGAGGGTGACCTGATCCTCAAGCATGCAACAATAGCAACAAACGAGGTTTCTTCATAGGTTGGAAGGGGATCATGATGGCCACTGTCTTCCTTCTTTCTCTTCCTCTCGTTGCTCGCTCTGCTCTCTGCTTCCAGCATTGAAAGGAACAACAGTCCACAAGCCCTCCATGAATTTGTTGTATTAAGTAGGACACAGTTGTATCGTAAATAACCTAGCTGCTTCCCTCTCTTATTTTGATAAGCTCGAAGAACAACGGAAAGGGAAAATAAAGAAATTAAACTGAATTCATTTCATTGATGCCCTCTCCCGGAGAGGAAGTTCCTTACATATAGGTGGGTTGATGAATTCAAACGTTACAGTTGGCAAGGACCACTACTACTAGAATGCTAACAAACTAGGCACTGCCTAGAGAGACAAAACATAAGCTGCAGACTCTTACTGGGGGCTGGGTTGCTGCAAACTGGGAACTGAGTTGCTGCCACAAGAAGACGCAACTGTACATGAGGGATCACATGATGAAGGTAGATTGGGCTGATGGGCTTATGGGCTTGACGGATTGGGCTGAGGGTTAGGAATGATCCTAACAAGTCCTCCCCCCATAAGAATAAGCTTGTCCTCACACTTGAAAGTTGGGAAACCTGCGAACCATGGCATGAGCTTCCTCCCAAGTCACATCTTCCATAGGAAGTCCCTGCCAAGCCACAAGCCATTTCATAATTGGGCGCCGATGCTTGGTGAAGATAGCCATGTCGAGCACACGCTCTGGTTTCCACTCAATGATGCCATGATCATCAAATTGAGGCAATGTAGAAGCAACCGGTGTGTGATTACCAATACGGCGTTTAAGAAGAGACACATGAAAAATGGGGTGCAACTTGTAATTGTCTGGTAGAAGGAGCTTGTAGGCAACTGAACCAACCTTTGCAGCAATCTGGAAGGGTCCATAAAAGCGAGGGGCAAGCTTCTATGAAGGGCGGTGTACCAAAGATTGTTGTCGATAAGGGTGCAATTTCAAAAACACCCAGTCGCCAATCTCAAATGACTGATCAGTGCGTTTCTTATTAGCTTGTTGCTTCATTTGATTCTGAGCTAAGGTGAGATGATCTTTGAGGTTGCGCGCAACAGCTCATCGCGATCTTGCAAAGCCACATTCATCGCATGATTGGTCGTAGTGCCCGGAATGTAATGCTGGATCGAAGGAGGTGGAATCCCATAGACTGCCTGAAAGGGGGACATTTTGATGGCTGAATGGAAAGTGGAGTTGTACCACCATTCGGTCCAGTGTAGTAGATCAACCCAGGAGTTCGGTCGGTCACTAACAAAACATCGCAAGTAATGTTCCAAGGTGCGGTTGAGTACCTCAGATTGACCGTCACTCTGGGGGTGGTAAGCAGAGCTCCGGCAAAGTTTCGTGCCCTGAAGCTTGAAAAAATGCTCCCAGAAATTGGAGATAAACACCCTGTCCTGATCATTAACAATAGTCTTGGGCATGCCATGGAGCCGAAATATCTCTTTGGTGAACACCTCGACGACTTGAGCAGCAGTATAAGGATGATTGATTGGCACAAAATGACCATATTTGGACAACCGATCAACAACTACCAAAATAGAGGTCTTGCCATCAGAGGCCGGTAACCCATCGACGAAATTCATTGCAATATTTGTCCAAATTATGTCAGGAATAAGAAGTGGTTGGAGAAGACCGGAGGGGTGGCGGTGCTCCGAATTGACTCGCTGACACTGATCACATGATGCCACATACTTCTTAACATCTCGGCGAACTCCAGGCCATGCAAAATTGTGTGTCAATCTCTTGAAAGTTCTGAGGAAACCGGAATGGCCGGCTGTGAGAGTATCATGGAACTCAAACAAGATCTTAGGGCGCCAATTAGAAGTGGCAGGAACAACTGTCCTTGTACATGAGGCGATCGGCAGTAAGTGAAAATCGCGCCGGTATAGGGCCACCTATTTCCAAGGCACGGATGATGGCGCTGGCATCCATGTCAGAGCGGCAAGCCTGGTTAATTGCCGGAAGGCAATCAAAGATGGGGGCTGAGATGCCCTGAATACTGAGAAATTCTGCACGACGGGACAAGGTATCATCCACAGCGTTCAACTTACCCGCTCGGTATTGGACCGCATAATCGAAGCCCAAGAGTTTGGAGATCCACTTCTGCTGTACCGGAGTGTGAACCCGCTGCTGAAACATGTGTACCAAAGGTTGGTGATCGGTGATGATGGTGAAGTGGTGACCCAAAAGATACTGTCGCCATTTAGAAATCGCATGTAGCATTGCCAACATCTCCTTCTCATATGTAGAGAGCAATTGGTTGTGTGAAGAGAGAGCCTGACTGAGGAATTTGATAGGGTGTTTGCTTTGAGAGAGCACGGCACCGATCCCTAATCCACTAGCATCTGTTTCGATGAAGAACTCATTGAAGTTGGGCAAAGCTAAGACCGAAGATGAGGTGATGGCTGATTTGAGATCGACGAAAGCTTGCTCGGAAGCCGGCGACCATGCAAAGCTCTCCTTCTTGAGCATATCAGTGAGAGGACGTGCAATGAGGCTGAAATGCCTAACAAAACGGCGGTAGTACCCCGCCAGACCTAGAAATCCTCTCAATGCTTTAATTGTCTTGGGCTTAGGCCAGTTGACAATGCAACTGATTTTTTCTGGGTCCATTGAAACGCCTTGGGCTGAGACTATATGACCCAAATAGTGCACACTTGATTGAGCAAACTCACATTTGGAGAACTTAACAAACAATTGGTTAGATTGCAAGATGCGTAAAACCATTTCCAAAAGTATCAAATGGAATTCAAAATCCTTGCTATACACCAATATGTCATAAAAAAAAACGAGCACGCCTTTACGAAGGAGGGGGCGAAATGTACCATTTCTTAGGCTTTGAAAAGTGGATGGAGCATTCGGGAGACCAAAAGGCATTACCACAAATTCGTAGTGTCCATCGTGTGTGCGGAATGCGGTCTTGTAGGTGTCGGTCTCGTGCATCCGAATTTGATGATAACCGGACCGGAGGTCAAGCTTGGTACAAACGAAAGACCCATGTAACTCGGCAAATAGTTCATCGGCCACGGGAATCGGAAAACGATCTTTGACCGTGACCGCATTCAACTCCCAGTAATCCACACAAAAGCGCCAATTGTCGTCTTTCTTGCGCACAAGAAGCACCGGTGACGAGAATGGGCTAGAACTCGGGCGAATGATGCCTTGAGCTAGCATGGTGGTGACTTGGGCTTCAAGTTCAGACTTTTGGGAGTGACCATAAGTGTAAGGACGAACATTGACCGGCCCGCAATTAGGAAAGAGCGGAATCCTATGGTTGATGGCTCTGTGGGGAGGAAGGCCCACTGGGGTGTCAAAAAGAGGCCCAAACTACTGGAGAAGAAGGATGATTTCTGGTGGATGCGCTGGTGGCGCAGCTGCGGCCAAAATGGCAAAGGGAGGGGAGAAAGACTTAAGCTGCTTGTGTGGAATGAGGTCCAAAGATGTCGGCAGCATCGATGTCAGCCTCTGGGTTGGAGGTTTTATCGCGCAAAATATGGCGCTGGCCATCCACCACAAAGGCAATGAGTTTGTCGCGGAAGTGCCAACCAATAAATCCCAAGGTTTCCAGCCACTGTGCCCCCAATACAAGGTCGCAGCCAATCACCGCCAACAAAAGGAAGGAGTCGGTGAAACTGTAGGCTTGGGATTGTACCGTGACGTTGTGTGCGCCCCGGAAGGAGTGAGTGAATGGCCTGATGCAGCTGTGAATCGAAAAGGCCCGACTGGGGCAATTGGCAGCCCTAATTTGTTGATGACAACCGGGTTGAGGAAGTTCATTGCGGCCCCGCAATCAATGAAGTTGTTAATGGTGACATTGTCAATGGAGCCCTTGAAATGCATCATATCACAGAGCTTTGTGTTGGTGATGGCGTGAAGTGGGTAAAGGGGCTCGGAGGAATCAAGGGCTGGCTCCTCGGTAACCAACGGTGGGTCGGTGTCAACCTCCGGGTACTCGTCAGGTGGTTGGGCGAAGTCGAGGATGGCCATAAACGGCCGTTTGCACATATGGGTGGCGGAATACTGCTCATCGCAGTTGAAGCAAAGGTTTTTGGCTCGCCTTTCTCTCTGTTCTGCAGTGGAAAGGAGGCGGAAAGGGGAATGAGGATTGGTGTTTTGTGGTGGAGTGGGAAGGTGTGTTCTGGTAGTGGGAGGTGTGGGGTTTGTTGGGGGTAGGCGGGTAGCGGGTGGATGTGAGGTGGGAAGGGAGGTTGTGTGGAAACGGTTGGGGAATGGGTTGGAAAAGATGCGGGGTTTGTAAGGCTGGGAATGGCGAAGCTCAGTGTTGCGCGCCTCAATCAAGCGTGCAAGGCGTTGTGCCTCGTCTAGGGTGGTAGGGTTCGACAATTGGATGTCTTGCTGAAGCTCGGGGCGCAGACCCCCAATGAAGATGTGCCCAAGTTCATTGTCGGGGCAATCTGGAGCGCGACAAGAGAGCTTGGTGAAAGCAAGAATGAAATCGTCGACAGACCTAGCCTGTTGTAGGTGGGAGAGGGCGCTCTTGAAGTTGGATGGAGTGCCGCCGCCAAAACGAGAGATGAGGGCTGCCACAAACTAGTCCCATGTCGGGTTGGGGTGGCGGAGCTCATAAGCGCTCATCCAAACTGAAGCGTCATTGCCAAAGTGTAACGCTGCGGTTTGAACGCGATCGAAGGGCGGTACGTGATGAACTCGCAAGTAGCGCTCTGCCAAGGTTATCCAGCCGACCACGTCGTCACCATTGAAATGTGGTAGTTCAACTCGCGGGGGTCGGTAGTGATGGTGTTCGGGAATGGGATTTGGTGGAGGGGGAAAATAGGTGTTGTTTGGAGGGTTTGGTGGTGGTGGATTGTAGTTGATGTGCGGTTGGTGAAGGGATGGATGGGGTGAAGAGATGGTCGAGTACTGTGGTGGAGCTGAACTCATGTGAGGATGGTGAGAGGAGGTGTTATAAGTGAGTGGGGGAGGTGTGAATAAAGTGAGTGTGGGTTGAGGGAGACTGAGGTGAGGTGTAGTTGGCGCCAGAGAGAAGGACCCAAAGGTCAGTGAGTGTGAGGGAGGTGTAGGTGGCGAGTAAGGCTCCAAACTATGGATGATGGGGGCGGCCGACGGGGTAACAACAGTGGATTGTGGTGCTGTTGAGGAGGGGTGATTTTCCCACCGATTGAGAATGATGTTTTGGATAACAGCAAACTGGTGATTCATGTGAGTTTGGCTACGTGCTATTGCCGCGATGACGTGCTGCACATCATCATATTGAGATTGAAGGCCATCGACGATAGCCTAAAAAGTGGCTAAATGGTTGGTGGAAAGAGGTACTGCTGAGCGGTTTGGTTACTGGATGTTGTCATTGTGAGGTGGTGGGATGGGTGGGACTAAGGCAGATGTGGGGTGGGTGGAGGATGGGTTTGAAACTTGGAGGTTCCTCATCGGAGACCCTCCAAACTCTGGCTCTGGATACCAGATGATAAGCTCGAAGAACAACGGAAAGGGAAAATAAAGAAACTAAATCGAATTCATTTCATTGATGCCCTCTCTAGGATAGGAAGTTCCTTACATATAGGTGGGTTGATGAATTCAAACGTTACAGTTGGCAAGGACCACTATTACTAGAATGCCAACAAACTAGGCACTGCCTTGAGAGACAAAACATAAGTTGCATACTCTTATTGGGGGCTGGGTTGCTGCAAATTGGGAACTGAGTTGTTGCCACAAGAAGACGCAACTGTACATGAGGGATCATATAATGAAGGTAGATTGGGCTGATGGGCTTTAAGGATTGGGCTGAGGGTTAGGAATGATCCTAACATATTTCAAACAGCACTGGAATTATATCTTCGGTTCGTTAGTTATCTATGTGAGTCAAAATTAGTCGATCTACAGAGGTTTTCTTCTTGTAGGACATTTGATACTATTAGTTTACCTATGGAAATGAGGACAACTGATCTTCAATCCTCTATTGCCCTTTCGACACTGCAAGTTAATTGGATGTGTTTTGACTTATGGTAACGATTTTTTTAGCTTTGCCAATTCTTCCAAGGTCACCCTCTAGCCCTTGGTTGGACCTGAGTCGACGAAATAAAAAACTTTTGTCTCCTAAGTAATTAAAAATCTCGAGACAAAAATAATAAGAGTCGTCACCACAGTATTAGGGGACGAAAAGTTCTGACGACTAAGTGTACTAGTTATCCTCTCCTTAGTGTAAGAGCACGAAATATTATTCGTCGCTTAAGTAACAATTTAGGGGCGACGAAACATTTTATTTTGTCGCCTAAGTTTTTACGTCACCAGGTTGAGGCCATGACACTTAAACCATGAAGGTTTTGTTGTCTAAATACTTAGACATTAAGCGATGAAAAGTTTAGACATTAAGCGATGAAAAGTAGCATTCACGAGACAAAACTATTTCGGCACCCAAGTCTTTTATTCTAGTAGTGTAATGAGCTAGTGAGCTGTGGTCTGGTTGGCTTAAGTGTTTAGTTAACAACTTTGAGGTCATAAGTTCAAACTTCACTGACATATGTATGGTGTGCGGTTGTAAAAAAAAAAAAAAGAATAGAACAAGTTCATAGATATTTGTATGGTGGTTAAAATCCAAAATTTGACTGTATTAGTTTACGTTTAACAATGACCCGGAAGTTTTTTTTTTTCTTCGATGAACACAAATACACAATGACCCCAAACCCCGGGGTTACTCCAGATGTGAGCATATGTCATTGTTTTTGAAACACTTGATGAGGTCGGCTCAATATCGCACCAGCACAAAACCTTAAATATAAAAATCATCACACAATAATCACTCAATCGGGTTGCAATAGAATAACTATAACATCTCTTCAAGATATCTAAATTTTTATAATTCTGAGAAACCTGTGGCCAAGACAGAGAGGAAGGGCATTACATATAGACAGATCATATTAAACAAAGAGGAGGATGAATGGTATCTTGGGTTGTGGCAGATCCATAATTAAACTAACATAAACACTTGGATTAATTTACGAAAAAGGCAAATAAGAATTAGGGTTCCAATGTAAAATGTACCTTCTTCAAGTTTCCATTGTTTCAGCAATCGTGCAGTCTCCCATTGGATGGCTAAATTTGGTACTACAATGCCAATAATATTGACCAACTATTGTACTCGAGTATAACTAGAACAATAAAAATACAAGTGTGCTTGCTTCAAATGAATAATAATGCCCCTTTTTTTGTAAGTGTCGGTGCTCCACAGTTTCCATGTTCTTACAAAATTTTACACATTATTAGTATTATGATATCGATCAGTGCTTTGCTTTCGTATGCATACTCCTGTGCAGAAGAAGCCAAGGCCAATAGGCCATCCTCATAATCATTTCTCAACTTTTTGTGTAATCTTCAGCTCATAATATTGCCCAATATTGTGCATTGATCTATCTAACATGGAGGTCACATGAGGGCTGAGGCTGTGGGTTTTTCTCATCATTCTGGTTTTGCGAAAAAGCAGAGACAAAAGCTCTAGCTGCATGATTCTCTCGAACTAGGGTTTATGTTTGCAGATCCATTGATTCGATCAAACTAGGGCTTTGTGGAGTTTGAAGTTTTCTGATGATCGTGCGTTTTAAGACGGTGGTACTGTGGCATTGGTTATTGTTCCGGTTTAGAGTAAACATAATCGGCAGGCGTCATCGCCGGCGGGGGTGACACAAAGCAGTAGAGCAGTAGTGATCTGGGTTACGTCAACCTTTATACATGCATGGGGTGGTGGAGGTGATGGTGCATGCTTGCAGTGGGAAAAGTAGAAGACCATAAAGACCGTTTTTGTTGACCTCCGCCCTGAAATCTCGGGCGCCATTCCCGCTATTTGCATGTACCGGCGTTTATTGCATATTATTACTTGTTCTTATTACTTTTTGATGCTTACTTTACGGTTGATAGTGTGTTTCTTTTAACATCTAATCTATTTGGAGTCTATATATTGCCCACCACTTTGTTCTATATGAAAAATTGGAAATTGATTTAGGAATTTGAACTTGAAATATTAGCCGTAGTCCAAAATCGTATATAGACGAAAATTAGTGGTATATTACGTACGATTTTATGAGTACGTGGGTGGGTTCATGGCGATTGATTATTTGATTACATAAGATTTGAGCAAATTACGTATGATTACCGATCGATCAAATCTTAAAGAGTTTGATGTTAGATGATTTAAATGTTTATGTGTTGAAAGAAGGGGATTCAATGGCACCAAATGTTTGTGTTGATCACCCATATAGAGACTGCCTCTCTAATCCTCATCTCGATATTAATGATTATATTTTGAGTATCAAAGGATATGGGTGGGTGAAGATAGGGAAGGGCGATCAAAGACATGCCATATCAGTTAGTTCAACAATCACTCATTGCACATCTAAGTGACACAATGTGTAGACAATAACGGCAAAGACAACAAACCAGTAACACACTAACACTACGAGGCAAGTATATGGCATTATGTGATTCAACAACCCACAACTAGTCAAACACTTCAAGAGTTGCTTCTATTTGAATATATCATAACTAGAGATGAATTTAGATTTAAGAGCTCTAAGAGTTGAATATGTTGAGACTCAACCAAAAACTTCAAAATCGAAACAAAAATCAGTTCCACCAACATTTTTAGAAGCGAAACATCGAAAGTAATTATGTTCAATCATTTTCATCGGGCACAAAATAAGAGGTCTCATATCGAGAAACATAAATAAACAAGAATTTGTGAATTTTCATTGAATCTTATGAAAGATATGAAAAGTAAAATTTATATTAACTTGAACTTAAAACTTTATTCAAAGAAAAAAGAAGAAGAAAGGAATTCAATTGTTTCTCTCCTAAATCATATGCCTCATTGGTGAACTAGTACATAGTAATTAGTATTTACCATATACAAAAGAGATACCAACATATCATATTTAAATTTTTTACCAAAAGCAAACAAAAACCCAACATAGCAAGGGGCAAGTCAAAGTGCACACTCAGTGAGAACTGAGAAGCAGCAAAAGAACAGTAGTCCAACTCCAAAACAGAATCTTAGCTGGATGCATCTTCCCCTGCACCACCATCACCACCAACACAACAGCAGACCAACTCCCCCATTTTTCTAATCCCCTCCACCCCTTTTCCCCTTTCACTCCCCAGATTCAACCTTTTCACATTTCTTAATTCCACAACCTCCTTCCTCCTCTCTCTCTCTTTCTGTCTCACCCTCACTGACAAGTGAAACAACCACCGCTACACTCTGGAGTCTCCTCTGCAACCACAATGCCCTCCTCCTCCTCCTTCTTCTTCCTCCTCCTCTTCTTATTCTGCTCGCCACCCTTTGTAGCCCCTCACCGGAGGATCCTCCACCAGCCCCTTTTACCCCAAGACTCTCTTCCTCCTGCTTCCCCTCCCGCCCCTTCTCCCCCTTCTCTCCCTCCCAACCCCAACCCCAACCCCAACCCCAAGTACCCTTTTTCCTCTTCCAATTCTACCCCTACAGATTCCCCATTTTTCCCAACCTACCCCGCCCCGCCTCCTCCTCCGCCTTCCCCCGCCACCTTCGCCTCCTTCCCCGCCAACATCTCCTCCCTCATTCTCCCCCAGACCCCTTCCTCCCACTCCAAGTCCCACAAGCTCATCGCCCTCGCCGTCTGCGCCGTCATCTCCTCCGTCGTCGCCGTCTCCGCCGCCGCCTTCGTCCTCTGCCGCCGCCGCCGCAACAACAACCGCAACTTCCCGGACGACGACGACAAGACGTTCAGATCCGACCTTAACCACAGCAGCCGCCTCTTCCAGGCCAGCAGCAATGCCCGCTCCAGCAGCGGGACCCACAAGCTCCGCCCCGGCTCCTCCACCAGCTCCGAGTTCCTCTACCTCGGCACGCTCGTCAACTCCCGCGGAATCGACGAGCGCGTGAGCTCACGCGCGTTGGAGAGTGGTCGGAAGGTCGACTCGCCGGACCTCCAGCCGCTCCCGCCGCTGTCCCGGCAGTGCTCCAAGCTCAGTAACTGCACCAATGCCGAACCGGCCCGGACCGGCGACGACGAAGACGAGGAGGAAGAAGAAGAGTTCTACTCGCCGAGAGGATCTTCCGGCGGCCGTGAAAGCTTCAATGGAGCTGGATCAGGATCCCGGAGAATATTCGCCGCCGGTGATCTCGAGGAAAGAATCAGCGAAACGACGTCGTGTTCATGCTCCTCTTCGAATTCCGGTTCACCGGCTCGGTCACAGTCTATTAGTCTATCTCCGGCGGTTAGTTTAAGTCCCAGAAGACCATCACTTCCTAAATCTCCGGAGTCTTCTGTTATGCAGCCTTTGCCTACACAGGCATTGCGAGCTGAGCCTCATTATCCGACGCCATTTGGTTTCGAAACGGTGTCTTCTTCGCCGCCGGTGAGAGCGCTGGAGAATGTTCCGGAATCCTCGCCGAGAAGGTCGAGCGTTTCGCAGCAGAATCTGCGGTCGCCTTCGTTGAGTCCAATGTCCTCACCGGAGAGAGCTGCACCTGCATCGGATCAAATCCCGGCGCCGTCTCCTTCATTGTCTTCACTTTCTTCGTCACCGGAGAGAGATTTGGAGAAGGAGGCATCTCCAAAAGTATTGCTATTTTCTTTGCCTCCAAAAGCTTCGGCGTTTTCACCGTCTTCAAGTTGCACATCGTCGCCAGATAGATTATCAAATGCTGCTTCTGATGAAAAGGCCAAGTCTCCTTCCATATCACCAGAGAGAGGTTTAGAGAAGAGCCCAGTTGCATCGCCAAGAACTTCAAATGCTTCTGATCGATCATTTATTCATTTGGATCCAAAGAGGCAGTCTTTTTCATCTTCTTCAGAGTCATCTTCGCCGGAGAGAGAGTTGGGGAACAATTCAGATGCATCACCAAAAGTCTCCAGTGTTTCTAATCACATTGAAGAACCTCCAGCTAGACTTAATGGTGCTTTGAAGATGCCTCTTTTGATACCGCCACCTCCTCCTCCGCCACTCCCCCCTTCACTAAGACTGTGGGAGACTCCAAGTCCTAAAACACCAGCTGGCCAACCAATCTCTAGACCTCCTGCTCTTATACCTCCTTCAAGGCCTTTTGTGTTTCAAACCCCAGGAGGGGTCTCTGTTTCGCCAGTGGAGCTGCCGCCGAGTTCTGCACCATTGGAGACTATTGAGGAGATTCCGAAACCCAAGTTAAAGCCATTGCATTGGGATAAAGTTAGAGCAAGCTCTGACCGTGAAATGGTGTGGGATCAGCTAAGATCAAGCTCTTTCAAGTAAGATATCTAACTCTTGCAGTTTCTCTTTTTGCCTATATTGCACTAGAATCGCAGACGTTTATTTACTTACTTGTGATATTTGGTTACAAATTATGTTGCTATTTGGTTGGTATACTGTGTTTGTATACTAAATTTGTAGCATGTCGGCTGATACAGATTGAATGAAGAAATGATAGAGACGTTGTTCGTTGTAAATACACCCAAACCAAATCCAAAGGAAACAACCCCACGCTCAGTTATTCTGTCACCTAAGCAAGAGAACAGAGTACTCGATCCTAAAAAGTCCCAGAACATTGCAATCTTGCTTAGGGCACTCAATGTGACCACAGAAGAAGTTTGTGAAGCGCTCTTAGAAGGTATATACATCAAATTTTTTGCTAACAAGTTGTCTGCTTCTTTACTGAAGAATTGTTGAATCTTGTTTCTAGATATTCCAAATAATAGTGGTGGTTGGTACTTGTTATAAATGCAGGTAATGCAGATGCTCTTGGAACAGAATTACTTGAAAGTCTACTGAAGATGGCTCCAACCAAAGAAGAAGAGCGTAAGCTGAAGGATTTCAAAGATGACTCACCAGTTAAGCTTGGCCCTGCTGAGAAATTTCTGAAAGAACTGCTTGATGTTCCTTTTGCATTCAAACGTGTTGAGGCAATGCTTTACATGACTAATTTTGAATCTGAAATTGAATACCTAAAAAAGTCTTTTGAAACGCTAGAGGTAAACACCATTCCTCTCTTTTACACTAAACTATTTTTTTTCTTACATTATTTTAGTCACACGTTTGTGTGCTCATTGAGCTTACATTTTGTTACTATAGGCTGCCTGTGAAGAATTGAGAAATAGTAGGATGTTCTTGAAGCTTTTAGAGGCTGTGCTCAAGACTGGAAACAGAATGAACGTTGGGACAAACCGCGGTGATGCCCATGCCTTCAAACTTGATACACTCCTCAAGCTCGCTGACGTTAAGGGAGCAGATGGGAAAACTACGCTCTTGCATTTTGTCGTACAAGAAATCATAAGAACTGAAGGTGCTCGTCTCGTTGCTGGTCAATCTTCTTCAAACACAGCTTTGAACGATGATGCCAAGTGTAGGAGACTTGGTCTGCCAGTTGTTTCAGGTCTCAGTTCAGACCTCACTAATGTGAAGAAAGCTGCTGCCATGGACTCTGATGTGCTTAGCGGTGAAGTTTCCAAGCTTTCTAGAGGAATTAGCAACATTGGGGAGGTTGTGCAATTAACTGAGACAACGGTCTCAGATGGAAGCAGCAGGAAATTTGCAGAGTCCATGACCATGTTCATGAAAATGGCCGAGGAGGAGATTATAAGACTTCAAGCTCAAGAAAGTGTTGCTTTGTCCTTGGTGAAGGAGATCACGGAGTACTTCCATGGGAACTCCGCTAGGGAAGAAGCTCACCCATTTCGAATCTTCATGGTAGTCAGAGACTTTCTAACAGTTCTTGATCGGGTATGCAAAGAAGTTGGTCTGATCAACAAGCGAACCATTGTTAGTAATGCCCAAAAGTTTCCAGTTCCAGTAAACCCCATGCTACAACAACACGTCTATCCAGTAAACCCAATGCTACCGCAAGTTCTTCCTGTAAATCCAATGCTACCGCAAGTTCTACCTGTAAACCCAATGCTGCCCCATGTTCTTCCTGGAATCCATGGAAGGCGACCCTACGATTCATCCGATGATGAGAGTACGTCATCTCCCTAGCCCCTGACTCATTTGAGGACGATATTTTGGTTCTGATTTAGCAAGAAATGCCTGAAGTAGGTGGTTTCATCAAGCTTTAGGATTGTCCATGCCTGCCTTTATATATAGCTCCCTGGTTTCTCCCCCCAAAATTTGTACTTGTAAAAAGTTCATGTAAGCGATTTTGCGTCTATATAGATTATATATATACAGAGGAGATTTTGTCTGGGAATAATTAGCTGTCCAGAACATTAATGGAAGTAAAAAATCCACAGCTGTAGATAGATAGTTTCTGTAAATTATCTGCATTGTATTAAAACTACCGATTCATTCTCTACAGCTCTCTCTTCAAATTACCCTTTGTTTCTCACCTCTGAAAGAACCTGACATTTCTGTCTAGTCATGCAAGTCAACATGTACAAGAGCAGTGCAGGCAATGTTCCGCATATGACAACATTTTTAATGCTGGAAATCCAAGGTCATTTTCATTTTAACGGATACATCACATGATACAAGTCCTGGGTTTAAAGGAAAAGATTCATATAGCTAAAGTTGGTGATGCTTTGAAGCCTTGGATCCAAACAGGATGAACGATTCTTCTGAGGGAAAGTGGCCTTAGGGTCCTGAGTCTTAATTGAAAATATTAGCTCTTTCCCTTTTCACGTGAAGAAATCCAAAGTTTTTTGCTTTTTTATCTGGACCCCCAGATTTTACATTTTACAGTATATCCCGAGTCTTTTAACCAATAACGAAAGTTATCAAGTGTAGGAACGATGAGTGTTCTACTTTTATTCTCTTCTTTTATTTTATGTGGACATCATTTTCTGCTCTCTTTGTTATCAGAAAATGAGTGTCGGCAAAGTAAAAGAGTGTAAGCCATATGATGTCAATGATGATGCATGTATGCGAATTTAGTTATTGTTACTGTTCTGCAAACAATGAGACCATCTGCAATAGGACTTAAATCATCAGGGAATGATAAAGATGCGATTCTGAGGATCATAGTAGCTCATATCTTTCATGCACCTAAACTTGAGGACGCACATATGAGCATTATGCTTACCTCACCTGTGTATTAGTTACATTACTTAGCAAAATAAATAAAAAAATAATTAAAATTACAGCCTATTTCTTCAAGGTTTTATTTCACACCTCTTCCCTACAGTCAGAACCGGCCCTGGGCTAAAGCCCAACAAGCCTATGCTTTGGGCCCCCAAATTTAAGGGTCCCAAAAAAAAAATTTACTAAAGATATATATATATATATATATATATATATATATATATATATATATATAAATGGCATAATAAACATTTATTCTAAACCTATGCAAACTTTTGTCTTCTACAACTTTCTTTCTCTTTGGTCGAGTCATCAACTCATTCGACTGTCTCACGCCCGCACGCGTCTTGCCTGATGTGGGATCTTTTCTCTCCAACAATCCCCCTCACGTACAACCTAACTTTTAGGTCTGCACATGAAACTGATTAACAAACTGAATCCGAGCCCCATGACAACTGAAAGAACCTCAAACTCCTCATGATAACTTGAAGAACCCCAAACTCGAAAGAATCCCCGAACTCGAAAAAACCAAACTAGGGCCATGACCCCTGAAAGAACCAACCCGGGCTCGGGGAGACGCAACTAGAGAGGGACTCACTCCCTCTGATACCATGTCAAACAGCGAAAAGCGTGGGCCGTGGATCATCTGTGTACCGATGCCTTTTGTAATTAAAACTCAACACTTTGAAGGTGGTTAAGTTAGGACAGTATCGGTACACAGATGATCCACGGGTCACGCTTGTCGCTGTTTGACATTGTCGTCTTTCTCAATTTCTCATATCAAGGTCTCCTTGCAGCAGGCCCGCAACCCTCGATTTCTCTGAGTCTAAGTTCTCTCCGATATAAGTCAGGTAAGTCTGTCATCCTCCTCCAATGAGTCCAATCCCATAGTTTTTGCAATTTCATAGTTGAGAACTTGAAATTGAGAATGAGAAAGATTTTGATTTCAATTCGGAAGACTGATTATGAGATAGGTTTTGGTTTGAGTATTTGAATCATTGAATGTTTGATTTCATGCCTTTGTTTATGCCTAAAATTCTGTAGGATTATCTTTTGCAGGGTGCTATATGGCTCCAATTAGGAAGTATCCTTCTGTAGGATTATCTTTTTCAAGGTGCAAATATACTTTTTCGTAGGGAGCCTCAAATTTTTTTTCACTTCGAGCCCCCAAATTCTCAGGGCCGGCCCTGCCTACAGTGCCTTCTGTATAACATATTTTGAAGTTCATGTTTCGTGTTTATTTGCTCACAATGTTGATGAAAGCAGGGCCTCAGCATCCTTGCGCTCTATGTGCTTCTTGTTCTGTTGCTAACCAGATTCTGTATCCCAAATGCATTTCAAATCTTCGCATATTTTTCGTGAAGGTAATCATGTGGCTAATACTTTGGCGAACTATATATGGTGCTACCTCCTCTGGTTTGACATGGTGAGATTTGCCTCCATCCTTTATGGCATAATGTAATAGTGACCGTTGCGGTCTACCGAAGTTTTGTTTTCGTTAGTTGTTTGTATAGTTGCTTTTACCTGGGAGATTTGGGGTTATTTCCCCTCCCCTCTTGTAATCTTATTTTCTTTTAATAAAGCCTGGAACTAAGGCGGTTTTTTGCCTTTTCTTGGTTTCCAGTTTCTACCCAAAAAAAAACCTATTTTTCGTGGCTTTTACCTCAGGGCGTACTGTGAAAGTAAAATACAATGTATTTGAGACCTGTTGTCAAACATGAATTAGTTAAAGACATGTTTTAGCTTCTGATGGCAGTCATTCTGAGGCTAAAGATTTAGCTGTGCTGTTCACTTGTTCTTTAATGTACAGTTGTAGAACATACCTCACTGGACCTGAGTTATGGCCTGGTAACATGAGGATTGCCTTAGAACAGGATTTGAATTGGTTTAGTTCTATCGTGCAACTTTCAAGTTTGGTGAAAACCTGCACAACATGGACTAGAAAAGAGACAGACCTCCATGCATGTGGGATATATGTATCAGATATGACAAGACCTGTTAAGCGTTTCGACAGTTCTATGGGGCATCAAACATGGCCATTGGCAACAAAGATGTCACCTCTTGCACCTAAAATAGTACATGGACTACTTATTTGGCCATGTCTGTCATATCGGATTGCAAAACTGGATTTTCCAATCATGTGTTTGGCTAATCAGATTGGTGTGGCCTGATAATTCGAATCTTGTCAGGGAAGATGTTGAACCACACATCTTCGGTTCTTCCTCCAACTTCAGTCTTCATCCACATCATCTTGCTCTTTACAGAAGCATCTTCTTCTCCAATCATACTCCTCAATAAAATGCAGAGGGCAAAGTGCTTGCAGTGTCTGAAATTCTGCGACCTGTGACTCTTCACATCCACAAAACCTAGATTTTGTTAACCAAATAAACGCAGGAGACATGAATAAGCAATGCAGGTCTAATGATTCTACGATTTGATCTATGGAATTCAATTTGTATTATTATTGAATAATAGTTAGACCATCTGGTATACATGATATGTCCTTCAAGGCACTACATGGAACAGATGTGATTCGAAAGGATCACAGGAGGTTTATGCTTCCTCATCTGTAGAGTTACATTTCCTAGCAAAATAAACAACAGCCTATTCTTCAAGGTTTTATTTTTTCTTTCCAATATGGATGATGATATTCGGATCTTCCCTACACTACCTTTTGTATTACATAGTTTGGAATTCATGTTACGTGTTTATTTAGTCACGAGTGTTGATGAAAGCAAGGCCTGAGCATCCTTGCGCTCCAGTATACGTCGTGCTTCCTCTTCTGTTGCTGGAACCACATTCCGTATCCTAAATCCATTTTTTGTGGCCTTTGCCTCGGGACGTACGGTGAAAGTAAAATAAAATGTATTCGATACCTGTTTCAAACATGAGATAGTAAAGATATGCACGTCTTAAATTCCCAGGGCAGTCAGCTTACAATATCTTTATTGTTCTTTACATATGCAACAGGTAGGAACATACCTCACTGGACCTGAGCTCAGGCCTGGTAACATGAGCAACAACTTCAATTGTGATCAGAGGCTGATCTGGATTAACTTCTGTGTAGAGAACACAAGATTTGAAACGCAGGAAATCTCCAACATCCACCTGCACATCAAACATATATCCTTACACAACAACACGATAGAAATGAATGAATGGCAATATAGCTAGCTTATACTCCATCTCCTAATCAAAGTCCATGGGGAAACCCAAAATACCAGATGAAAGATATATTGGATATGAAAATAGCAAAAAGAGTCCCACAAGATGATTATTCGAATTTCAAGTGAAAGATAAGACAATAACAATATGAGTAATGCTAAAAGTTAATAAGGAAGAAGGATGTCTGCAGGGTACTCACAGGTCTCAAGAAGTCAACAAGATCGACTTCTAGAAAGCAAGGAACCAGGCCAGCAAAGGCATAAGCTGTGGAGAAAGCCAATTCAAATGCTCGGTGCATTAAAAATCCTCCAAATATCCGACCATGTATGTTTCTCTGCTGTGGTTGGCAGATCAATGAGTTCTCTAAGCTAGTGTCCCTCAGAAGAATGCTATCTCTGTCTGCCAAGGCAGGCATATCACAGAATATCCTTCCCTCGGCCAACAGGCTTTCAAGTCTATTTACTTCTCCATTCTCAAACTCTCTTTTTTGTCCTCCTCTCGTTCTTTTCCTCAGATTATTTCTGGCTTCTGCTTCCTTGAAAAGAAATTGTTCTCTTTCAGTTTCTGGTAAGAGCCTGTTAACTGGAGCAGCCTTCCCAGTCTTAGAGTCACGAGCCACAAATATGAAGTTGGCTGAAAGGGCTAACGAGTCCGAAGTGCCACAGCCTTTTACAAAGAAATTTTCTTTGTTAAGTCGCATTAGTCACGTCATAAACCAACCACTTCAGAGAAAGAGGACACAATGTGGACAGGTAAACAATTAGCTGTGTGGGCATATAATATGAAGATCCTTTATTTAGTTGACAGACTTGATAATCAGTCTTTTAACAGGCATTTTCTTGGATTTTACATGAGATTACACTTGGGGTTTCAAAATATATAGTTACATTTCTTTAAACTTAACTTAGAAGTTAGAAGTAAACACCAAATCTCATAATTTGATACATCAAAAAGACAATTTAGTACCTGGGTACATCAGTCTGTTTCTCATCACATATCAATTGATAAATGTCTCACACAAAAAAAATATAGACAAAACATACACTTAATAGAGGATGATGCTGGGGAAAAAAGTTCTATCAACTTGAAAGATGATCAATCTCTCAAAACTAAAGGTACCTCAGAGTTAAGAGTACCTTTTGTGGATTGAGTGACTTCTAGATGGATCTCAATAGATGACCGCCCCACCCAAATGACAGCACCAACAATTTTCAGGTCAATGTCAACACTAATTGGCTTCCTCAGGACAATTTTGTCAACAGATGCAGTGACCAGCAAGAGTGGCCTTGTTGTGGTATCAACAGCATAGCAGTGCTAATCCACGAGCAAAAACATATCACAAATTCAAGGTGATCACCACACAAAAAACACATGCAAATAGTAAGCTAGAAACTCATACGTATCAACATGGCACATAGCTTGGATAGCTCCATTAAGTGAATATTGTGTGGTAGAGAACACTGGTGCATATTTAGTGCTCTATGTCATACAAGTAGATTATAAACTGGAGCAACTGTCTGTAAGCATAACTTTCGCTGCTTCTTTGGATAATGCATACGGCCATCTTACTACTTTAGGACTCAGCAAGAAAACTGAACACAGCCGCACATACCAGCAAACAAGACACATTCCTCATTTATTATCTTCAAGGCTACAAATGTTGAATGTTCGAAAGCTCAGGCTTATTGATTCAAAGTGCAATTCAGCCTAACTATCGCCAATTTTCGATAAATGCACTGGTATAATGGCATCAGATCGAGAAAAACACATTTGATATGATATGAATCCACAACCGATCACATTCCAGTTCAAGTTACCACATTTGAAGCAAAACCCATATATCCAAACACAGAAATTAAGACTCCAACAAAACACAGAAAGACTGAAAAGTGTTACCTTGACAGAAATGGTACCAGCTAAAGCATCAAGGTCTTCAAGCAGCTTCCCAATTCTGACCTCATTCCAAGGATCCTTGTACTGCTCCCTCAGTATAAAATCACTAGAGAAATTGTAGAGAATTGTAGTCCTGCTCTGTGATGGAGTCTTGTTCAGCAATTCGCTCTGGGGAGGAGCGTCTACAGGTGGGTCCAAGAGCCTCTCAAACATGTGGGACCTCGCTTCCCACAGTGCCTGGGTCACCGGCGAGTGGAACATTCCGGGCCACAAGCTGATGGGCCTGGTCGAAGAGTCCGACCCGTAAGCAGGGAGGGTTGCCACCACCGGAATGGTGGTGTTGGAATTGGGAGGAGATGAGTTTGGGTCCATTGAGTTTTTGGGTGTCTTGGAATTTGGTTTATGGGGAAACAGAGGATAGATAGACTTTAGGGAGATGACTCGGTTGAGTTTTGGTAGTTTAAGATTTGGTGAAGTGTTGAACAAGGTAGCTTTGCTTTTATGGGGTACATGATTCACGTCTGTTTCTGGGTTATTGACTCCATGTAACCGAATCTTTAAAACGATCAGATGGTACACATTCTGAAAATGTTGCTAGTTTGGAGGAGATTGATTAATGGAATAAACTTTTGGTGACTTTATGCCCTTGATGTATTCTGCAATTTTATTAAAATGTATTTAACTTCTTTTATTTTATAAATTCAATACATGTAGATAGATAAGAATATGTTGCAATACGTATATGGTGGGAGCCCGTACTTTTAAGTTAAGGACTTTTTGGTTTATGGTTTAAAAAATTTATTTTTTTATCACATTTTGACATCTCATCCGTTCAGTTTTTAGGTTTATATGAATAGATCATTTTTACAAATTTTCAGCCAAATTGGTGTTCGTTAAGATAACAAACTAGATCAAATTAATAGACGAACGAAATCTGTCAAATATGAACCGTTCAAGTTCATAATTGATAAATCACACTTATGAATGTCTTAACAATTTTTAATATAGCTGAAAATTTAGAGAAATGATCTACTCATAAATACCTATAAACTGAACGGTCAAGATATGGATATAAGATCGAAAGGTGGGATAAGCCGAAAAGTCCTCAACTTAAGGGTCCTCATTAGAAAGGTTTCCCTTTCTGATATGTGTTAAAATTTAAACAAAAAATAGAGTAACCAATTATACACTCTTTGTTAAATGACGTTTGATAGAATGTATATGTTTAGTTGAGAGTCTTAGAGCATCTTTAGTAATGCTAGCTATTTCTAAGTTAAATTTTAGTCAAATTAGCTAAAATGTTATTTTGGTTAGCCATTTTAGAAATGTAGTTGCATCAATGCTCTCTATTTTAGCTAGCATTACATCAACATTATTCTTCAAATAGAAATTAAATAGTTTAAATATATTTATATATCACATAAAATATCTTACATGGAATGTATTAAATTATAGCTAGCCTCATTTGAGTCGTCTCGCTAGCTAAATATAGCTAGCGATAATATAGCTAGCAAGATAGCTAAAAGTCATAAATAGCTCAAGTTTGGCTAGTTTGCTGGAGCTCCTAAAACATCCAAAAAAGTTAAACACGCTCTCTAAAATAGCTAAGATGTGAAAGTAGAGAGTACAATGTTAAAGATGTTCTTAGGAATAATAATCAAGACTTAAAGACAACCGTACTCACCCATTTCAGAAATAAAAATAAAAATATGTTGCAATACAGTCAAAAATACAAGCACATGTGCATTTTTAAATAGCATATACCAATTTGGAGAATGTTACTTCAGTTGAACAATGTATGCTGTTATAGGAGAGGGCGGTAGGACAAAAGAATAAGATAATATATGCTGTTATTGGTTCATATGCAGGCGTTACAAGCAAAGTACTTCGTAGAGTCAAATGGACGAGTGTGTTGGCAGATGGGAGGTCTTCTGTCTTCTATGATATGGAGTAGCCCGCGATGGGGGAAGGATTTGCTTTGTCAATTTTTGCGATGGAGGGTTGGCAAATGGGGGTTAGTTTACACTGTCACTACAGTACACATACATACTGTTCAACATTAATTTTAGAAAATGAAGAGAATTTCAAATTACACACCTAAATAACAGTATCACAAACAACAAATAACCTCCCTATTTTTTTATTTTTTTTTATTTTTACCAAATCATCACACAACAAATATAACTCCTCTCTCACCCAAATTATAACAAAAACTCTGAGATACAAGGATTCAAACTACAAAGTAAACCAACTATATTTTTTTTCTTTTCTATTTATCACATAACTAGATAGAACTGTGTCGCCACCGCTCCGCAGGTTGAAGTCGGCTCGAGCAGAAAATGCGGTAGACATAAGCAACATCCCAACCAACCTGTACCAAGCTGCTCTGCACAAGCAGAAATTCACCACGCCCAAATTAATCTTCAAAATTTGATCCACATTGAAACATATTTGACAGATTACACATTTATTCTGATGCTAAGTCAAAACACATATGATTGCACTCTACAACAGTCAGAAGTCAGAATTGAAATTGCATACCTGGTCAGCCTGTTTTCCTGCTATCCTCGAGCTCACGCCTTAGACTCTCACCAGAATTACGGACACCTATGTGCACTCCCCATGATATGTGGAGGGATCCTAAACAAAATTTGTTCATTTTGTTGCACCCGATAATACAGATCCGTCTCACTAGTGGGCAATCAAAAGTATATCTGCCTTGCGAAAAGCTTCCAAGATTTGGTAGATTCTTAAGATCCAAACTATCTAGCCGAGGGAGCATGCTTTCATTCTCTGTTTCTTCACCCCCATCTGCTGCGATTATTGCTTCCATTTTCTGGCAATTCTCTATCTCTAGTTTTTGGAGCTTGACAAAACCTCTAGCAATCGAAGGAGAGAGCAGGTATCTCAAACTACCACAAGCACCAATATACATTCCAATTAAATTCTGAAAGCCTTGGCAAGATTGTTTGCAACCCTTGATATCATTTATTTGCATTCCTTGATCAGGTTGGGAAATATTTGAAGGTAATTTGTCTGACCGAGGAACTGAAGCATTCCTTTCATTGACGGTCAATCTTCTCACTTCAAAAATCTCTTCCAGAGAAGAACAGAGTTGCACGGCTATGTACTCCAATTTCTGCAATCTATTTTGCATTTGTGTCGGTACCAAATGCAATAGTTTGTCACATTGCCTGACAGCGAGCCTTCTTAATTCAGAGAAAGAGGTGGATGAAAGTTGGCCATTCCATATCTTTTTCAACTCGCCCAGGCGTTCAATGGATAGGGTTGTCAAGACTGGAAAGACAACATGCAGATACATTGAGATCAGTTAATAATAATGTAGTACTGTCTCCCAATTTTACTTGTACAATGGTTTACAGTAACAAACTAACAACAATACATATATTTAAGAATTTTTTTTATTTTAAAAACAAGACACAGTAGCCTTGTCCGAAGATCCTCAATTTACTCTATTATTTTGAGATCAAATTGAAAAGGAAAATGGAAAACTAAACTCCAACTTAGAAATAAGGTAATGCATGCTGTAAACACTGGTTTCATATGGTGTTTCTAGTTTTAATAGATTTTGCTCTCTTATTTAAGAAAAAAAAAAAAAAAACTTAGAAATAAGGTAAATCACTAAAATGACACAACCACCATCATTTGAACTACTCAATTAATCCTTTATATATGTTCATTCAAATCACTTTCTTCATCCAAAGTTAGAAAAAAGAAAAAACGGAAGATATAACCTTAGTTATAGATAATCAAATTGTAATTAGTAATTTAAAACGTAAAAGATAGAAACTTACTTGCAAAGATGTAACAAAGTAAAAAGAAAGTGACTATCCAGCCCTATACAAGTACTTTGATTGGTTATTCGGGTCAAAGTACTATTCTACAGTAAGGTCAATTAGGGGGGCAATACGGGGTCTGTTGGGAAATAGATGGTTCATTGGACAATAGAGGGGTCTATTCGGCAATAAGAGTCAATAGAGGGTCAGTGACCGGATTCGAGCGACCAGTGAAAGGATTTTGACGATTGGAAACCGGACTTTTGCCATCTCTATTTACAGAGTGAGGGTAAATGGTTCAAAAATAAATAATCAATAAAAAAATAGAGAATGTTTGGTTTGGTTGGGTTGGGTTGGTTGGAAACATACTTTTATAGTCTTTAGGCCGAATAGTCTTTAGTCTATAGGCTAGGGTTAATGGGAATTTTAGGCTCTATCTGGTAACGTTTTTAAGAATAATTTTCAAAAATAAATTTTGAAATAGAATACAAAAAAACAAAATTGTATCTTTAAGATCCGAAAATGTGTCTAGTAGCTTAGTCCGCAAAAAAAATTTGGAACTGAAAACGTAGGTACTGTCATATAAAATTATAAATATGTAAATAACAATGAGAAAGTCTTCAGTTACTGTGTAAAAAAATCCCTAAAACTAGACGGAAGATAATTTCTTATTATTCTGAGACTCAAATTGAAAAGAAAAATGCAAAAACTAAACTGCGACTTAGAAATAAGGCAATATTGTAGACATTGGATCTATATATGTTGTTCACCATTCAAATCTCCGTCTTCGTATGAAGTACAGAATAAAAAAAAGGATGACATAACCAAAAAAGAAAAAGAAAAAGGATGACATGACCTTAGCAACAGATAGTCAAATCACAAATGGTAATTTGAAAAAGTGAAAGATGAAAATTTACTTGTAAACATGGGATGTCATAGTGACCATGTAAAAAGAAAACTATTTCAGAAAAGGAACATATACCTTGGGGTCGGAGAAAAGTGACTGCTCATCAGTCAAACTATCTCGGTAGAGACTGCTGACTTCCAGTTGCCTATTCAGCCCTTTACAAGTACTTTTGCTGATCCCGGTGAAGCATGGTAGACCTTCGAGTTGCAACTCTGTCAAACTAAGGAAGTTGATCTCTTTGACATGATGTTCCGATCCTTCCAAGCCAAAAATTGCTTCTACAGACTGGCAATCATTTATTCTTATGGACTTGAGATCTGCCAGTAAATGTAGATCTCCCTTCCATCAAATGGTCGTCAATTCAGGAAGATGAAATAACCATAGATATTTTAGTTTCTGAAGCGAGCCTGGTGGCAGGTCACCATGAAAAATCTCTTTTAGCCTCTTTGCTCCGATGATTCTCAGCATATTCAAGACAGGGAAGACACTTTGTGGAGTATGCTTCTCAAGTGTCATGTCAATCAGATATTCTAGAGAATCACAGTCTTCAAGGGTAAGTGACTTCAAGCTTGCATAACAGTTAACATCCCACACATTGAGAGGATCTGTCAAATTCTTCATCTTCGTTAACTCGAGGGTCTTGGTTTTCTTTAACAACAAGCTGATTCCAGTACCCGCAAGATCTAGACACTCAACACTCAAGTGATTACTGTCCAAGTCATACAAAGAAGCATTAGGCCCCCATCCTATAGAGATCTTAAATCTGTCAAGCTTATGAAATAGCTTACTGGTCCGCAGAATCTCACTAGGTGGTAAAACCACTTCCAAAGTAGTCAAACGGGACAAGGAAAGCAGCTCTGAAAGTAACCCAACTCTCCAGTCCATAGAGTTGGCCCACCTTGTGACCTGGTCGTAGTTTCCTTTTGAAGCATAAACATCATTAACAAAGCCTCGGAACAGACGTCCAAGGTCGTTGACTTCCTCTGGTTTCTCAACCGCCAATCTGTTGAGTCTCTTCCACCTGTCGACTTGTTCTGGTTCGGCATCCCCGTCCTCCCATTGAGAGAGCCAATGCTTTGTTTGAGAGAGCCAAGGTGTTTGAGAGATCCAATGCTCTGCTGAGCCCAGTTTCTCAACCACCCAAAAATCTTCAAAGCTACCCCGCATGTACAATTCTTCTAGTCGAGATAAACTCGATATAACACCGGGCCGGTGAGATTACTTTAAGCTCATCACATCCCGTCAAATTCAACAGTCTCAGATTGAATAAATTTTTGAATGTGTCAGGCAACTGCTTGATTTTAGAATAACTTAAATCGAGTATCATGAGTGCCCGTAGCTCTCCAATCACATCAATATTATTGAGACGGCAACGCACTAGAACAAGTGTTTGAATATTTTTCAAAAGTGGAAGGGATGGGAGGATTGAATTCCCGATCAATAAAACCTTAAGGTCTTCCATTCCATCGAAAATTGTGGTCCGCAGCATCAGTGCACTTCTATATTTGACCCTCATTAGTAAAAGTTCAGTAGAACTAGTACAGGTTGTCAGTGAACGACAATATGCAGATTCCTCAGATCTAGATTCATCGACAAAATTATTCTTGTTCACTTCGGGTCCATGTCTTAACACGATTCTCTTTTCAGACTCATCATTCTTCTTTTGTGCAAACTCTTGGGAGGCTATATACACGGCTACATCACGCACCACATCATGCATTCTGACACACTTTTCCTTATCCCCGGCTAACAATAAGGATCGACTTTTGAGTTTTGAGTGTGTCAACCAACGTTTCTACGCAATCCCTTCCTTCAGATATTGAACCAAGCCCAAGCCCAATCGCAATTCTAACCAACAATTCAATATGAAAATCTTCACTTTCTGGAAATAGACAACATAGCTAAAAACATGACTTGGCTTGCTCGCTTGGTAGACATTCGTAGCTGAACACTATTTTTCCATACACATGCTTTATCACTCCTGGCACGTTTTCAGGACAAGCATTTCTTAGTTCTCTAAGTGCATTTCTCCATTTTGGAATGCTTTTACCTTGTAGTGCCCCTCCAACTGTAGAAATTGCAACTGGTAAACCATCACATTCAGCAAGAACTTGTTCTGCTATTGGACGCACCTTGAGATCGGATTCAATGGAACCTCCTGCCACCTTCTTAAACAAACTCCACACATCATGTTTTGGCAAACCACCAATGGGGAAATGTTCTCTGGTTTTCATCTCTTTGAAAATATCTTGGTTCCGTGATGTTACCAGAAGTTTACAACATTTTTGATCACGGGAAATTGGAATCCCTATTTCCCACAAATTTAATTGTGTCCAAATATTGTCCAATATTAAAAGGACATTGTTAGTACCCTATGATAATCTTTCACGTAACTTAGCTGCTCTGTCGTCTTCTCCTGTAAGTTCCAGGCCCAGAGCTTTGGCAATTTGACCTTGAATTTTGATGAGATCAGGTTCTTGGATGAACTCTGCAATTGCAATTTCATCAAACAGTTGTACTTCACCTGCTTTTCCACCAATCTCCATCACCAAAGTTGTTTTCCCGATACCCCCCATCCCACATATTACAATGGGATTGGATTCATCATCTGTCAGTGCATCCATTACATCTCTGATGACTGAAATTCTTGACTCAAACTCAACAGCACTTGCTACGGGAGTGGAATGTAATATCAATCTGAAATTGCTCTGAGTCCCCATTTCACCAAACACATCTTGTAGTTCTGAAATCAACATGATCTTGCAGCTTTTCATGATATCAAGATGAGGAATTCCAATTGCATCCAAATCAAGTATTCCACAGACATCAGTCAGTATTACAAGAATCCTCCTAGAACCTGATGCCAGTAAAAGAGCTCGTAGCCTCTCTGCCCGTTCCACCAAACTCCCATTCTCCTCTAATTTCAGGTCCAGCATTTCTGCAATCTCATCTTGTATTTGTTTCAAGTCTGGATGCTGAGACACAACTGCCATCACAACCTCGTCAAAGAGATTTCTGTGTTTCATTCTTTTGGTGAACTCTTTAGTTGTTACCGTATCTCTCTGTCTGAATGTCCCAGAAATAATGCCAATCATGCTGATCTTGTCATCTTGCAGAGCCGTCAAGAGATCCTTTGTATAAGGCAGCCTGTATTCAAGACGCTCAGAGAGATCCATAGGCACATGTACTTTAGCAGGTTTGGATGTTCTAGAGGAGGAGCTAGCCCCTTCATGTGGCTTCACCAGGGCCTGAGTGGAATCCTCATAATATGGTATGGCAGGATAGTCAAGCTTCGGCGGAGGAGCAGGACATGATATTGTGGTGAAATTTCCATCTGTAATAAGCTTATCAAGCTTTACAGCCATCTTCGCTGCTTTCCTACTCGAGGAATGACGACCCTTCAGATTTGGACACCATCCATTGGAGCTGCAGCATGTTGTTGCCTTGGCTACTCTTCCTTCTTCAAAACATGTCTCCTTTTCTTGTATGGTCTGCTGTACTCGTTCCAATCAGTTCTGAACTTCGGGAAGAATAACCTCCAAGTTCCTCTTTGCTCCATCCACACGTAACTGTACCCCGTCTCTTGTAGCAGTCAGAGTTGTAACCTTCATGGTGATATCTTCAACATTGCTCTTGTAGTTAATCAGATAACCAAACTGTCGCAGAACAGGTTCCACTGTGTACTCCGCTAACTTTCCAACAACTGTAATGACAATATCTGCCATTTGTCTACTCGATTTTGCTTTTGATGGTGACTAGGAAGGATCAGAAATGGAATAAACGAAAGAATACTGCAAAGACAAGGACTTGAAGAAAGGGCTTCTTTTTTTTCTGGTGTGCTTTGAAACCGAGAAAATTCAGATTCACAAAATAATTGAAGTGACAAAATCAATGAGCAATAAAGAAAGGAAGGAACTACAAACAACAGCAGGATTTTTTTTATTATTTTTTTTCTTCTTCTTGTATGAGTAAAGATTCACAGAACACTTGAATTGATTAAACAATAACTAGGAAGCAAAAGGAGAGAGGGTGGACGAACAAAGGCAGTATTTATTTTTATTTTTATTTTTTATTTTTTTTGGTATGAAGGGAGCAAGACGAAAGTAGGACAACAAAAAAAACAAATGTAACTGAGCTTCAGCAAAATATTGTGAGTTTATGACAAAAGAAAGACAGAATTGCATGGAACTCGATTGCAAAGGGCAGCTACCGCGTACCTTTTTCCTTCGAACAGTTGAGTTGTTGATCGAAGAAGAGAAATGCAGAAAAACTGGGGTGCCAGACTGCCAGGATCAGTAGAGAGATGATCAACAGTACTGATCTTGACTCTTATGATCCCCAGTTTATTCTTTTGCTCTTCACCACTCAACTAAAGCTTTAAAGCATTACAGACTGGGTCCAGAGTGGGCGCGGTAACGGACTCAAAAATATACTCTTTCCCTTCATCAAGTAACCTGTCAAATCCTGCTGAGAAGATAGGGTATACCTTATCATCACGGGGAAGAAAGCACATAAATATTACCACATAACCGAGATTTTAACCATATTTTTTCATCTCAATCATTTAGTTCTTAAGTAGATAATCGTTAAGGCACTATCTAAATTTATCAAACATGAAGACTTCAATTTTACAATTGGTAAATTACATTTAAAAAATGCCATAGACAATTTTCAATTTTTAAATAAAAATTAACTTTTGAGCCAAATTGCTACCATAACTTTCACTTTATGTCAATTTGCTACCTTAAGTTTCATTTTAGCTAATTTGCTACCCTAAGTTTTTACAATTAGCCAATTTGTTACCTTATGTTTTTTAAAATTAGTCAATTTACTACCCTAGGTTTTTATAATTAGCCAATTTGCTACCTTATGTTTTTTAAAATTGGCCAATTTGCTACATTTTCGTCATTTTAATTTGTTTTTCTTTTTTTCTTAAATCTCAATGAAACAAGGGTAATTTATTGAAAAGAAAAAAGATAAATACACCATAGTATACACCATAGTATGAGGGACCTAACTCAACTCTTATCAAAAACAAAAAACAAACCTATAACTCATAACAAAACAACAAAAGCTAACAGAAACGAAAAGTGGGAAAGCCCAAACCAATCGTTATTACAAAGAGAAATAATAAAATTTAGGGGCAAGTCCCACTACGTCAAACCTGAAGACTTTATCCCTTCATTTGCCAATGCATCTGCAACTCTGTTATCTTCTCGAAATATATGAGAAGAGCGAAAGTTCATATAATAAATTCGTTATTTTAATTTTTTAATTTGATAATTTCTTCATCCAAACATGAATTAATTCTGAAAATCAAAGGTTAAAGTTGGTCATTTTGAAATTTTGATAAGTAAATTGGTTAATCTTGAAAACCTAAAATAACAAATTTGATGGAAGGGTAACAAAGTTGATAAGGAGAAAATGGAGACCGAGATTAAGCCCACTTCCGGTCAATATCGAATTGCATGATGTCCAAGGATACCTAAACTCCATAACAAGATTGTCCGAGAGAAATAAAAGGTGCTAGTTAAGCCTACAAGGGTCGTGATCACTGATCACATTGATTAAAGTTTCAAGGAGAACAAGCTAAAGCCGAATCTGGATAAAGAGAAGGACCCTATGGCAGGAATTATGGACTTGATCAAGAATATGTACAATGAAAGAAAGGGATGAAGAAATGAAGGGAACAATTCCCCAAGCGTGGACTGACGCGAGGTCTGGAAAAACAGCCCACCCACTAAAGAGAGAGAATGAGATAAACAAATAAGGGCATTCTGGTAAAAGCAGCACAAATGATGTGTAGAAGGTAAAATAGGGTGCGCAAATTTCAATACTGTTTCTTTAACGATTGTATCAATTTGAAAATGTTACAACACATCAATTTGAAAGAGACTTTTCTTTTTAACTTGCAAACGAAAAATGCCAGGGCCAACCTCCTCCTATCTGATCCGAATGAATTGTTAAAGATGTTAAGAACAGAACGTGCAGTCGTGCTGTGGGGATTCAAACTAGGCTTAAAAAAAAAAAAAAAAAAAAAAAATAACCCTATCACGTCTTTAACTAATATAAAAAGAATCAAGTACAAACTATATATCAGTTAACACGGCTACTATCATTAGAACCCTAGTTGAATACGTTTGAACTAACGTATTCACTTAAAGTCTTCTTTCTTAATCCATTAAAGCTGCAGCATGTAGTTGCCTTCTCTACTCTTCCTTTATTAAAACATTCCTCCATTTTTTCGATGGTCTCCTTTACTCGGTTCAACCAGTCGTGAACGACAGGAAGAATAGCCTCTAAGTTTCTGTTTGCTCCCTCCACCTTGTAGTACCCCATCTCTTTTGACAGTCAGAGTTGTAGCCTTCTTGGTGACATCTTGAACATTGTTCTTGTAGAATATTAGATAGCCAAACTGTCACAGAACAGGTGTGGCTGTGTACTCGGTCAATTTTCCAACAACTGTAATCACAATATCTGCCATTTGTCTTCTCTGAGTTTCTTTTTTTCTTTTATGATCTAGGAAAGCAAAAAAGGAAGGAAAGAATGAATGAAGGAAGGAAGGAAGGAAGGCGAGACATACTTTTCTTGCCCGTGATTTGAATACAGATTCACAGAATATTTGAGCGAAGAAATCAAAATTGAGTTAAAGACCAGGAATGAAAGAAACGAACCACCACGGAAAGCAACGAACAATTCACAGAATAACTGAATTGATGACAACGAATCGAAGGACATGAAAATAAAGGATCAAAGAGAGGATGTACTACTTTTTTTTTCTTTTCTTTTCTGGATGAATAAGCAAAGAGAAAAATTCACAATGAAAGGAAATAAATGAACAACAATAAAAACTTTTTTTCTTTTTGCTGTTTTTTTTTCTTCTGGTGATTAGAGTATGAAGAACAAACAAGAGTAGATGAATATCAAAGACAAAAAGCAAAAGGAAAGAGGTGGGGAAGCCAAACGTAAGGTGGATTCGATCAATTGTAATTCGCAAGGTGTACCTTACGCAAGCTGTTAAGGTTTTATTGATTCAAGAAGTGCAGAAAAATGCGACATTAGTTCTTGTGAGTGCAGAGAAGGAGATGAGCTTAATATTTTTAGTGGTGTTCTTGAATCTGAATTGTTCTTTCCAAGTAAGCATAACCTAAACCTCCCAAGTCAGAACAGTCTGAATTAAAAAAGTCTTGCTGTCAAAATAAACAAACAGACAAGTAAATAAAACAAATGACATGTTATTCATTTTTATTGTCAACTTGAGCATCCCACTTACCACCATAACCACATTGCAGAGGGTGACAAGAGTAGTAAAACCTTACATCTCACCTAATCTTCCCCTGCTGATCAGGATTTTGTTGTTGGCCAATATGGTATCCAACAAAGATACTTCAATTATGTATATCACTGACTAACTGAGTGGTGCATCACACTAGTCAGTTTATGTATTTTATTCTATTTTATTTTGACAAATTCTTAACTATACGTAAAATTTGTAAACATTCATTTGAACATCAGACGTAACTACCAGGTCTATTGGCATAAAACACCACAACAGGAGGACCATGACTGGTCGATGATGATCTCTAATGTTAATAGCAGAAGGAATATCCTAAATTATAGACATGATATATCACGTTCTTCTACATGATCTTTCTTGATAGCTGGTACTATAAAATTGCTGCTGGTCATAGATTTCAAGACAGTTCAAATAACTTGCACTACTGCTATCAAATGTCAATAGTGCAATTGAAAATATGTACGAGCCCCATATCATCTTAAGAAACTATGCCCATAGCTCATAACATTCAGTTTTCTGGGAACAACGCCAGGAATGGAACAAACTGCCCAAAACACTAAGAATCTAAGATAACCTAGTGAAATGTGAACAACACTCAAAACGTAAACATATTCGTCAATACAGTCAAAATTCTAATTCAGTGAAACATCCACTAATTCAAGATAAGATAATAATTTTCACCCGAAAAGCAAAATAAAGTGAGAGAGAGAAAGCTGGAGGGGCATGCCTGATATATGCTGAGAAATTTGATATCACATTAAGCAAGAGCAGCTCTCAAACTTGCGGAATATGACTCGCTCGATCATCTTCCGGAGACCAACTATGTCTGAAATACAAATAACTCAAACGAATTTTCCATCCCAACTCAAACCCGAACAAGCGAAAAGGAAGTTAATAAACAGAGGAAGGGTAAATTCAGTAAAACATGGATTGAGAACAGTACAGTAGAAAGGAGAGCAAACTTGTGGGAGTTGAATTTGATCATGGAATGTTTCTCGTAGCAAATGATGAGAAAGACTATAAGCAGATGATTCTATTCATCTCGACAGCCACCGCCGACGAGTAAGGGCTACAAATGATCATGATCATGTAAAAGACAGACACGGGTACACGAAGACGAGCAGAGAAGGAGAGTGTTACCAAATTAACTTGGGCCTGGTTTATTTGCTCCGGCCTGTATAGACACTGAAATACAAATAACTCGGACGCCGAAATTCTGGGAGTTGATTATGTAATTTTTCTCGTAGCATTCCATTCATCTCGACTGCCGCGGCCAACGAGTAAAGGCTGCAAATGATACTCAAATTAGAACCCAGACGAGCAGCCAGAGAGTAGCTACAAAATTAACTTGGGCCTAGTTCATGTCGGCCCAATTGGAAAGCTTTGTAACTCGTCTTTTTTCACTTTATTTAGCTGATGTAAAAAGTGCCTAAAAATGAGATTAAATGCGTCGATGGCATAGTTTCACGCGTCGGCTGGGGATTTTTACATGTTTGGTCTGCTCGTTCCAGACGTACGTAGTTGCTTCAAACACAACTCTGTTGGTGAATGGTGAATTTGCCAGAACTCTTTCAATAACTGTTGCTCTCAATCTCTATACAGAGAGTAACCGTCTTGTACGTACTTGGTTCCCAATTGGCCTCTCTATAGATTATAGAAGAAGACTACATAGACACTAACGCATATTGGACCAATCATCAATAACTTCTATCAGTTCTGTGGCTGAAATGAAGAGAAAATGAGTCGACAGAGATAGACATGTCCGGTACGTTCTTGGATGGCTATAGTTGAAGCGAGCTTTAAATAATTGGTACCGTATGTCGGGCTAGAGCTTTAAATCTCATATCATCAAACTACACCAAGAAAACAGAGAGAAGAAGAAGAAGAAGAAAAATGGAGAAGGAAGATAGAGCCTACAAAGCTCACTGTTTAGTCGTCCCGTTTCCAACCCAAGGTCACGTTAATCCCATGCTCCAATTCTCCAAGCGCTTACAGCGCAAAGGCCTCAAAGTCACACTCGCCACAACCCGATCATTTCGTAAGCTCTCATCACCGCCGTCCACGTCCATTGCATTAGAGACCATCTCTGACGGCTACGACGAAGGCGGTATGGCGGTAGCCGAGAATATCGGTGACTATCTGGACAGATTCCGTGAAATCGGGTCAAGGACCCTGACGGAGCTCATTGAGAAGCTCTCGGACTTGGGGCATAAGGTTCATTGTATTGTTTACGATGCGTTTATGCCTTGGCCGCTTGATGTGGCCAAAAGGTTTGGGATTGTTGGGGCAACTTTCTTCACTCAGTCTTGTGCTGTTGACAACATATACTACAATGTCCAACAGGGGTTGCTCAAAGTTCCTCCAAGTACTGATGAGGCTGATGAGATTTTGGTTCCGGGGGTGCGAGTACCTCTTCGAGCTTCGGATATGCCTTCTTTTGTTTCTGTTCCCAGTCAGTACCCGGCTTTTCTAAGAATGGTTGTGGATCAGTTCTCCAATGTTGATAAGGCTGATTGGATCTTCTGCAACACATTTTATGAGCTTGAAGTAGAGGTACTAGCTGATTGATCAATTCACTCTGTGCTGCTAGGTTTTGTGCTAGCTTATATACTAGCTAGAGATCAACATAATCTGAAGTCATTTCGATGGTTTAATTTGCATGGTTTTGTTAAGTTAGGCATACCGTTTTGTGCAGATCATATATGCTTGATCGGTAAAACTACATATATGGTACATCAGATATACCACAAATGGCTTGCCTAGTATACATACATCAGATATACCACAAATGGCTTGCCTAGTATACATACTTACAAACTAGTGCTATTGATCAGATCCAAATTGTTGCTTAACATGCGATTGTGGTTAACTACTAAATGTAATCTACGTTTATTTAGGATTCTTTTTTTATTGATATGCGACTGTTCTAATAGATTGTTGTGGCATAGGAGGCGGATTGGATGTCAAAGTTCTGGCCATTATTGAGGACGATCGGTCCAACCATACCATCCATGTACCTGGATAAACGACATGAGGATGACAAAGAATATGGCTACAGCCTCTTCAAGCCAAACAGTGATGCCTGCCTGAAATGGCTAAACGAACGACAAAAAGGATCAGTAGCTTACGTCTCATTCGGCAGCCTAGCAGAGCTTGGAGCCGAGCAAATGGAGGAACTGGGATGGGGTTTGAAGAACAGCAACATCTACTTCTTGTGGGTGGTCAGAGAAAAAGAAGCAAACAAGCTTCCAAAAGGGTTTGCAGAGGCGATATCGGAGAAGGGTTTGGTGGTCTCATGGTGTCCCCAGTTGGAGGTATTGGCAAACGAAGCTGTTGGTTGTTTTGTTACGCATTGCGGTTGGAACTCGACTTTGGAGGCATTGAGCTCAGGGGTTCCGATGGTTGCAGTGCCGCAATGGACTGACCAGAGCACTAATGCAAAGTATATTATGGATGTGTGGAAAATGGGGCTTAGAGCTCAAGCTGATGAGAAAGGGATAGTGAGAAGGGAAGAAATAGAATGTTGTGTGAGAGAAATATTGGAGGGAGAGAGAGGGAAAGAGATAACAAAGAATGCTTTGAAGTGGAAAGAACTGGCTGGAAAGGCTGCGGATGAAGGAGGAAGTTCTGATAGGAACATTGATGAGTTCACTGCAAAACTTGTTCAGCATGCAAATGTACATGTAGCTAGCTAAGTTTCAAGCTATATACAGTACGTGTTTCTGAAAATAGCAAGCGATAATCCTTCAATTCTGTAAAAGTACGTCAATTTATATCATCATTTAAAGTGTGTTCTGGTGAAAATTTATGAATCAAAGTCCCTTCATCAAACGCCATAGTTATTCAGCTTCGAAAGTGCACAAGAACTATTATACGTATTACACTAATGTTCGTTTCGGTTCTATCACACAAATTATATACGTGTGTGTGTGTGTGCGCACTTACTTGGCTGCGAGGTTAGATATAGTTGATGAAGAAGAATAGGTTATATATAGTTGATACTTGATAACAATAACGAGCTTGGCCACGAGGGCGTGCATATTGTTAGGTTTTACTGGGTGTTTAAGAACTGGTAAAGACCATGTCGGGGTAGTATTGATTGGTTCTGCACTTGAGATATTTCTGTTAAACGATTGCTGGGTACTCTTTGTGGAATTGTGAGATCGAGCACCACATGCATCATATCTGATTTTAATTCAATCGTACCGGCCGGAATGGGTCACAAACCAATCAGTCAATTGAAAGCAATTGCAAACAACTAGCAAGTTAGTTTGAAACTCTGACTGGTAGAGTATATATGATACAAGTAGTTTGCAAAACTATATATATTCTACACATGCTGAGACTAGCCCAAAAATAATGCATGCACTGTTAATTGAAGTTAATTAACGAACATATTAATTCTTGGCGAGCGACGCTAAATGTCGTTCCTATTAAACCTCTCCATTTAGGGAAATTCTTTACGCTATTATGTATTCTTGCAAGGGCGAACGGAAACATCTTAGTAGCCAGAGGATCGGAAAAGAAAGCAAAAGCGATTCCCCTAGCTAGTCGCGGCGAGTGAGATGGTTTACGCCCATGCATGAAGCCCGCGGTTTACTCGATAGTTGAATTCTTCACCACTTCATGCCAGGAAGAACACATGCATGCTTTGCGAGTGTAAATATTACTGCCTGGATCGAATGGAACGCATGTAGCGTCTCGCTCATCTCTGCTGACCCCAAAACCTGTTCGAGTTTCTCACTCTAGAATAATAAGAGATGGTGGCTGCATGATTGATAAAGTCATATTGTTTGTGGCAGAAGTTTGTTGGTTGAAACTTCAATGGAGACCGGCCATGTACATTTTGCTGCAGTTTTTTTTTTTTCAGAAATGATTGAACAAATGCATGATTGCCTTCATTTTCATTTTTCTTCTTCTTCATAATATTGCATCAGCTTTTGTTTTACTTAAATCTTCCACCATAAAATTTTTTGCTAGCTAGCTCTGGTTTTCAATTTAAAGCTGGAACCAGGGACGGAGCTATACTTAGGTCTGAAGTGGTCCAGACCCCTCTTAAGATTTTGGAACATTTAAGTTTTGGCCTTAATTTAGCTAGTTAGTATTAAATGTAGGCTTAAATCTTTCATTAATCTATCACTAAACCCCCCTTAAAATTTCACAAACTAATCAGTTTTGGACAAATCAAGAAAGATAAACCCATATTAAGAAATAAAATTATTCAATTGATGAGTCTTTATATCTTTATATCTTAGCAATCAAAATAGATAAAACAATACTTTTATTTAGTAAAGAGTAAATTAATGAATTTACTAAAGAAAACAAGTGAAGTAACAAATTAATAAACTACTATTTTCTCACCTGTACATTTTCATTGTTTTGTATAAGTTTAGGAGATGCATAAAATAAAGATTTATTCTCAATGAATAAGAACATCTTCAACAAGGAAAAAACACAACATTTTTAGTTAGGTGAGTTCTTATTAAATTTTAACATATAATTTTATATGTTATATCAAGACCCCCCTAAGGTTGTAAATCTTGGCTCCGCCGTTGGCCGGAACTACACCTTGTACTCGATCTTTTAGAAAGAAACACAGACGAAAAGATATATGGAGAGGGAACAGAGAGCCTACGTACAAAGGGCGCTCATTGTTTTGTACCTATCCTTTTCCAACATGGCCACATTAATCCCATGCTCCAATTCTCCAAACACTTACAGCTAGCTAAGCCAAACTCGCAAATTAAGGCCTCAAAGTCACACTAGTCACAACCAGGTCATTTCACAAGCTCTCATCATCGCCGTCCACATCCATTATTAGAGAGCATCTTCGATGGCTATATATGACCAAGGTAGGATGGCAGTAGCAGAGAGCATTGAGCCATTGATGATGCCTATCTATCTAGACCGGCCGGTTCCGTGAAGTCAGGTGCATGACTGATCAGGTTTAAGACTTTAACGGAGCTCATCGAGAAGCTCGATCTCGGACTCGGAGCACAAACTGGTAGCATGATTGTAAGCGCTCGATCGGGGTGTATGTATTGTAATTTGTAACACTGTATAAATTAACTTAATGGGCTGAGATTTATTAGAACATCAAATATCTTAACTATAGCTCCCAAGCACAACAGGTACATCAAGTTCGAGTTTCCGACTCGCTCTTGACCTATTTACTGTAACTACATAAAAAATAAAATAAACTCGGAGGACTATCTCAATCCAAAGCTTTCTATTGAAAAACAAAAAAGGAAAAAGACAAAACAAAACCAATACCAAAACCAAGTGCTCCGAACATGAGTTCAACGTGGGACTTGATCGCCCTCACTATATCCTTTGACCACTTGTTCTGAGATGATGACCGGCAACTCTCCAGAGGAGCACCACAAAGTCCATGATTGTTTGCATAACTTTCAACTCCGATTGTGCCAGTATTTGAAGAAAAAACTCCGATTGTGCCATTGTTGAAGTTGGGGACTGGCCCAGACAGTTGATTGTTGGACACGCTAAATGTTTTAAGCCTCCTGAGCTGAGCAAGTTCTGGAGGAATCTGACCCGTCAACTTGTTGTGTTGGAAATTATGTAATAATATCCAATATGAATGAAAATAAAATTACTCATGACCTTTCCATTTGGAAGGGTGTGTCTTTTTCAATAGGTGTCTTTAGGAATAAGTGTGTCTCTTCAAAGAGATAAGTGAACGGACATGTTGGTTCACTTGGGGTTCTATATAAACCCATACTCATTTCTCCTTAAAGATTAGATTAAGATTCATCATTTCTTCTACAAGTATTCTTCGAGTCAAGAGAGTACAAGATACAATTTATGGTTCGCTAGAGTCTAAAATTGCGGTGCTTCAATCTTGGATCATCGATTGTTGTATTCTACAAGGCGGACGCCCATTGAACTACAAGCACAAGGGTAGGGGTGAAATCTGTCTTTAGTCAAGTGCATTTTTGCATGCCTCAATCGGAAAATCAAGTCAGTTCTTTCTTTTCTTTATACTTCTTTTATAGGATTCTTACACTATTTCACTCCTATATTAGGATTGATTTACTACTTACAATCTTAGATGTATATAGTTATGTTTCTAATATTCTTTATTGAAATTTCTATCATATTTATAATCAAATATATGATTGTTCCCCAACATGTTGTTGTCAAGTTTAAGACCATTCAGAAGTGTGCAATTGGAGATGCTCCTGGGAATTGGGCTTGAGAAGCTGTTGGACGAGAGATCAAGCCACGAAATGAAAGAGATCAACTGATCAATATCCTTAGGAATAGGTCCACTGAGGTCGTTGCTCGAAAGATCTAACCCTGTTAAGCTTGTACAGTTCTGTACGGCACGAGGAAACTGGCCTTTGAGTCCCAAATCTGCAAGCTTAATATTTAAAACTTTGCTCTCGTGAGGGTGCCAGCACTCCACTCCCAGAAAGTTACAGATGAAACCTTCAGTGGCATTGCTAAAATCCCATGAAGAGCTTAACATGTCTAAAGGGTCCTCCAATTCTGCTCTTATACTTTTCAAGCAGTTTATATCACTCTCAACACCAGAAATGAATCTACAAGCAAGCAATAACAAGAAAACACCCGTAACAAAAACATTGCAAACATCACGTCCGGGCAACAACATTATTGCTAGATGTTTAGCAAATACTAAGCTAGCAACAGAATGAATTACAACCAAAATTTCTAGTAACTATTACAATACTCAAAGCTCAAGCGCTGAATCCCCGCACAACTGCATGCGGTTGGATATATAGCTAGCTAGCATCAAAGATTCAAAGATACACACACACACACTGATATATTCCCTTTTCCACAAAGACTTCAAAGTCAATAAATCAAAGAACTATATATATATATATATATATGATTTTTCTCAGCTACAAACGTCCGCACCAATGGTTTTGGTGCGGATTTTCATTTTTGCACCACTTTTCGATCGAATTTCCTCATCTCCACCGTCTAGTATATAGATAATATTGTGTAGATCACCTCTGCAAAATTTCAGCCAATTTAGTAATCGTTAAGGCCCTCAAAATTGTGTCTTTCTGTTATAAACATGAACGGTTCATGTTTGACAGAATTTAGTCCGTCCATTTGTTTTTCTAGTTTGAGGGCCTTAACGATTATCAAATTGGCTGAAATTTTGCAGAGATGATCTACACAATATTATCTAGATACTAAACGGTGGAGATGAGGAAATTCGATCGAAAAGTGGTGCAAAAATGAAAATCTGCACCAAAACCATTGGTGCGGACGTTTGTAGCCAAGAAGTCTTATATATATATATATTTTTATTTTTTTTCTTTTTTGTGGTAACCAAAGAACTATTTGAAAGTGTACGTGTATCATACGTCGAGTTTGTTTATTTGACCATACCTTAATTAAACGGGACAACGAGTAAAGGAAAATCCGAGACGACTTGGACTTGATCAATGTGTTGGCCGGCTATCCACTATTCATCAGTAACGGCAAGTAAAAATATACAGTGACACATCCCCAGATTTTTATCAAAAGAAAAAAAACAAAACAATTATCTAATACCATTAGGTTTAGTGGCATAAGTCCCATTCTGTGAATGACAAGTGATGAGTTCGACTCAACAATAACAGTCGAGAAATGGGTTTTAGAGTTTTATAGACTTTAGAATCGTCAATGCAAGTTGTGGTTTCTTTCAAATTATTATGTTAGTATACAAACTGAAGAGGAGAAGAGCTATAGCGACAGATGCAGAAAATGAGCGCTTAGAGGGGTAAAAGTTAGAAAGACTACTATGAAACTATCCCAGAAACTACTCCTGAAGGAAATAGAGGGGTCATCACTGAATCATCAACGACAAAACATTAATCAAGTTTTTGTTTTTCCACAAAGAGATAAAACATACATTAATCAAAGTTTTTGGTTTTCCACAAAGAGATAAGTCGCCGTACTGGAGTTTCATTTTCATTATTTGACTAATATTATTGAGTGTTGACCCTTGGCCTGCACTTCCCTTGTGAATTCCGGTGCAACACAACCAAAGAATTTGGAGAAGGCTGATCAAGGGAATGAGTAATGACGAATGCACTTGGAAGTTGGAAAGAAAAACCAACAGGAAAATCTAGGATCTATACTTATTTGGTCTTGTTTTTCAAGGGACTTTAGTCAGACAAATTAAAGTTTACATTAGTAATTATAAAGGCCAGGAGAAGCTCATCAAGCCAGTCATCTCTACAAGTTAACTAGGATTTAGCTAGGGATCACTTTCACTGCTAGTGCGGGCATAGAAAGACGCTAGGACAGGGTGCTTGACAGTCCCATATTGCTCGACTTGAACACAAAAGGTACTTGTTTACTGTCCAAAGATGTCGACCGGATTTTGTCAAATTCGACCATTTTGGCGATGCAGTTTCTCCTCTTCCTTTTGAAAGATCAGTTATAATTTCTGTCAAAAACAGCTAAAAGAAAACAAAGTTCTTTCCCAAAAATGGTGGTGGGAGTACCTTGCAGAATAAGACTACGGATAAAGACAGAAAGTACAAACTGGGTTCGTTTCAGCCGAATATCGGTTACATATCTGATGAATCCATATTTCTATCTCAGCTAAGCGCAAGCTTTTGCTCAAACGCTACCAGTTAGCACCATGATCTTTTATGCTTCAAGCTACAATTGTAAGATGTGCATGCACAGGTATCCATTTCCATCGCAATTTGTGTCTGAAGGTTTTCACAAGTAACAAGCAACCGAACAAACCTTTTCAAGTTTAGCTATAAGATGTGGGAGTGACTAGCATTGACAGTATGGACTTCCATGGCTATGCGGTAAAGTCAGGGATTACACAATTCTTAACCTATTGATGAGCAGGAATTGCTGGATGTATGTTCTGGAATTCGTCAAAACAAAGAAAAATTAAAAATTAACCAAGTGTCCAGTTGGGCAGAAGTATGAGATGTTTGTTCTTTTTCAAGATTTTGTATCTGTTATGCATCAGAGTAGTTCCCATCATGTCTGTCAGAATTTCTATGATGTAGCACTGTAGCTAGAAGGAGAATGTATGACATACACATACTTGAAGATGAGCCAGAATAAGAATCACCGGATAGGCATTAAAGTTTAATCATATGACATTTTGAAGATTAGAAAACAGAGATAGAAACATAAGGTTCTGGAATAGAACAAAAAGTTAAAATGTCAAGCTGGGAAGCTTTAATCATATTACCATTGCCTTGAATGAAATTAAAAAAGAATGCAGCAAAAAAATATATAGACATAGGGAATGCACACAACCTAGCATTTTATAGGGTTCAACTACAGATAATATAAATCTTCATCTTCAAAATGCTACCGTGCTACTAATTACTTCCATCTTATTGTTAATACAAAAACAACTACTTAAGGAAAATATTCTAGAATAAATAACTAATAGGCAAAATCATAAGTTTGCGGCCTTTAGGTGGTACTCATTGATTTAACGTAACCTTTGGAAAAAGAACCAGTGCATAGACTGGCACGAGTAGCAGCAAGTTCTTGTATAGGAAATAATGCATCAACTAATGCAATATTAGAAACCTACCAAGTAATCAGGGGCAAATGTGAAGACAAAAATGACTTGTAAATTTAAATTGCAAACAAATAATATTAAAAAAGTCGGATATAGCAGACTTAAAATACACATCCAACGGTCATAATATAATGATTTTACAGTTGTATGTCTAAGAAAAGCAGGTTGAAACACTAAATAAAGCATAGTGGGTGCTTGCAGCTCTAGTTGTTAAAGAAAATTTCCCATCTATAAATTACCCAAGCATAAATAATATATGTAATGATATGTTTATTTTTAACAGTACACAAAAACAGATAATTACAAAAGGGTAATGCCCACATACTAGTACTATTCAGTACCTTTTCAATTAATCTCCATCATCTCTCGAGCAACAATGAGTTCTCCTACACAATCATCATTATTTGAAGGCGTTGACATCTCCTCTTCAATTGTGAAGTTATATTTCTGTCCAATTGCTCGTAGAAGCTGGAATACTTCAAACATAGTAGGCCTCTCCTTGGAAGTAGGCACCACACAGTTGCAAGCAACTTTAAGGAACTGGAAAACCTCTTCATCCACACCCTTTCCAATCAAGGATTTGTCAATTGCATCTGTGAGTTGAGATTTGCTTGACAGCTGCAAGATCCATTCCACCAAGTTTCCTTTGAAATCTTCTGGAGCTTTAGAAATATGGGTAGCTCTTTCACCAGTAACCAACTCAAGAAGAACAGTTCCAAAGCTGTAAACATCCCCCTTCGGAGTGGCCACTAAAGTTCTTGTGTACTCAGGAGCCACATAACCCAGATCTCCAAACTCCCCATTCACAAAAGTACTCAAATGTGTATCAATCGGATTCATGAGCCTAGCTAGGCCAAAATCAGATATCTTAGGCTCAAAATCTGCATCCAGCAAGATGCATTTGGAGCTTATGTTTCGGTGGATAATTCGAGGGTTACAGTTATGATGAAGCCACGCTAATCCTCTGGCTGCTCCTATCCCAATTTTTAGCCTTGTAGGCCAGTCCATAATCTTGGCACCATCAGCTTCCACAGGATGTAGCTGGTCATGGAGGGTACCATGAAGCATGTGCTTATACACCAAAAGCCTTTCCTTCTTTGCCACACAAAAACCCAAAAGGGGAACCAAGTTACGGTGTTCTACGCTACCCAGAGTAGACATCTCAGACAGAAACTCTTTCTCAGAGTATTGAGATTCCTGCAACCTCTTGACCATAAGTGAGGTGCCATCATCAAGCACTGCCTTGTAAACAGTTCCAGTTCTTCCTGATCCAATGATATTATCTTTGCTGAAATTGTTGGTAGCCTTCATGAGATCACTCAGTCTCATTTTAGAAACCGACTTCTTGAACATGGAAACCTGAAGTTAACTAGCTTGTTACAACGCAGTACAGCTCAAAATACTAATTAAAAAACTTAATTTTCTTAATTAAGCAATTTAACAGAACCATATAACTTTCCTAATATGTAAACATAATATACAGAAGACAGATTAGAGAGTAAGACACACAAAGATATAATATATATATATATATATGAGAGAGAGAGAGACAGAGAACAGAATCAACCCAATATATGAGAATTATGAATCGTTTCTATAAAAGATTTTCAGTATTAGCTTGCCTTGATTCCTTTAGTTCCCTTCAAACTCCTTGCCCATTTGTTCCCTTCAGGGTCCTCTTCCTTCTTCCTTGCAGACACTCTACGCATGAAGAAGAACAACGCAATGATCACTACTAATGCTGCGAAAGTTGCACCCCCGACTCCTGCTGCTACTATAACTACACTGTTAGACTTCTTGGCAGCTGCCTGGCAACTTTTCAAAGGGGAACCACAAAGTCCAGGATTGTTTGCATAGCTTTCCACTCCAATTGTACCATTCTGGAAGTAGGGGATTTGCCCAGACAGTTGATTGCTGACCACACTAAATGTTTTAAGCCTACTGAGCTGACCAAGTTCTGGAGGAATCTGACCCGTCAGCTTGTTATTGTCAAGTTTAAGGACATTTAGAAAAGTACAATTGAAGAGTTTCCTGGGAATTGTCCCTGAGAAGTTGTTGGAAGATAGATCAAGCGATGTAATGTAATGGATCAAATAATCAATATCCTCAGGAATAGATCCACTAAGGTTGTTGCTCGAAAGATCTAACCCTGTTAAGCTTGTACAATTCACTACTCCGCGAGGAAACTGGCCTTTGAGTCCCAAATCCCCAAGCTTGATATTTAAAACTTTGCTCTCATGAGGGTGCCAACACTCCACTCCCAGAAAGTTACAGATGAAACCTTCAGTGTTGTTGTTAAAATCCCATGAAGAGCTTAACATGTCTAGAGGGTCCTCCAATGCTGCTTTTATACTTTTCAAGCAGTTTACATCACTCTCAACACCATGGCTGAACCTACAACTAAGCAATAACAATAACACAAAAATGCCAAGATCTCGTCCATTCAACATACGCCTTAGGAAAGCCATCCCAATCACCTAAGTTACTACTTAGTGATAACAGAGTTCAAGATACTGAACCTACCAACCCCAGCATCAGTTAACACTGAAACCTGAAACAAATTGAAAGGCAGCACAAAATGAACCCAATCACAATTAAAACACAAGAGCTCTACCTTTTAGTAAAATAAGTTAGGTAAAAAAAATCAAAAGCAGTACAAGCAACAAAACCAATCCATCACTCGACCAAAATATCCAAAAACAGAATTAACAACCAACAATTTAATTGATCAACTTACAAATTCCCAAATAAAGAGTAAAACAAACAGATAGCAAGTTTAAGAAACCATACTTGATCCAACTAAGTTGACCCAGGTATCAACAACAACAAAAAAATCCTTGCTTGATCCAATTGAATTGACCCAATTTATAAACTCAATAATCCAGCTAAAGTTCAAAACTTTGGGAGAAATATAAAGAACCCACCTGAGATATCACTAGCAACAAACACAGAAGAATCAAAGAGCCCAGAGAAGGGTTCTTGAATCAACAGCAAAGCTTCCCTCTTTCCACAAAGACGAAGACTTCAAGGGTCAACAACCAAGCGAGTTCCCACACACAATTCTTATAGCATCCACAAATCAAACCAAGAAATCAACTGGAAAAATGGGTGTGAAAAGCCGGGTGGTTTTGATAAGAGAGGAAAGGAGAGGCCTGACGGGTCAAAGAAGGCCGGCCATTTTTGTCAAGCTTAGCGACGACTTGGGGGACTCACTGCTTAGAGTGCTTGACTCGCTTTTTTGCTCCGAAAGAAAACCCATATATTAAAATCTAAAAAAAGGGTATGAATGTATGATGTTATTGGTCACTGATTAACTAAACTGTTAAACTGTGTGCCTTTGTGTTCAACCACTAATATCTTTAATCTTCCATTGCCGGTTGGAAAAGCTTTGGATTAATATGCGCACTAAGATTCACCATCATGATGAGGTAGTTTACATATCATATTCCTAGGTGCAATTCTAACAGAGTGGACCTAAATCAAGTTTTGTTCTATTCAGACCAAAGAAAATGACAATTTTTGGAGTAATGAGAGGTGTTTGTTTCCTGCTGCTATGCATTGACTAAGAATCGACGTCTGAGTTGGTCTATCCTATCATTCGGCAATAAACTAAAATGGAAATAATTCTGGTCGAGACATTCCAAATTTTCAAGATTGGTAAACAATAAATTCCAAATTTCCGAATACGAGTTTGTATCAAGTATCGTTTGATGATACAAGTGATGTCATCATGTCATGTATAAATAGGGATGGGAGGTCGTGAAATCATCTTATAAATAAATAAGATTTAAAAAGGACTCTTGACATCCTCGCTCAGGTATCTGCTAAGCTTTTGTTACATCTCGAAAATTTGGTTTTTTATTTTTAAAGGAAAATTATTTTTGAGTTATTTCTATTTAAATTTTTATTATTCTTTACACTTTTAGTAGTTTTCAAAATTTATTTAAATTTTTAGTTTGTCGATTTTTGTTTTTCAAGCCTGTATGGTTAACCTAAACGTTGTTACGAGTTCGTTGGATTTTACGAAAGCGTTTTCGGATAACAAAACTATTTTTAATGATTTTTGGAAGTTTGGTATTATCAAACAATTAATTAAAAATAGAATTTTAAGTTGGTTTGATCTGGACCATTGGATTTTACCGTTTAATCTGAGTCATTGATGTGGGAGTATATATATGTCGGACTGAGTATATATATTTTTAACGGTGACTGACCATGAATCTCTTGGTCAATTACTGACCAGGTGAACACTACTATACCATTATATATAGTCAGCACAGAGCTACATACAGCTCTGTAGTGGCCATGACACGACTTATATTTTTCTTTTATGTAGGAGTAGGCATAAAAAACCGTAATCTCGAACCCGTTCTGGGCCCGTCTCGAAATTTACCAGGACGGAACGAGATTTAAATCTTAAAACGTTAGGCCCGTCTTATCCCGTCCCGTTTATATATAACGGGACGGGACACGGGACGGATAATTCAAGTCCCGTTTAGGCCCGTCTAGTCCCGACTATTTTAATGATTGATTTTTTATTGATTAAAATGTGATTTGAGCATTTCACTTATGGGGTCAAATCAATACGTTCTAAGAAGAAATATTTGAATATAAATCTCATCGATATCATCGATTTCATAAGTATCATACCAAATCCCATCAATCGAATCGCTTTTTCGAGAAATACGAGACATCTAAGTCATACAAGTAAAGAGATCTATTCATTGATAAGAAAAAGAAAAAACGTGAACGGTGATTGGATTGATGATAAAATAGAATCGTGGGTCTCGAACAGTGATTCGATTGGTGATAAAGAAAGAGAATTCTTGGTTCAGTTCTCCACCTTAACGACAGAAAAAAGGATTGATCAAATTCTATTGAGTCTGACTCATAGTGATCATTTATCAAAGAATGACTCTGGTTATCAAATGATTGAACAACCGGGAGCAATTTACTTACGATACTTAGTTGACATTCATAAAAAGTATCTAATGAATTATGAGTTCAATACATCCTGTTTAGCAGAAAGGCGGATATTCCTTGCTCATTATCAGACAATCACTTATTCACAAACCTCCTGTGGGGTTTAAGTGTTTTGATCTTAGCTCTTTGTTTCTTTAAGTTATTAGATTGTTTCCAATTCAATAACAATAATGTTTAATACTTTAATTTTTTGATTGTTGTAGACTCTCTTCTTGCACTCTAGTAATGATGACAAGTTTAGAGAAAGTAAGTAGTATAAACTCTTTTATTACACCGTTTTATACTTATAAATATGTTACAGTACTTGTAAATACATAATAGAGTAGAGAGCATTACAAAACTATGGAACTCTTTTTTTTGCTTACAAGTTTATTTTGATCTTTTTTTTATCCGGGATTTGGCCTGTCCCGTCCCGTCCCAATTGGGATAGGGCCCGGGTGGGATAAAATCTATCGCAAAGCCTGTCCAGTCCTGATATCAATGTCCGGGACGGGCCGTGAGATTAGCTCTATCCCGTCCCATGCCCAACCCTACTTTTATGTATTTTATCATTTGAACTTTGTCAATTCAGTTCATGTTTTTGATAATTACATGCAGTGACCACGTCATTACTAAATTCTAGCTTCGTCACTGATTATAGTTACAAATAATAAAATGAAACTGAGTTACTATACGTCGTACACTCTGTTATATGTAAGACTAACTTTATAAGGTGGTAAGAATATTCATAAAGATTCTTTATATTTATGAGCAATGTTAATGTGTTTTGACAATTTTTTATTTTTTATTTTCCTATATATGAGAAGACTTAATTAAAGTCGGAAGTCTCTCGAGCAACCACAATGTACAATGTCAACGAGTAAAGCATCATAGGCTTCACCAGGAACAATATTGGTCCAGAAAGACCCATTTACAACAGTATGACCTAAGTTTGATATAGCATCTGTTACAAAGTTTGTCTCTATGAAAATGTGTTTAAGAGTAATGGAATGAAAGGAAGCACCAAGAAATCATAATGTCTTTTAAATGATCTCAAGTAGTCTCGGTGGCGGTTTGATGACTCAACCAATGACTAGTTTCGAGTCACCCTCCACTTCAATTCTCTTATAGCTTTTCTCTTGAGCATTTGGTTAAGCTATCTCTCAATGTTATGGCTTTTGCTATTGATACTGTGGTATTTCACGAGTTTCTAGCAGCTGCAAAAAGAGGTTTACCAGTATAATTGTAATAGTAATGTTTACCTGTCAGTAATTGACCAAGAGATTCATGGTCAGTCACCATTAGATGTAAATATAAGGGTGGATAGAATTATTTTTAAGTTGAGTTGTTTTGTTTTCAACCATTTGATGTAAATCTAATGGTGACTGACCATGAATCTCATGATCAATTACTGACCAGGTGAACACTACCGCACTATTATATATAGTCAACGCGAAGCTACATACAAGCCTGTAGTGGCCATGACAGGGCTGCTATTTTTCTTTTATGTATTTTATCCTTTGAACTTTGTCAATTCAGTTCATGATAATTACATGCAGTGATCACGTCATTACTAAATTTCAGATTCGTCACTGACTATAGTTATAAATAATGAAGCGAAACCGAGTTACTATACATCATACACTCTGTTATATGTAAGATTAACTTTATAAGGTGGTAAGAATATTCACTCCCTCAGAAAACAATTCTCCATATTTTCGACAACATTCATAAAGAATCAAAACAAATTCACCTTATTTCTTAAATTTTACTTACAGCAGAAAACACAAAAATTCCTCCCACCATTACTTTTATCTGAACAGAATTCGGATAAAGATCTCCCCCATAGTCCTGTCCAGCGCATCGAGTCAGCCCGGCAGGTGGGAATATCCCCCACTTCCACTCCTCCTTTCACCACAAACCCTCCCCCGGCCCAAGCCCACTCCCTCCCTCCACACCCTTCCCACCTGTCCAGGTTCCTTCAGCGTCCAAATAGCCAAAACGAGAGTGCCCCATAAAAAGGCAAAAGAAAGAAAGAGAGGAGGCTGCGACATAAAACACTCTCGCTTCCTTGTCTCAACTTTCCTCTTTCCTCTCTCTCTCTCTCACTCTCTCTGTATGTAGCGATTTGCTGAGCAGCAGCAGCAGCCACACATCCACCACGACGCCATGGATTGATCGCCGGAGTTTCCTCTCAATTGTTCGGTAATTTTACTCATCTTTAACTTCTAATTAACAACTAAATTTAGCTTTTTATCGCGATTATTTCCAGATCGGCGCGGTTTAGTTCCGCCGAAATACCCGGCTTCCTTCCCGCGAAATTTTCGGGAAGCGAAGAAATGTTTTCGCGGGAAGGAAGTGTAGGTGTGTTTATTGTGATTTTAATTTGTTTGTTTTTTTGAATTTGTCAGGTTAGGGTTTTTGACTGTTGTTGAATCTGACATTTGGGGATCTGTTACTTGGAGGATTGGGTTTTCTTCATTGTGTTAGTTGAAGCTTGCTGCAAGTACCGGTGAGCTGTTTTTGTTTTTGTTTTGTGTAAATTTCTGTTTTTTTTGTCGTCGTGTCTATCTTTCCGGTTTTGGCTGCAGTTTCTTCGGAAATCGGTTGTCTTTTACTGTCAGTTTGATGTATTGGGGCTACGGCTCCTCGAAATTGCCATTTTTGGGTTCAATCTATGTATTTTTAAAATTGGATGATAAATATAGTGAATAGAATAATTATGGAGGTAAAGATAGTAATGTTATCCATATGAGCTTCCAGTATGGGCCATTTACTTGATTTACATATCAGATTGTTTGTTTTCGCAAGTCTGAGCCTACTACACAGATACAAAGTTGTGGTAATTTTATGCTATAAGTAGAGAAGCATTTTTATCAAATTTGAAAACTTTCTATATCTTACAAGCCTATACAATGAGCATTCACCATTCCACTTCCCATTTTCTTAAAATAGCTACACTTTTCCTTGTATTAAGGGTTATGTTATCTCAGATCTGGTCCAAACCTCCTCAGTTAAATATGTCTTTTAAGGTCTGAAAGGACGTATTATATTTATATAGAGAGCTTAACCTCATTAATGCATACCATATATTTTTATTATTGTTGTGAATCTAATCACGTAGTCAGATTATGAAAGGGATATTGTTTGGGAGTAAAGTTTAGGATGTTATTTCTTCCTGGGCTGTCCAAGGAGTTTATATATGTGCCTGACATTCCTCATTTTTGTCATCAGATCTTTTGACCATGGAAGATACACACTCAGTTTCTACGCTTATAGATTCTACAACCTCCAAGATACACCAGCTGCAGAAGGCATTTGCTGAACTCGAGGGTCACCGAGCGGTTACCCTGAACTTGAAGTGGAAAGAACTTGAAGAGCACTTCCATGGGCTTGAGAAGTCCTTAAAGAGGCGTTTTCATGAGCTGGAAGGACAAGAAAAGGAGTTTGAAACTAGGACAGTAGAGGCCCAAAGAATGCTACAGAAGCGGCAAGCAGCCGTTGTCGCCAAGGAAGAAGCTCGACTGGAAACTCTTCAAGAGAAGAGAGATGCTGCTGTATATGCCATCACTAATGCTCGAGAGAAGCAAAGGAAGGTATCGACTGAGGAGTCTTCTTGTATCACTGATGATGGCCAAGGTGGGTCACCAACTGTTGAAGAGAAACCACCAGATGTGATGGTTTCTGATAGTAACTTGGAAGAAGTTACAAGTCCTGAAAATGGGAGCATAGAGGTGATGTCCTATCCCCAATTAGTGAGCTTTTGTGAACAGATGGACTCAGAAGGGCTCCACAAATTTATATCAGATAACCGAAAGAACCTTGCTGCAATTAGGGAGGAGATTCCACTTGCATTTAGAGCTGCGGCCAACCCTGCCCTCTTTGTTTTGGAATCATTGGAAGACTTTTACCGCTTGGAGGGTCCTGCTATGGATGTGAAGAAAGATTCCAACCTGTTGGGTATCCGTCGAACCTGCATAATGTTGATGGAGTGTCTGAGCATATTGCTGGCAAACCCAGAGATGGTCTCTGCTTCTGATATTATTACAGAGGAGGTTAAGGATATGGCAGAGACGATTGCTGAAGAATGGAAACCAAAGTTAGATGCTCTTGACATGGATGCTAGCAATGGGAACTCCTTAGAGGCCCATGCCTTTTTGCAGCTTCTTGCTACTTTCGGTATTGCTTCTGGTTTTGATGAGGAAGAATTGTTCAGGCTAATACCGATGGTTTCACGTCGTCGCCAAACAGCTGACCTTTGTCGTTCGCTTGGACTGACCGAGAGAATGCCAGGTTTGTTTTTTATTTTCTGAAGAATGAAGACTTTCCTTTTTAGATGAAAACTATACTGATGTTAATTGAACCATGCTGTTTGTTTCAAACTAATTTGGATATTCTGTATTAATCATGTGCTTTATCACGCATGCTTTATTAATAAATTTGGAGTTACGTATTTGTTGCTCCTTGTCTGTTTAAAGCTTAAACCTATCGTAAGCACTGAAATAAGGGTCCGATTGAAAATATAAAGTATACACTGACCAATCTGATAAATCGCCCAGCTTGGAATATCTTGTTATCTAAGAAATTCTTTTGTATAACGGGTTCTTGCATTTCTTTCAATTTATTGCATACAAGTTTGGCAAAATCAAACACTAATCTCCTGGTATTAACTGGGTAGGTGGTGTGATATTCATATGAATGTATGCTTGGATACATGGAGAAATAAAAGCTGGATTTTTTTCTTCTTGCATGATTATACTTCCTCTAGTTGCTTGTGTTCATAGTTTTTTGTTTAATTGGTATATTACAGGTGTTATTGAAGTATTAGTGAACAGTGGAAGACAAATTGATGCAGTCAACTTGGCTTTTGCATTTGAACTGACAGAGCAGTTCTCTCCAGTGCCTTTACTAAAGTCCTACTTGAAGGAGGCAAGAAAAGCTTCTTCACCGGTCAAACCTGGGAATGTGTCTCCTACTGCACAGGTGTGTTTCTTACTCTTATATACTCTTAAGTAATTTCTATGTTGCATTTAGTAGTTGTGACTAAGAGGAAAGGTATGGGAAAACGAAGCCCCATTACGATGATATAGAACTGATTATTGTTTCATCATTATTGTTACATCAGTGTCATATGAAGTTGAATTACCTGCCACTATCTAATTATAATCTGGTATAGCACTGATGCTTGATAAGTATGCGGTTTGTAAATGCAAATGTATACATAATGATACATCATTGTTTCAGAATGAGGTGAATGATAGAGAGCTGACTGCTCTCAAGGCGGTGATCAAGTCTATTGAGGAGCATAAGCTTGAAGAGCAGTATCCAGTGGATCCACTACAAAGACGGATTCTTCAGCTGGAAAAGGCCAAGGCAGACAAGAAGAGGGTGACTGAAGCTGCAAAGCCTCAACCCAAGAGACCTCGTGCTAATGGTGTTGGATATGGCCCCCGGGTCACTAATGTTGTTGCAGAGAAGACTTTCTATCCTAGAGTCGCTGATAATAGGTACCCACAGTACGTTTATGACCGACAGTTTGTTTACCCTGGACCTGCTGACAACCACTGCCCACCTCTTCTGGGTTCTGCTACTTACAACATGCCCCCTGCTCATGGCAACTACTTTGCAACGGGCTACCAGTATCAGCCTGCATATCTTCACTAATTTGATGGCCAAAAAAGTGACTATGATCCTCTCAGGTTTAACGGTTAGTCTTTAACCCTTTGAGTTCCAATGATGTATGAATGATATTAGTATCTTAAAAGACCAAAAAAAAAAAAAAAGTAAGTTTAGTTAATTTAGTTTAGTTTGGTAGTGTTTAAGGTAGATACTTTGATCCGCTAATATATGTACTTTGTTTTCCTTCTGTATATCTTTCTTCTTGATCTCTTTTGTATTGAGTTTGACTGCAACTTCACGGGAATAGCAAATTTTTCAGCTTCACCCCGTCTTCGGAAACTTTTAAAACCTCCATCAAGCCATCGAGGCAATAACTTTCTTAGGAAGACATGAGATTTGACAATTTAAAACAGGTTGGTGACTTTTACTAGTCTCAGATTCTAATGAAGCCTCCGGCATTTGAAATGCGATATTCTGCCTCCAGTTAACACTCAATTAGTCTGAATTCCAATCTTCAATAGCACTTTGAAGTATTGGAAGTTTGGAATCGAGAATTATTAGGTTGCAAATTGTCTTCACCCAATTATGTTATCGTTACTCCAACCCAATTATGTTAGGTTGCGAAATTTTCAGACATGTCTATCGGGAAGCTAATTTCGTAGCCGATCGGTATTGATTAGTATGAGGCTCCTACTATGAGCATTCTCATCCTGCTTCAGTTGTCTGGTTTAACTTCATCACTTTCAAAAAGGGCAAAATTCCGAGGGTTTGAGTTGTACAAAACGACCCTTTAGATGGAGAGCTCAGCTATTACAAAACGACGACGTTAGCTATTACTATGCCACATGTCGTCATACCCAAGTATCTCGTACGACCCTTTTCTCAGTGTCGTATGGACTCTTCCCTTCCTCGCTCTTAAAACCAAAAGGTCCTCTCTTTCCCTCCTTCATTTCACCCCAAACTCGATTCAAATTCCCGCGAAATACAGATGAGAATCGCCGAGATGTCAACGCCGGAGCTCCGGCAAAGCCACAACGACTCCGCCTCCCAACCGCAACCTCATCAGCACCTGATCTCCCAGATCGAGTCCTCAGTCAACCAAACCGAGAGCCTCTCCCCTGAGAATCTCATACCGGACACAATCTCCGCCGATCTCCGGCGAGCCTTGACTCAACTGAGCCACCACGCTCCGTTCCCCAACTCTCTCAAGCTCGTCATCTGGAAACTCAGTTACCGCCTCTGGAACGCCTGCGTCGATCTCTCCAACACCACCTCCCTCCGCTCCCTCCCTTCCTCCAAAGCCGAAGAGCACGCCAAGCTCCGCCACATCGCCGCCGACCTACTCTTCGTCGCCGGTGACGTTTCCGGCGTTCCTTCCCCGGCGATCAAGTCCGCCTCGTTCTACCACAAGACCGGCGTCAAATGGCACGAGCTTCGGAAATTCGACCTCGCTTCGTCGTGCTTCGAGAAAGCCACCGATCTGCTCTCGAAGATCGGAATCGACACAGTCTCCGACGCCGGCGAGAAGAAGCTGTTTCTGGATTTGAGCATCGCTAGGTCAAAAACCGCCTGGGAGGTATCGGACCGGAATCTCGCCGTGGCGCTGCTGAACCGGGCCAAGAGCTTGCTGTTCGGGTCGCCGGAGCACTACAAAACCCTAGCCAGTCAGTACTCGTCGTTCGGAAAGAGCGCTCTGTCGAACAGCGAGAGTAGCTCTCTCAACGAAGCGTTGAAGCTCATGAACGAGGCTCTGGAGCTCTACGAGAAGGGGCTGCGCGTGGCGAGGACGCGCGAAGAGACGGCGGATCTCAAGGCGTTAAGGTCGAAGACGCTGCGGTTCATCTCGGCCGTTCATTTGCAGATGAACGAGTTCGAGAGCGTGATCAAGTGCGTGAGGGTGTTGCGAGACGGCGACGCAGGTGATCAGCACCCTAGCCTTCCGGTGATGGCGATGAAGGCGTGGTTGGGGTTAGGGAAGTACGGCGAGGCCGAGAAGGAGCTCAGGGGCATGGTGGTAAATAACGGCATTCCCGAGGGGGCTTGGGTTTCGGCGGTGGAGGCTTACTTTGAGTCGGCCGGGACGGCTGGAGCGGAGACGGCGAAGGGAGTGTTTTTAGGGCTGCTTGGGAGGTGCCACGTCAGCGCCAGCGCGGCGGTTAGGGTTTCTCACAGGGTTCTTGGGGAGAGTTGCAGTGAGGGATCAAAAGTGAGGGCTAAGGTGGTTTCGGAGCTTGTATCTGATGACAGAGTGGTGGCTCTCTTCTCCGGTGAGGCTGCTGCGAAGCAGAGGACTGCAATGCATGCTGTGCTTTGGAATTGGTAAGGTTCTTTGTTCTATTGCAAGTTTGCAACTATTAAACTTTGGGGCTTTTTAGGAATTCAATTCAATTGGTTTGTTATCTGAACTTTACAGTGCTGCTGATCATTTCCGGTTGAAAGACTATGTAACAAGTGCAGACCTGTTTGAGAAAGCAATGCTGTATATCCCATTCGACATAGAGAATCGAATTCTTCGAGCCAAGGGCTTCAGAGTATTGTGTCTCTGCCACTTGGGTCTTTCCCACCTTGATCAAGCTCAAGAATACATCAATGAGGCTGAAAAGGTTTGCCTTATACAGCTAGAGGTTGAGGTTTTTGTTCAAATGGAGATTTAGTTTTTCTACTTATTAATAACAACTTTGTTTCTGCAGCTTGAACCTAACATTGCTTCAGCTTTCCTAAAGGTACCCCCCATAGCTTCCTCTGTTTATTATTGCTGTGGCAATCGATATTTAGCACTTTGCAACTTGACTCATCCTCTTTTTATGCAGTACAAGATTTATCTGCAGAAGAAAGACCAGGATGGGGCTATTAATCAGATTCAGGCAATGACAACCTGCCTTGATTTTACGCCAGACTTTCTCTCTCTTGCGGCCCATGAAGCTGTTGCCTGCCGTGCTCTTGCTATTGCTGTTGCTGCACTATCGAATTTACTGAACTTTTATGCCCCAGGGAAATCCATGCCAACAAGTGAAGTTGTAGTTCTGCGCACCTTGGTCACAATCCTTACTCAAGAACCTGGGAATGAGCTTGAAGCCCTTAAGTTTGTTAAGCGCGTTCATAACCGGGCATCTGAGCTTGGGCCTAATTGCTTTTTTGGGACTGGGGAGGTCGGAAGAAGGGAAAGGAACTGGTTTGCTGTGACTTCATGGAACCTTGGGACGAAAACTGGCACTGAGAAAAATTATGAATTATGTGCCGAATTCTATAGACTGGCATCAGAGTTTTATTGTCTTCAGGTTGATGGGCAGGTAGGAGAAAACATGGTCTGCAAAGCACTAATATTGACTGTATCTGCAATTATAGCTTCAGAGAATCAGAAGAAGATCACATTGCCCGAAAGTGAGGTGAAACAAGCTGTACAGCTTCTAGATAGAGCAGGGAAGGTATGAATTTTATTACCTTTACTATGGATAGCTTGACTTTCATATTGATATATGCTTCATATCAGTCCATGTCAATGATCTGCTTCCTCCCTCTAATAGCATATTGTACTGAATCTACTGATGCAGATACTGAAGTCAACCTTACCAGGGAATCGGCTTAGTGGTGATCCAGTTGCCACCATGGAACCTGACCTATACTTCATCTACACCTTTTGTGCCTATGACATACACGGAAGGCTCAATGATTCAGGATTACAGCTACAACTTGTAAAGGCTTTTGCTAGTTCAAAGGCCTGCAATCCCAAGTTCCTCCTTCAGATTGGCCTGACTGCTTCCCAAGGTACACAGTGCAATCACGAAGTAGCAACCTTTGCTCTAAATGAATGCCTCTCAGCTTTTCTCTCTTCCTGCTCTCCGGACTACCAAAATGTGGCTCTGATTGTCCGGAAGCTCATTGCGGTGACCAGCATTCACAAAGGCGATACAGATGACGATGCTGTGTATAACATGTACAAGCAAGCTTACAGAATAATGGTGGGACTGAAGGACAGTGTGTACCCCACTGAAGAGGGAAAATGGCTAGCCATGACGGCATGGAATAGGGCGTCAGTGCCTGTGAGACTTGGCCAGATTGATGCGGCAAGGAAATGGATGGATCTCGGTATGCAGCTAGCTAAACATGTTAGTGGAATGGAGACTTATAGGGCATGCATGGAGGACTTCATTAACGGCTTTGAGAAGAAATTTGGTGCCCCAAATGACGGCGGAAACAGACCTCAGCTGGTACAATAATTCGTGTTTATCAGGTTAGGAAGATGGTGGATTTCTCGTATAGAAGACTATGGTTGCATTACAACAGGAGATGCCATGGTCTGGAAACTCATGTCAAGTAGTAGTTTAACTCTAATGGTAACTATGTATCTAAAAATTATGCATTATATTGCTAAACTTTAGTAAAAAAGAAAAAGACAGAAGAAATGGTTCGCTACAGTACAAGAAATGCAGGAATAACAATGTAAATCCCAACCACTTCAACTAGAGAATGAGTTATATGATGTTTTTGTAACCCTAACTCATAATCAAAAGATCACTTCCAGCGGATAGGGTCCAACCCCTGACATTAGTTAAACACCCAAATAATTATAGACATGGTGAGCAAATAGGACCCAATTTCTAACCAACATCTATAAGGACATGTTCAGTTCATGGAATTAAGACCTTGAGAAAGTAAAAACATTACTTTTCTATGTCTGGATGCAAAAAAAAAGTGGTTCCCAAATGAAAGGAAAATTAGACGGAAAATGCTATGCTTTAGCTTTTAGGTTATAGAACATTAGTCTAAAATTCTCAATACATTTTTACAGTTAGCCCCAATAAAAACTTACCCCCTTTTGTACCGTAAAAACTGAAACATGATTTTACATTTTTACCTCACCCTCTCAAAATATACAAACGGGTTGCACCATTACGGTGACGGATAGTTTATACAGTACTATCCATACCCGACCAATCAATGACCATCGTCCTTTCCCATCTTGGCCTTATCCCCTCTCCCTTTCTCCCTCCCTCGCTTCCCTCCACTCTCCCATGGACTCTCTTTCCATGGTCCTCTCCTGTTCTTCTCCACCTCTCCAAACCCACCTCAAAACCCACAAACCAATCTCTCTTCCCAAAACCTCCATCCTCACTTCCCAATCACTCACCTCTCACCACCCTCATTTCCCCGCCCTCAAAAACCTCCTCCAACCAAGAACCCACCTCTCCTTCCTCCTCACCAACCTCATTGCCACCACCACCATTACCTCCCCTTCTTTCGCTTCCGAGCAAGTCGCGGACAAAATCAACTTGGAGTCGATCCTTGGCTCAGTTGATGAGTTCTTCAACAAGTACCCGTTTTTCGTTGCGGGTTGTACGTTTGTTTGGTTGGTTGGTGTACCTGTAGTTGAATATTACTCTAGAAAATATAAGTTCATTTCTGTTTTTAATGCGTTCCGGAAACTCAAAGAGGACCCGGCTGTTCAGTTGTTGGATATTAGAGACGAGAAGAGTTTGAAGTACTTGAAGTCTCCCAACTTGAGGATTGTGAATAAGGATGCTGTTCAGGTTCGGTTTGATGAGAATGATGAAGATGGGTTTGTGAAGAAGGTTTTGCAGAAGTTTGGAGACCCGGGGAACACTGTCGTCTGTGTTTTGGGGAAGTAAGTGTAAACATTTTGCTCTTGCTAGCTTCGTGTTGTTCGAAAGAGGAACAATTGGTTGAAATATGTATATGGCATTGGTTTGGTTTTGTTTAGTTTAGATGTATGTGTAATCTCAGTATCAATTTCTGTTGTTGTAAGGTAGTTTTGATGGTATTTCCATCAAAGTGGCCGAGTTACTAGTCAAGAACGGTTTCAAAGAGACTTATGCGATCAAGGGAGGGGTTGGAGGCACCAAAGGGTGGTTGGTAAGTTTCTTTCCGTATCTTGTGGTTGCTACATTTTGGGTGTTGTCTGCGATTACTTGTCTAAGGCTGTTGTCCTTGGGGAATTCACTGCGTTCTACATTCTGTTATAATGCTTGTGCACAATGAGAAGTATATGATTCGATTATTTGGTTGTAATATATTGATTGGATGTGAAACATTAGCATTGAGCCTTTTTGTGTAAAGAACTGCATAATTCTATGTTGAGGCACATTATCCCCTTTCCTTAGTGGACCAGCAGCATAAAAGTGCAAGCATTACACATATATTCAGCATTTGAATGATCTGACTTAATTCTTGCTGAATTTTGAGCTCTGCTAATTCCTATGTTTACTTCCAATGGCCCAACTAAAGTAAGATTTGCAAGTTGTTTGGTGAAATGATTTGTGTGAGGTTTATTTTCTTCTAGGCTGTTTCAAGGACTATTCAGTTAGTACATAGAAGATTTCTGAGGCTGAAGGATTATAGTATTGTGGAACAGTTTTTGCTTTACAGAGAGCTTAGGTTTCGTGTTTATTCTGTCTTTTTCATTCTCAGGAATCACAGGAAACTCTTTTGCCACCTTCTATGCATATGTACCCTAAGAAGAAGGTTAAAAATTCAAAAGAATCTGGGACAAATGGTGGAGTTGGTCAGCGAAAAGAAGATGCCAATAATGCTGCATCTTCTCCGGGAAATGTTGCCGTAGCAGAAAAACAAAAGATCGACAATGGACATATAACCAAGTCCACGGAGGCTGTGTCACTAGTGAAAGATGGCTCTAGATCCTCTTCTCCCTACCCAAATGTATGATTGCTTCTCTCTCAGAATTCAATCAATTCATTACAGTAAATTCCTTGATCTGCAAAATGGCATGGTTTTGAATTATAATAATATTATCATCTCAAATTACTTGCATGAACTAATTGCGAACTTGCAATACTTTTATGAGGCTATATGTGTCAACAGACTCAAGATAAATTATTTTATGCATGTTAAAGACATGTAACTATAAACCATGTCTACCTTTCAGCATGTTTATTTCATGCTTTTTTGTAGCAATTTACATTGCCTGTTTGTTAGTTTAATTCTTCTATTTTTGCTTTTGGATGCAGTACCCTGATTTGAAACCACCGTCTTCCCCAACTCCATCGAAGCCACGAAGTTGATGCTGTGAGTGGAATTTCTCAGAAGTGGGTGAAAGCACATTCTTAACAATATTTTACAATAACTAGCTCCATGTTTGTTAGATTAAGCCGAGGGTATTGAGAAGCGAGTGCTTTTGTATCAATCTTTTTAGTGACAGCAAAGTGAGTGTTCATCTATTGTACAATTCTTGTAACTAATGTAACCTGGTTGTCTTAGCCAATACTTTCCGGAGTACTAAATGAGGATCACTGCAGAGAATTTTGTGCCGAAACCATTCCGAGTTCTTTATACTGTAGTCCAGGGCAGTTTTACCATCCATATGTATATACTGTCTTTTAGGCCAAGTATTATAGTGAGGCAAGGGAAAGACAACAGAAGCGACATGTCGTATTTGGGACTGGACTTGATATAACATCACATTCCATCGAATTCTAAAATAAACCCAAAAAAAAACCTTGACCCTCTACAATAGCTACCCAGATCGATCAGCTCGCCTTAATAACCATCTAACCCAGAAACCCAGTTAGCTCGAATTCAACAATGGAAGTTTCGTCATGGGATGGAACCCTTTCGTCACGCGACTTCCAGGTTGCAGCACGTGCTTTGGCAGAGAACTGGAAGCAATACAACCCTGCCTTGCCTCCATGGACGTGGTTTCCTTGTCTTAAACAACCTTCTCGTCTCTCACAAGAGCAGGGCTACTTGTCATTGGAGAAGATATGCCCTGTTGGATCAAACAAGGAACATGAGGAGAAAGCTGTAGATGAAGAAGAGCTTGAGCCTGTTGATGATGCCACTCTTGTAAGTTGTTTAACTTGTTTTGCTCAATGCAGATTATATCAATCATTCTGCATTTATCAGTTTGTTCTTTTCTATCTGCAAGGTTGAGAGTAGTGGTTCTCAGGTGTGTTACTATGATTTCCATATAATATACAGCGATTCGTATCGAGTTCCTGTCCTGTATTTTCGTGGGTACTACATTGGTATGTTGATCTTTTTCTTGCCACTGTCACATTTTATTTTGTAGATTTTGTACTATAGCACATGTAATATGTTGAATTTTGCGACTGATGTGTAGATGGACAACCTTTGGGATGGGATGAGATTGAAAAAGACTTACCTGTATGCTCATCGAAGGTGTTACTGGAATCGAAATGGACATTCATAACTCAGGAGGTACATCAGTATCTCTGTTGTTGCTCATCTTGTCTGTGCAGTGAAATTTACTAGTTAAAGAATCATATGTGATGAAAGATTTTGTTTTGGAGCTTTGAATGCTTAATGGAATGCCTGGATTATGGTAACTGCAGGAGCATCCGCACTTGAATAGGCCATGGTACAAGCTGCATCCATGTGGGACTAGTGAGTGGATGAAGCTGCTTTTTCTTGGTGATGAATCTCTGGCTGAAAGAGGAGTAGCAGTTGAGCAATACTTGGTGTCATGGCTCTCAGTTGTTGGTCAAGTAGTTGGTCTTAGAATTCCTTTTGAAATGTTGAATCATCATAAAAGTTGAAATATATTCTATGAATAGGAGTTGATGGCTAAAGACTCATCAAATCAGTCTTAGAAGTTTAAGCATATTTGTTACTACCAAAAATGAGATCTATTTGACAAACTCAGCCAATACAGTTTTACAGAGGGTTTTAAAAACAAGCCAATGAATTACAAGTAATAACATCTGGCTGATGATACTGTTCCTGCATCCTCAGTTTCATGGCACTCTTTGGTTGCAGAATCATAATCAGGGCAAATTAACCGATTCTGTTATGCAGTAGTACATTCTAGTTTGTCTGCACTTTTCTCACTTGTTCGAGTAAAGTGAACTAGAAATTCTGTATTTCCCTCAGCACCCTTGAGTGGAGATTTGATCCATCCTTCGCTGCTAAATCCAAAATTCTCTACCCCTTTGATGATCCTCTCAAGAACCTAAACAAAGTTAATCGATATCAGGCCGTATTTCATAATTTCATTCCACGTGCCCAGCAAATAACAAAAAGAGGAGTTATTCACTCGACCAATATCATGCTGTATTCCATTCATGTGTTTTCAACTTAATAATTTTGTAGCATTATCATTAAGCTATTAAAATTGCAATTAGTGAATCAGAGAGACACCAAGAGGCATGCGTTAGGAATAAATAATAAAGGGTAAATTAGGGCTAAATAACAGTACATTCCCTAATCTTAACAAATGGGTGAAAATAAATTACTGTTCTCCCAAACTGAGGCTGAAAGCCTGAAAGAAATCTATAACAAGGAGAAGAAATGCTTACTTCTTGATGAACTAATGGATCTCTTACAATGCCGCCACTCCCTACCTGCAATGAAAATAAACTACTGAGTACACAACGAGTGAACTTTTCTAGCTAATAAGTTTTTTTTTCTTATCATCATGAGGTTGAACTTGAAATATTTTTTTTAGAACATTCCGAGTTTTTCAAAAATATTGAAAGCCAAATTGTATCTTGGGCAGAATGAAGAGTTCACCAATTATTTGCAAATTATATACAATTTTTTTTTTTTCCACAAATTGGCAGAATAAGGATCAGAGAATTTGATCAGTGTAGACTTACTCCTAAGTTCTACACAAGACTTTGCATAAAGAGAACAAATTGTTTCATCAGAGCTAGCATCTTATACAGAATGGTCACATGCACAGGATCTTATCACCATGGAATTATCCAGAAGTTATGGTAAATCTTGCATAATTCTTGGTAAAGAAGGGATCCTCAAGGCAAACAAGAACGCAGTTACTGTTGACGTTTTTTAGGTTTCTAGCATTGAGAACTAAGGTAATTCTTTTCCTATATTGATTTCTCCTCTATACGTCCTGTGTCTGCTCAAAAATGTATTGGGCAAAAACTAACATGAAGCTTTGAAAGATAACTAGAAGTTGATGTAAAATAATTATCTTACTTGTGATCTGCGAGCTTCAAACTGAGGTTTAACGAGGGTGACTAGTGTTGCCTCTTCTTTCATCATGTTGACTACAGCGGGCATGACCTGCTTGCATATTATGGGAATCCACAACCCAAGTAAGACTCATATGCATATTAGAGAGAAAGGATAACTATACATCACAGATAAGACAGGTTTCTTTGGATTTAGGAAACCATAAGATCCTTGGAATCAAACCTCAAAGAAAATAAAAGAGATTAAAAGAATCAATGCAATCGCAATTTTACTAGCACTTGACAGCTTACCAATAGAATAGAGATGAATGACAGATCCAAAGTCACCACATCAACTTTTTGCGGGAGTCCAGGAAGGTGTCTTAAATTTGTCCGTTCTATCACACTCACACGTTCATCCGTTCGAATTTTTTCCGCTACCTAATGAAGGCAGCATCCATAAGCAAAAGGATCCCATGATCCTGAACCGATCTTTAGAGAAATAACCATGACAAAGAAGAGAATTGAAACCTAATGGGGGAATGCCATGTCCACTGCATGTTTTGTACTCATGAAACTTTTCAGTAAGATAATAACTCTGCTGATAGAGTGTACTCAGACCTATAGGTAATAACACATCATTTACCAACAAATAAGGGTGTTACCTGTCCGTATCCTACATCAACTCCATAAACAAACAATGCACCATACTGAAGCAAACAGTCAGTAAATCCACCGGTTGACAACCCTGAATCAAGAGCTACTTTGCCAGAAACATCGATACCTAGCTGTTCAATGGCAGCTTCTAACTTATGTCCTGCTCTGGATAGACAAAAACAGAAGGACAAATTAGCATGACAGGTCTCACCAAAGTTCCTGCACAAAATGAATTCTTTGGCAAAAAGTGTAGATAGGTTTGTTAAAGTGAAGTAATCACCTACATACATATTTGGGGACTTCAGCCATAATCTTAACAACAGATTTATCCGATACTGGAGTACCGGCTTTGTTGACCACCTTCCCATCCACCAATACTTTCCCTACACAACCAAACATGAAACCAACTAAGTTAACTACATCATACAGCAGCTTTTATACAATATAATGCATTGGAGTATCACATTCGAATGTGGGTTTTGTAATTCAATTGTAAAGCTAACCTTGTAAGATCCATGACTGTACATAAGTTCGGCTATATTGTTCATATCTTTCAAGGCACACTTCATCCAATCTCTTCTTCCTAAAAATGTCATTAACCAAACACAACAGTGAATACTTATAAATGGGCTTCTAGAACAACCAATCAAACACTAAACATATTGAGAGGGACATAAAAGCTCACTTCTTTGGTGCTTGATCCTTTGAAAACTTCACAGAAGCAAAGCTTCTACATGGACAATGCATTGGCACTCCAACCCATGTTGCTGAACATTTTAAAGAATAAAGATTTTAATTGTTAGAACCAAAACAAAGGGTTGCCCAGAAAGAATTCGAATATAAACAATAGGCTGGAGAAAGAGGGAAGTACCAGGAAGCTTATGGGAGTTGAATTCGGATAGGAAATGGAAGCCTGAAGTTCTGGCAAAACGGCGCGAGATGATGTGAGTTGGAAATTTCAGAACCTGAAATGCCATCTCTGTGTTTCTGCCTGCTCTGTATCTCGGGTTGTGCCTCTTTGAGAACTTCAACTTTGTGGTTTGGGTTGGGTCGAGTAGGATTGGGCTTCAGCATTTATCACTAGTCCAAACACAAACACTAATAAATAACAAATTAGGAGGGTGATATTCACTTGTTATCTCATCCACCATATCACGGAGAAAAATAAATTTTCGAGTAGCTAATGACGTTAGGTCGATTAAAAAGGTCATGTATGGTACAAGAATAGTCTAACCAGTATATAAAGTGGCTTCATGAGTTCATGCATTAGTAGAGACTAGTTAGAGTCTTTAAGACCACTCTCTATTATCTATGTATCGAACTAAGTCTACTAAATGCACTGTAAAACCTTTATTGGTTAGATATAGTTTACATTTACTGGTTCTATGAGTAAGTTTTAGAAAACCAAATTAATCCCTTACTTGATAAAGACTGATGCAAGTAATGGAAGCGCAAAGAGCTTCACCAATAACCACATTTGCTATATGAGAAGTATGATGGCCTACAATTGTAAGTTTGTAACATCCTCAACCAAGTTCAGTTCTATAAGAGCATGATTAAAAACTTGGACTTGGTAGCCAATATTTAATCTTGCTGGGAATATATAGCATATACTTCTCCTTGGCATTTATAGTTTATACCCTAGTTTATACTATAAAGCATACCAAGCAAAATATGTGTAGGGTGTGAGGCAGAGGATGAGGACCAGAAAATCTCTATCCCCAAAAGCTGACCGTACTTCATGTTGCAACCAACGGTTAAAATCCCTCACTCCCGCCTCACTACCGTTATTACAGTTTACAGAGCACCATAACAACCATGGCTGCCCAAGCCAACACCCCTTCTCTTTGTTACACTCATAAACTTCAATTCTTCCTCCACAATCCTATTCCTGCATCCATTTCTCTTGTTGGTAACGGCAGGGGCCAAAAGAAGCCTCTCAATCTCAGTTGCAGCTCCTTTGGCGATGATGTAATGCTTCTTTATTTGATCAGAGATTCAGAATTACACAAACTAATTCACTCATTTTCATATTGATGGTTTTGTTACCTTACTTCTGTTTGCAGGATTATTACATAGACGCTGATTATCAAGCGGGTGATGGCTTTTCTTTCAGTGGAGGTGCACATTCTCTTCTCCAATATCTCTTTTAACTTCATAACTGGTATTTGCAAGTTTTTCAATTTTAGTAACTTAGGAAGTGGGTGTGTTTTGAACAGGAAAGTATTCAGGTGAACCAAGCCCTTCTGATGAATGGTTCAAGCAAGGGAAGATAGTGAGTCCAATTTCTTTTCTTTTTAAAGTAACCACCCATTTGAAAGGAATTTAGACCAAATTTAATTTGGGTCATGTGGCTGTTGTTTTTTGTAATCATATTTTAGGTGAAAGCTTATACTTCTCTTGGTTCCGGTGAGAAGGCGAAAGATCCAATCTTTGGACTTGCAATGGGTGCTGATTCTCAGGCAGCTGCTGATGTCTTCAGGTAAATGTGTACATTTAGCTTTAGAGGACTAGTGGTTGACATGTTTGAAGCAATGAAGGATAGTGTGGGGTTATACTTTTGTAGTATATGAGTCATGCAGACAATGAGTTTGTACTATTTGCAGGGTTTACCAATTGAAACATGCTCTATATATCTGATTTTGTGCAATAGATGGTTCTGCGTTGAATCCGGAAGTGCTGACAATCCTTCAGTTATACTGATTCATGGCTTACCTTCTCAGGTGAGTGAGTCATAGCCTCTTAGTTTCTGTCGGTCCTAGTATTCTTCTACCATGCATATATGTGATCTTTTTTATGTATCTGAATGATTCACTTCAGTTAAGTCGACACACATCATCTCTTATGCTGCTTGAAACTTCCAATTAAAATGTGAGTAGACTTGCTTGTTTATTCATCTTGAGTTTGCTCACACTGATGTTGTCATCAGGCTTACTCTTACCGCAAGGTTCTTCCAATACTTTCTAAAGCCTATCATGCCATTGCTTTTGATTGGTTAGGTAAGATCGTAGCTTTAGCTTTGTCCTCAACTGTAGTTGACATTCGTAGTTTTATAGCATTTGTTTATTGTTTCATGACACAATGCATCTCTCATTTAACTGAGTAAAGTATGCTAAGCTTGAAACGTTCTTGCCTGTTTCCCCACAATTCCAGGCTTTGGATTTTCAGATAAACCTCAACCCAAGTATGGCTTTGACTACACTCTCAATGGTAATTTCTTTTAGTGTTAGACTCATAAAGAGAGCACATAGAAGCTTATTGTTAGTATCTGTTACTAAAAGTATTTTGAGAACTGATGTCCAAGAAAACAAAACTCTTGTTTATGTCAAGTTCTGTCACGGCTTGCAGAGTATGTAACATCGTTGGAGTCTTTTATCAATGAAGTTGCTGTTGGAAAGGTCTCACTCGTTGTGCAGGTATCTTATTTTCTGCAGTATTAGCAAGAGTCACATTTATTTTTGCATGATACGAAACTGAAAAGAACTTTCGATTTTTCATGTGCTTCATAGGGTTACTTTGCACCGGCAGCTGTTAAATATGCCAGCATTCATCAGGAAAAGATTGACAACATAATACTCTTAAATCCCCCTGTATGTACTCTCCAGAATTGTTCCATTCGTTTTCTATATATATTTTCTTTCAAATCTGTTCCATTGTTTTGAGTAATCTATAAGATCCTTATTATCCTCATCTTTATTATAGCTAACAGCAAAGCATGCAAACCTTCCTTCAACCTTGTCCGTATTCAGCAATTTTTTGTTAGGTGAAATCTTCTCTCAGGTATGAAGTTGTAGTATAACTCCCCAATTGATCTGACATGTTTGTTAGCTTAAAATCTGTGTGCATTTCTGTGCTTGCAT
>NC_020492.1:8427594-8434939 GCF_000184155.1 Fragaria vesca subsp. vesca
ATCCTTTAAGGGCAAGTGATAAAACCTTGACAAGTTGCGGACCTTATAAAATCAAAGAGGATGATGCCATGGTTTATAGAAATCCTTACCTCACATCTGGGGCGGCTGGCTTTGCACTAAATGCAATCAGTAGGGACATGAAGAAGGAGTTGAAGGTGAACCTTCTTCTACTTGCATGTTACTTTTACAGTCTATCAGGAGTATTACTTTTCTTCTGTTGAAGTGACTGAGCTGCTGCTGATGTGCTGTTTTACATGGCAGAAATATGTGGAGGAAATGCGAACAATACTAACAGATGAGAACTGGAAAGTTCCAACTACAATATGTTGGGGAAAAAGAGACCGCTGGTTGACTTATGATGGAGTGGAGGATTTCTGCAAGGATTCAAAGCATAAGCTTATAGAAATTCCAATGGTACTGTCTTCTTTATATATGACACATGCATCCAGGAGAAATGTTGGCTTTATAGTTTATACACACATACTGATAAAATCCTTAATGTTTCTATATTAGCCTAATTAAATTGTTTGAGGGAGATTAGTTTTGAGAACTCACACAATCAGTTTGTTGGGATTTGCAGGCAGGCCATCACGTCCAGGAGGATCGTGGTGAAGAACTTGGACAAATCATTTACGATATTATCAGAAAAAGGAGATTCGGTTTATGATACTCTTTCATTGCTTATTTTTAATTTTTCTTAATTGAAAGAACATCATATCATTTTCTTTGATTCAAAGCAAATTGAGAGTTGAGAATTTAAGAGAATAAAGCTTCAAGAAGCTTATGATCCCACAATGTGGGATAGATAGCCCTCATGGAACAATATAAATGTAAATTCGTCTCCTCCTCAGAAATAACTAAAACTACAATCATTGGATGATGTAATGCAGAACTGAATTGTATATTGAATAAATTGTAAAAATAAATGGATAATCCAATTACAAGCTTATGTTACTGCAGCATTGTATACATTGATCTATGTTAGGAGAAAAACAAAAGATATACATCAAACTTGTTGTGTTAGTAATGAATAATCTAGAATGTTAAAGGGGTTGTATATATTTCGGAAGCTGCTTTATTGTCTTATTTTTTTCATATTCTGTATGATGTGAGTGTTCGTAAAATCAATCTCTTTATCTAAAAATGGTGACTTCTGCTGATAAGCACTATTTTTTACTCTGCTGTGGTGGCTGTTGGTATGGATCAACCCAGCAATTATCTTCTCTAATTGCCTTTTTCCATCTGTTCTTGAATCTTTCTAGTTCAACTAAGGATAGCTTCCTCACCTGCACGAATCAGGTATGCAAGTGCAATGAATTAAAGACTCGCTTATTAACCAAAGAACCGCCTTTACAGGAAAAATTTTGTCAAATTCTTACCTCAATTCTAGGGCCAGATGGAGGTGACCGTGATGGTGCCTGCAAATTCAAAGTTATCAAATTACAGAACTGAGACTAGTGTAAATATTATGCACCACATTAGTTTTGATTATATACCAGTTGTTCTGAAGTAGGCAAGCTTATATTTTTAGCAGCTTGATCTTGTTCTTCAGCATTCGTCTGCAGTGTTGATGATCATCATTAGTGAAGAATAGGTGATATGAATTACATAAAGGTTTCCATCGTAAAATTAAAGGTACAGGCTTCTAACTTTGTTTGCTGCAGAACCCCCTAGTGTAGGAAGACCATAATGAACAATGTACTCAGAATCAACAATTCCTATGTTTTTGGTTCGATCACCCTGTGAAGAATTTATTCAACATAAGAAACATGTGGAAGAGAAATATGTAGTTGAGACAGGAGGAGGGAACTACCTGTGAACAATAACCAAGCTGAAAATCCAATCCCCATGCATGAACCAAGTCATTCTGTTACAATATCAGGCCAAGAAACATTAAGAAAATCAGATCTATCTTACCCTATCTACTTGTATTGCTAACCAATATTAAATGTTAAAACTTAAACATTGATATGCTATAATCAAGTGAACAAGTTAATTACTCTATGATCATGTAAATCAGCAATCTGAATGTTTTGGAAATATATTAGAGAAGCTGTACCTGAATCATATGCCACACACAGCGCCACGATGCTCTTGAAAATACAGGAGCCATCATTTCAACAAACCTGCCATATCATATGCAGTATATATTGTCAATTCTCAACTTCAGATGCATATTTTACTACTTAATTACTACATATTGCTAATATCATGAGAACTTGAGCTTCCTACCCTGTGCATGGAGGATCTGTGCTATTTTCATTGCAACGCCTTCCACCACCAATTGTCTTGTTTATCTTTCTGTTCATTCAACACCAAGACATGCACCATGTAAACAGCAATTTTACACATGTTAAACAGAAAAATCTGATGAGTTTTTTTTTTTGGTCTGATAAAAAAATATGTGATGAGTAGAATAAGACAATAACGCTTGGGATCATAAGTATCATTAGAGGTTTAGCACTGCAGATTAATCAGATTCCTAATGCTGTGTGCGGTGTAGATCTCCATATATATTTAGAAATGATAGACACCTATGTACTTCTGATCTCTTGTCTCTTGCTGTAAGATCATGATGCACCTCCGAGCTGTCAGGATCAAGTGCTGGCTGTGATATTTCAAGCCCCTCTTTTTTAATAATTGATAGATATCTGCATTGAAGAAATCAAGATACAGAATGTTAGTCTTACAGTTTTTAGAGCATAAATGCATATCTAAAACATAAATAAGCAGGTGCATGTACACATGTACCTTCCAACATTAAAGTTCTCAATTCCAAGGTCTTCATCCCAAAGGAAGATGAATGCATACTCAGAAACAATATCTGGGTGTAAGAATCGCTTCGCATACCACCTAAGTGAAATAAACATACCTAACAATGTTATTTGAACTGACTATAAACATCCAAGGAAGTACCAATATCAGATTACATTTGTGGATAGGGAATCATTACCACTTGGTTTGATTCATAGCAGATACATGTATGGCCTGACCACTCCATTCCAAATCCCGCCAATCATTTACATTACCATCATAATGAAATAGCATTACGACGAAATCACTTGATAGAAACTGTACAATCAAAAGTACAAGTAGAAATTGAATCCAATGAACTCAAAGATACAAAAACTGAAAAAAGTGCGTGACAGACAATTTGGTTACAGTACCTTGTTTACAATTTTGTTTGCACTTTCTTTTTGCTTAATTCCAACTGCCATGGCAAGTAAATTTGTTGATGACTTTGGTTTCTAAACAAAAGCATGAGGATCATATATCTTTGCATTCAAATATCACCAGAAAGAAACGAAATTTGTAGTAATCACAACTCTATTTAGATCTAATTAGCAAATTATTCAGGCCTATAAATTCGGCACACCTTTGGAGTTCGGGGTCCCCATAACGGCTGCATTACAAAATCAGAGGTCTTGGAAACAATTCCTTTAGGTAATGCCTCTGTTCCCTCAGGTCTGCATTGAGCCTGTACATGAACATAACACAACATCAATCAATTAAGTTAGAACATCAGCCATTTATAAAATCGAATGCCATAGAAACAAACCTCGCAATTTTTAGACATTGCATTGTGCATAGCATCAACCAATCCCCATGATAAGAACTTCTGTGATTAAATGAAATGCCTCATCAAGCCAGAAAAGAATCGAAAGAACATTCACAATCACACATTATATATGTGTGCAATCTTCATAGTATACCTCTTTATAATCTGTGACAACAAAATGGCTTCCAAAGAAGAAAACTGCAGAAAGCATCAGCAGGCTAGAAAGGAGACATGAACGAAAGAATAACTTCCTTCGTTTAGGGTCCTTCTGAGAAATCTGAACCCAATAGCTAATGAGAGAACATACGAAGCAGAACATGAAAGCTCAAATCATTCTCTGTCACAGGAAGAACTTACAGAAATGGTGGTCTTCTTCATCTTCAACAAGGCTAACTAGCTAGCTAGCTCCTTGGTATCAACAAAATAAGAACAAATCTCAATGAATTGAAGAGAATGGTGCGAGTTAGAGTAGAAACTAATCTTGTTTGTGATTTGAGAATTGAATAACGAGGTTTGTCAACGAATGAGCTTAAAAGAAGTGCAGAAGGTGGAGTGGTCTACGTTACTTCGATACTACCAAAAGAGTTTGGTTATAAACAACTCAGAGTTTCCTTAAGCGGGCGGCCACAGCTAACATTGACGCCACGTACCCAACGAATGGCCTAAGTTTACGCGCCAAGAAGTGGGAAGAGTGTGGACCATTAAGCTGCTTAAGGCCAGGCCCCAGATTTGCGGCCTTTGTAACTAGATTAAAATGCATTGCCGGTTTGATCAGTATTCTATGACATATTCTACATATATGAACATGAAAGAAACGTAGAAATAGTACTTGTCAGTAAGCCGTGGTCTTGTTGGTTAAGGTGTTTAACTGACAACTTTAAGGTTATGAGTTCAAACATATTATTTAGTGTTCAAACTAGTTAGCTTCCCTTCATTCTCTTGTTTGAGTCAGCAATGTTATCTCAAATCTATTCAACGAAATAATGACTTCCTCATATTATTGATTTGATCAAAGTGGTATAAAGATTCCCATAAACATCAGAATCCATATTTTGCTAAGCCCTATAAATATTAGGAACTCTCAAGTTAGGATGTTCTCTGTTACAATGCTCTTCAATGAAGATTCAGTGAGCATGAAACAAAAATAAAAGAAATAACTTGACCAAATCCGAAGACAATACTCAATAAGATAAGATTCTTATTTTATAACTCAACTTGAAATATCTTGGGCTTTTCCATTTTGTATACAAAAATGAAGAAGACAACTTCCAAATATCTTGAGCCTTTCCGGCTTTATTATCATCTTCCAAATCATTATAAGGATATTAGCAGGGATAGTCACAATTGCATATAAAAAATGGACCACGGGGGTTGAGATCACAATGTCCAACACCACCTTTCCCATAATAAACTTTACAAATATTGTCGCAACACGCTAAATTGCATTTCTGATCACATTTACCCACGGCGGCTTTGCAAGATTTATCAATCGCTGGGGTTGAGTTTGTTTTCTCAGAACAAGAGTAATGGCAATTGCAAGTGTTTTTCTCGTCACAAATTCCGGCACCACCAGGATGATCATTGTCACAAACTGCATTGCAGTCAAGGCTTTCACAAGAACCCATTGGTTTGGTACACATAGATGTTTCTGCCTTCACAAACATCCCCATCACCGCAACTGCATGTCATCGATCACCATTTTCATCAGTGTAAGTTAAGTTAGTTACCATAAATCTGTACGTTAATTTACTTTGGTATTCAACCATATAAAATTGTAAGCATGAATCAATCAAGAGGCAACTAAGATAACAACTTGATAGGTTTGGAAAACAGAAAATCGAGGATAGTAACTCAAATTGTTATTAGGAGATCGATAGGATGATATATGTACCTGATGCAAATGCGAGTAGAGCAAGCTGAGTGCAAGATATGATAGCCATCTGGGAGAGCTTGCTATACTGTAATCTATGTATTGTTGCCTGTTTTCATTTCTGTAGAAAATTTTGATGGATATATATAGGGACACAGCATGAAAATTATGTGGAAGGTGTTCCAGCCCAAAACAATCGTGTAGGTGTAAATGTAATTTATTAAAATTTTCTTCTTATAGAAGGATTTAATGGATTTTGGAAATGTATTTAATATATTTTTCTTCTTTTTTTGAATAAAATATATTTTTCTTCTTATAGAAGGATAGATTAATGAATTTTGTTTTTCTTTTCTGGTAGATTATGTACATTGTTTGCACCCTCATACTAGATAAATTATCACTTTAATAAAAAAAATGATCAATATAAACATGAGTGTATATAAACATGAACGTATATTTGACCTAAATTATTATTTTTTCTTTTTAAAAAAGAATAGTTTATTGGATTCCTTTTATGGTATATTATGTACATATTTGGAGTTATTTGCACTAAATAACTTACCACTTTATGTGTATTAGATTTTTTCATTTCAAATGATAATCATTTCATTAGAAGATGCATGCTTATGTCAAGATAGTCATTACGTATATCCACATGCCTCCCAATGGACAGAGTAATACATCATGGTGAAAGACACCACAGTGATACATAGGATATATCACCTATATCTTGGTGTCATCGTGCACTTAATTATTTAAAGCAATCCTACTACATGAACAATATCATAAAAGCTTGAAAGGCTCGTTATATATGAACGAGCTTATACTTTTTAGTTTTCATTTATATAAGAAACCAGCTAGGCCCGTCGTTATTTAAAATTTTTGTAAGGCTTGACTTGAGTTGAGTTAAGCAAGTGCAATAACAGGACTGAATAAGTGGGATTAGTGTCAAATGTTGTTTTCTCTTCATTTGAAAAAAAAAATTGAATAAATTAGAATTGTTATTATTATTATTATTTTTTAATCAAGGAAGCAATTCTATATTATAATTATCACTCAATTGAGCAAGTTGAAACAAATGTATTGTAACACATTCAAATAACTTGCTGGAGGGTCATCTCAAGCCAGAATACAAACATAACAGAATGTTGTGGTAGTACTCATAGTGGTACATATGAATAGGTTCATTCATTTAACAGTTTAAACTCTACTATAGAACAACTTGAATCCTTTTGGTACTACGCCGAAAGATTCGCTATGACTACTTGCATGTGTTAAACCAAAACATACAATTGGTCACAGGAACTTGGCAGGACGGGATCGTACAAAGACGAGGATGATGTTGTGGACTAGTCCAAACCAGCCTTGATGGGTCTGATGTGCACATTTTCCTTACTTGCTTCATTGGGCTGCTATGTTGGGCTTACCAACTCTATCCTTTAGTTAGGTTTTTCTTTGTAGTTTTTTTTTCAGTTGTTCTATTTTCCTGTGCCTATCATGTTTGTTGGGTTCACCTTTTAGGATGATATCATGTTTGTTGTGCCTATGTCCTAGGGACTCTATGAGTGAATACAATCTATCCTATGTACTAGTGAGAGACATGTCTCACAACTACTTGTCTATTTGTAGATGATAGCGGTAGAGTATATAATGGATACTTTATTCATTCGCTTTACCCATTCTATAAAAGTTGTGATTATAATTTTTAAAAAAAAAAAAAAAAAAAACTCAACATTAAGTCGTACTCGATAGCCACATTAAGTCACGGCCGTTCAACTGTCATGTCCTAAGCAAATCGCATTAGCCTTTATGGGCTCGATCGTTCATTTGGTACAAGTTTTGTCTATTTTGGATGTAAGATAACATAACTTGTGTCTATTCCAACAAATCTTAAACAAAACTTTATCAAACAAAAT
>NC_020492.1:8434959-8455401 GCF_000184155.1 Fragaria vesca subsp. vesca
GAGAGAGAGAGAGTGAAAGAGAGAGAAGACTTTTTCGCAATCTAACTAGGCTCCGGTCACCAGTCGCTGGACTTTGGTCACTGGTTACCGGAATTCCACTAGTCGCCGTACTTTTTCAGGTCATCACTGGAATCTCATCGGATTTTGCTGATGTCATCGACATTTCATCAGACTTTCGTCGGAACCAAGCTGGACCATAGCATGAGTTGTTAGTAAGGGTTAGTAAACTGTATGCATACTTACTAACCCCTAGTAAACTGTATCAGCAACCATAGCCCTACCGTGGCCATAAGCCTGACCTTTGTGTTCTCCTATTGTCTCTTCGAAACCCTCCCATGGCAAACTCAACAAGCTCCTTCAATGACATTCTTGCTGGCCGCTTTCGGATCCTCAACAAATGACGACAACCTAACCTTGACTTGCTGCGTTGCTAAGCCGTCCTTACTGAAATCAAACACGGAAGAATTGCTTACGTCGTTGACTCAGTACCCGAACACATTGATTTACTCCCGTGTTTCCACCATCAATTACAATCCCGTGGAGTTTGGAATTTCAGGAGCTTTTGGAGGAGAAGAGGAGATAACAAAGGAAGAAGGCGACAACAATAGTGACAGAGAAGAGGATTAGGAAGCTTGAAAAATTGGTGATGAAGAAATTCTAAATATAGGTCCAAACCTCAAGCCTCTCGTGTTGGACTTGTGCTCGTAAGATAAATTAATCTAGTTGGAGCTCAATATTAAGCCCGACAAAAAAATAAGCTGATCTTGAACTAGAATATATTCGACTCGATTAGCTAAATTTACTTTAAACAGTAATTAAGATGAGATAGTCAGACGAGCGAGAAGGGACCTAGTGTCTGACGAGAGATAGAGATCTAGTTGGTGGGAAGATTATTGCTCAATTGGTACTTCTATGAGATCACACAAAGGTTTTGTTCGGGAGGGGCATAGTGGGTTGGTGTCAGCGAGAGCCAAGGGTGGATGGTAGAAGGTGAGTTTGCAGGATAAGGATGAGTTGGTGGCGACGAGAGTGGGATCTGTTATCTCCAAAAGCATTCAAAGGGAAAAATTTCTGATTTGGTTTGGGTTGTTTTTCTCATGCATCTGTTTTGATTGGATCAGATTTGATCTTGTGGAGGTGAAGATGGCCGGCATGATGGGGAAAGCGATGGTGGGATGAAGGACCGGCCTGAAGTTGCTCAGTGTGGCGATGCCACTGGTGGTGGGACAATAGGAACTGAATGTGTGATCTGGTAAAGAGGTGACATATGCAGCATTCTTTGTCGACTTGGGCTTGGTGAACTAGGGCTGGCTCGGGCCCAGACCGGGACTCTTTTCCAGGGACCGGGCCCGGACTGGTTGATGTTTACCCAGGCCGGGCTTTGTTGTTAAAAAAAAGACCGGTCAAAACTTGGACCCTTATAAACGGGGATGGACTTACCGGTTTCCAAGCCTAAATTCTGTCATTTTTCCAAATATGAAAACCTGATGTATTCTCAAAATTTATTGAATATAAGTCACAAAAATTTCATAAACTACATTCTAATCTCATGATCTCATCTCTCAGTCTCTCACAATTGCAAAAAATCAATTTTTACATGAAATTATACAAAGCACAATAACTAGCAATGATCTCATCTCTCAGTCTCTGACCTGGTACTTCTTTAATGTTATCTCCTGAGTCATAACACCCAATGTCACTATCACTACTGACTGAATGACAACCTTATTGTGAAGAACACGATGACATCTCAAATCTCCATAAACATAAGTACACAACCAGCAACATTATGAAAATATGAAATTGAAAACAAGTAAAACAAGCATTTGCTACTTAATTATGAAATCAAAAAGTCGAGCTATCAGTTTAGCCTAATATGAGCTATTCCTAATAGTCTAATACGAAAACAACTAAGTAACTAACACATCGAGCTATCAGCTATGCAATCGGAATTGAAATCACAATCAGAAGAGTGGAAGAGAGGGAATGAATCAAATGAATCATGAAGTCATTAACACAACCAAAACTCCACAAGTCCAAAATCACAATCGATTGAGATAGGGAATGAGCTTTGAGAGGAAGATAGAGAATCATGGAATGAGATTGAGAGAAGAGAGATGGAAGCAAAAACTTACCGGAGGTGGTGGGTGACTGAGGCAAAGAACCAGAGAGGCGTGCAGGCTTGCAGGCGTTGTCGAGAGGAAGATAGTTACGCCGCGCACAGGCGTCGTCGTCTCGTCAAGAGGAAGAGAGGCGCAGTCGAGGAAGAGAACCGAAGTTGAGTGACTCGAGTCTGAATGTCTGATTGTTTGACTTAGGACTAGGTTTACTCAAATTTGACTAATCTTGTGTGGTTGAACCTATGATACTAGTATAGAATCACTAAAATTAACCAATCGTTGAACGACATCGACACATATAGATGCCGGCCGGGTTTTCAGGCCTAAATTTTTACTCAAAATTAGAGACTGAGACTGGCCTGGGTATATTTGGGACTCGCCCGAACTGGAAAAAAGTGAATGAGGGACCGTGAAAAAATCCGGCCCAACCGGTCCGGTTCGGTCTTTTTTCCCTGCACGGGTTTTATGCCCACCTTTACGGTGAACTATGAGCCATGGCCTGTTTTTGGGCAATGATTCCTTTTATATATATATATATATATATATATATATATATATTTTTATTACGTTTTAAGTTTAGTAAGGTGTGGCTTTATGCTAGTAATAACATACCCTCTTTTGGTAGGACAAATAGGCTTGTTTCCGTTTTATGCACCTCGTATGCTTTATCTGTTCTAGGTAGGTGGCGTCTTCTTTGCTTGGTCAAATGATCGTAGGCTTGCAGTCTCCTAGTGACAAGATGAAACAGTGTCGTCAGATTTATATTCTAGCGGCAACATAGTAGGAAATGTGTTGTATTAGACATAAGAGCATCTTCAACAATTGGTCTAAAACCTAAACATATATTGAAATTTTAGGTCACCCAAACCCTAAGTTGCATGAACACGGACACAGACATGGCGACACGACACAACGCGACACGGCAAAACTCAAAAACTGTGTTTCAGACATAACAAACATAATTACATATTTATGTATTTTTAATAAATAAAAAGTTACTAAAATATAATTATGCAGGAATAAGGAACACTCATCGATTAATTACTAATTAATCTCAATAATCACTAATCAGAATTTGAAAAAAGAGGCTGACCTTGGAAAAATTAACATATTATTGTTACTTTTTTCAACAGATAGACTATCAACTAAAGATTAACAGACTTGAATCTCCAATATAATTTACTTGCCCATGGCTGGAGGAGGAGAGTTAGAGGCTATCAGCTGCAATTGAATGATTAACCGGTTAAGAACAATGAAACAATGATTATTTAGAACTTAGAAGAGATCGAATGGGGAGAGATTAAGGAAAAGAAGATTGACCTTAGCAACCCAGAGGAGTTTGAGGCCGCTGGCGGCTGTCGGTGGAGAGAAGAGATTGAATGGGCGACGTTTTCTTTGTCATTTTCTTCGTCTGTGTCGTTTCCTGACTTTCCTCTTTATGTTTGCATGCGACGAACCTCTACTACGCCCAATTATTTATTTATTTATTTATTTTGTGAGAAAAGCTGACGTAGCGTGTCGTAAATAGACGTGTCGGGCCGGTCAACTTTGCCGTGTCGGGAGTGTCGGACACTCTGACACTCCACATGGGAGTGTGTTCGTGCAACATAGCCCAAACATATAATTATTCATATAGGTTTTACATCTCCAACCCATAGAGGCAAAATCCAAACCCATTTAATCATTATATATCATCATTTAATTACACATAAAGTATGTGAAATTCAATTGTTTAATCATATCATATCATACATAACTAATGATCTTTCCATTATGTAAAAAATTCAAGCTTCGGTCCGGCTCGAGCTTGAATAAAAAAAAAAAAAAATCAAACATGAACACCTTGATTTTCAGCCGGACTTAACCCGTTTCATCCTTATCCAAACCACGGTGGCCACTATTGCAAGTACGAGAGGGTGACGAAAGAAATAGACGTAACATCCGACGTCAAGGACGATCAAAATTTTATCACAAAACATATCTTCCCCTTCCTAACCCAGCTCCACACGCACTATTGACACGTGCTCTCCACTTCTTAGTCCGACATGGGAATCCCGGTCAAGTGTTCGGGACCTGACCCCGCGCGTGACTGTTACCCTTCGATCGGTCTTTTTGTCTTATGCGTTGGCCCAAGCGGAAGATTGTGGACCGCTAATCAAGTGTACTAATAGACAAGTGGGTGATGGTACTCGTCACATAATGGTACCATTAATCCATCATTATTAGTACTTAATAGTAATTAACTTTAAAGTTTAATCTGAAAGGCCATTGGCTCAGGGGTTCGGTGCTCTAATGCCATTCTCGATAGTCGTGTCTTTCTCATCTCTCTGCATCGCTCTCTGTTTGGTAAAGCTGTTAATTTGCCACTGTTTGCTTGCTTTTTAATAAATATCTGGTCTTTGGCCAAACCAGTAAACAAAACAAAACACAAGTTCTGAAAGAGAGTGAGTTCTTTACTCTTCTGAGAGACTGAAGCTTTGATCTTTCTAACTTCTTCTTCCAATATCCAGACAGTGGGTTCTCACTCTCTTGCATGTTTGCTTTGTTCTTCTGGCTTTGATGTGTGTTTTTGTTGTTTGGCTCTGATTTTAGGGTTTGGAAGTTATGTATGTTTCTTACTCTCTTTTTTTTGCTTGAGGAAATATTTAGCTGTTTGTTTTGTTGATGTGTTTGAGCCTTTGTTAATATGCCTGAAAGATGGAACGTTAGGGTTTCCTTACAAGTTGATCTTCATGCATTGCTTTATGGGTAGTAAAGACTAGAGAAATGATTGGAAGAATTACTGAAATTATGATGATATTCTTCTTTTCTGGAACTTGATAGTGGGGTTTCAGTTCTGATGTGCTAGGAAGAGGAAGAGGTGCGTGGAAGATTTTTCCTTCAGAATTTGAGTATTCCTGAATGTTTGGCTAATACTGTTGCAAAAATTCTTGATTTAAAGTTTCAAGCTTCAAAGGATTTTGATTACCGTTTAAAGCTTAGAATACAGATTTTTCTCAATCAAGTCTGTTGAAGGCTCTTCTGCATGTTTAGATTGGCTTTATGTCTTTAAAGTATATAATTTATTTCTTCTGTGAAGTACTTTCATGTTTTTGCTGATCTGGCTTTCACAAGTCCATGGATCTGATTTTCATTTTCAGATTCCTATTTTTTGGAGTTTCTATCCCCAACTTTGCAAACCGGCCATATGATTTCCCAGTTCTTTGGTCTATACTATATGATTAAATTTCTTTGATCTAAGCCTTAGGTTCTATATATTAAAGGTTACATATTGATGATATTGGGGGTACAAGAAAAATTTCTTATCAGCCTGTTAAACCTGGTGTACTTTTGATCCATGGAGCGAGAGCCCTATCTTGCATATGAATATATGATAGTGTTCATTATTATCAGGTTACTGGCTATAAGAACTTACATTAATAATTGTATTTATTTTTGATGAAACGTGTGGAGATTGTTTTGTGAATATGTGATTAGTGGCAAACATTTAAATCCGGCTTTTTGCAGTAACTATATGAACTGCTCTCGTCCAGGTCTATCCTAGTCGCTATAATATTTCATGTATTTGCATTTTTGCATGTAAACTAGCTGGTAAGCTTATAACGTTGTGTAATTTTATCAGTTATCTTTGCCAATCACCTAATTCTTCAACATGTATAAGGTTAGCATTTTAGTTGGTTGATGTATGTATTGATATGATTTAGAGGTTAGATGTTGATGAAGTAGAATAGTACGTCATTGTTCATGGACCAATCTCTTAGTGCATCAGCATGGATTTGTTATCTTGTTATACATCACGGTCACTAGCTTGTTTGGAAAACTAAATATATTATTGATTCAATTTACATAATTATATTTTTGAGCTCAATAAAATCTTGGCTAACATAATTTTGTTAAAGTTCTCTAAATACTTCTGATTTTTTTTTTTAAAGATAGTTCAATATTACTGGAACATGAGGTGTAGCAGTGATATAAGATGATTTGATTAATTTGTTAGAGATCAACATTCATGTATCAGTAGGCATGCAAAAAAAGACAATCAGCAGTCAGCTTTGTTTCACTTGAAATCTGGAATTGATATTTCCCTGCTAACCAAAAAAAAGTTTGAACAAAACACTTGGTATATATGTGATATAGTTAAATTATTTTATATATAAGTAATAATTAAACAAATAGAAGACCATATATGAAACAGCATGATTGCTAATGTGATCGCAAACAATGATGGTCATGATATTAAGGAACATCAAAGTGAAGTGATGAATTTGTATTGGCAGTGCTGAGTTGGGGGTTGATGTTGGGACTCGAGACAATCTTGCATGTGATACTGTACGTGTTCGTTAATTTCATGTGGGCTTTGGGTGACTAGCAGGGCATACATTTTATATAGGTTTATTTATGATCATGGTTGATGTCTCATTTTTGTACCATTGGTCTTAACTATGTCAAAGTTGATCATATCAACTATCATACAGTGGTTCCAGTCTGGGAGGATTCTATTGGTATGTACTGCTATAGTCATTTTCTTTTTGCCTAGATCTGGCTGGGTTGATTAATTGGTAATGATTGCAGTTTCAGTATTGGTACTTTTGTATGATTTGCCCAAATTTTGTTTATCTTTGAAATGACAAGTGTGGAATTTGCTAGCTGGCTTTCTGAATTATGTCATCTCGATTGTTGAAAACATTCTGATCTAGCTCTTTCCCATTACTGGGGTGAGCTATGATTGGACTTGTTTGACGATGAGAGAGAGCACGCTTGTTAGCATCCATGAAACAGTCATGCGTGTTTACAGGCGTGCTCCCTCTCATCGTCATACAATCGATCTAATCTTGTGCACCTTTATCATACAAACTGGCTGGTGAATAATAATGTCATCTCTTGATTGTTGAAACATTCTGATCTGGCTCTTTCCCATTATTAGGGCTGATCTATGATTGGATACGTTTTGACGATGAGAGAGTGCACGCTTGTCAGCATCCATGAAACAGTCATGCATGTTTACGTGCGTGCTCCCTCTTCTCGGCATACAATCGAGCTAATCTTGTGTACCTTTATCTTACAAGCTAGCTGGTGATTATAACAGTGTACAAGTTAGTATTTGTAAATGTCAATCTCAATGTTCCTTTCATAAAGGCTCATAATTTGCCTTTTGGTGGTCATGCTTTTTATGATATAAAGTTTAAATGTTGAAGTAGAGAATAGTCATTTGAAAATCAAAAGTTTCATAATGCTTTTACTTATTCATGTTTGACGAACAAGAACATATGACTGGCAATGGTAAGGTTTGGTGGATAGTAAGTTGATGAACATAAGCTTATCTGTGACTATAAGCATGCAAGATATTCAATTTTTTTGTTTTGTTTGAAGACTTGGTCGATTTGAAGTCTGCAATCTTTTGACTACAAAGAAAAAACATCAATCGGAGTACTTAGTTGTTCAAACTTCAAACAGGTATGGTGGTCAAAGCTTATGGTAATTATAAGCTTATTGGATACTCCTCCAGCCCCCTCCCAGGAATCCACGAATCCTACAAGGAAGGAAGAAGTGCTACCTGATTTTGTGCAATAGATGGTTCTGCGTTGAATCCAGAAGTGCTGACAATCCTTCAGTTATACTGATTCATGGCTTACCTTCTCAGGTGAGTGAGTCATAGCCTCTTAGTTTCTGTCAGTCCTAGTATTCTTCTACCATGCTTATGTGATCTGTTTTATGTATCTGAATGATTCACTTCAATTAATTCGACACACATCATCTCTTATGCTGCTTGAAACTTCTAATTAAAATGTGAGTAGACTTGCTTGTTTATTCATCTTGAGTTTGCTCAAACTGATGTTGTCATCAGGCTTACTCTTACCGCAAGGTTCTTCCAATACTTTCTAAAGCCTATCATGCCATTGCTTTTGATTGGTTAGGTAAGATCGTAGCTTTAGCTTTGTCCTCAACTGTAGTTGACATTCTTAGTTTTATAGCATTTGTTTATTATTTATGACACAATGCATCTCTCATTTAACTGAGTAGAGTATGCTAAGCTTGAAACGTTCTTGCCTGCTTCCCCATAATTCCTGGCTTTGGATTTTCAGATAAACCTCAACCCAAGTATGGCTTTGACTACACTCTCAGTGGTAATTTCTTTTAGTGTTAGACTCATAAAGAGAGCACATAGAAGCTTATTGTTAGTATCTGTTACTAAAAGTATTTTGAGAACTATTCTGATGTCCAAGAAAACAAAACTCTTGTTTATGTCAAGTTCTGTCACGGCTTGCAGAGTATATGTAACATCGTTGGAGTCTTTTATCAATGAAGTTGCTGTTGGAAAGGTCTCACTCGTTGTGCAGGTATCTTATTTTCTGCAGTATTAGCAAGAGTCACATTTATTTTTGCATGATACGAAACTGAAAAAAACTTTTGATTTTTCATGTGCTTCATAGGGTTACTTTGCACCGGCAGCTGTTAAATACGCCAGCATTCATCAGGAAAAGATTGACAACATAATACTCTTAAATCCCCCTGTATGTACTCTCCAGAATTGTTCCATTTGTTTTCTATATATATTTTTCTTTCAAATCTTTTGTTCCATTGTTTTGAGTAATCTATAAGATCCTTATTATCCTCATCTGTATTATAGCTTACAGCGAAGCATGCAAACCTTCCTTCAACCTTGTCCGTATTCAGCAATTTTTTGTTAGGTGAAATCTTCTCTCAGGTATGAAGTTGTAGTATAACTCCCCAATTGATCTGACATGTTTGTTCGCTTAAAATCTGTGTGCATTTCTGTGCTTGCATATCGTGACCAAGCTTCTTTCTGTGCTCAATAACTAGGATCCTTTAAGAGCAAGTGATAAAACCTTGACAAGTTGCGGACCTTATAAAATAAAAGAGGATGATGCCATGGTTTATAGAAATCCCTACCTCACATCTGGGGCGGCTGGCTTTGCACTAAATGCAATCAGTAGGGACATGAAGAAGGAGTTGAAGGTGAACCTTCTTCTACTTGCATGTTACTTTTACAGTCTATCAGAGTATTACTTTTCTTCTGTTGAAGTGACTGAGCTGCTGCTGATGTGCTGTTTTACATGGCAGAAATATGTGGAGGAAATGCGAACAATACTAACAGATGAGAACTGGAAAGTTCCAACTACAATATGTTGGGGAAAAAGAGACCGCTGGTTGACTTATGATGGAGTGGAGGATTTCTGCAAGGATTCAAAGCATAAGCTTATAGAAATTCCAATGGTACTGTCTTCTTTATATATGACACATGCATCCAGGAGAAATGTTGGCCTTATAGTTTATACACACATACTGCTTAACACATACAGATAAAATCCTTAATGTTTCTATTAGTTTTGAGAACTCACACAATCAGTCTGTTGGGATTTGCAGGCAGGCCATCACGTCCAGGAGGATTGTGGTGAAGAACTTGGACAAATCATTTATGATATTATCAGAAAAAGGAGATTCGGTTTATGATACTCTTTCATTGCTTATTTTTAATTTTTCTTAATTGAAAGAACATCATATCATTTTCTTTGATTCAAAGCAAATTGAGAGTTGAGAATTTAAGAGAATAAAGCTTTAAGAAGCTTATGATCCCGCAATGTGGGATAGATAGCCCTCATGGAACAATATAAATGTAAATTTGTCTCCTCAGAAATAACTAAAACTACAATCATTGGATGATGTAATGCAGAACTGAATTGTATATTGAATAAATTGTAAAAATAAATGGATAATCCAATTACAAGCTTATGTTACTGCAGCATTGTATACATTGATCTATGTTAGGAGAAAAAAAAAGATATACATCAAACTTCTTGTGTTAGTAATGAATAATCTAGAATGTTAAAGGGGTTGTGTATATTTCGGAAGCTGCTTTATTGTCTTATTTTTTTCATATTCTGTATGCTGCGAGTGTTCGTAAAATCAATCACTTTGTCTAAAAATGGTGACTTATGCTGATAAGCACTACTTTTTACTCTGCTGTGGTGGCTTTTGGTATGGATCAACCCAGCAATTATGTACTCTAATTGCCTTTTCCATCTGTTCTTGAATCTTTCTAGTTCAACTAAGGATAGCTTCCTCACCTGCACGAATCAGGTATGCAAGTGCAATGAATTAAAGACTCGCTTATTAACCAAAGAACCGCCTTTGCTGGAAAAAAGTTTGTCACAATTCTTACCTCAGTTCTAGGGTCAGATGGAGATCACTGTGATGGTGCCTGCAAATTCAAAGTTCTCAAACAGAACTGAGACTAGTGTAAATATTATGCACCACATTAGTTTTGATTATATACCAGTTGTTCTAAAGTAGGTAAGCTTGTATTTTTAGCAGCTTGATCTTGTTCTTCAGCATTCGTCTGCAGTGTTGATGATCATCATTAGTGAAGAATAGGTGATACGAATTACATAAAGGTTTTCGTCGTAAAATTAAAGGTACAGGCTTCTAACTTTGTTTGCTGCAGAACCCCGTAGTGTAGGTAGACCGTAATGAACAATGTACTCAGAATCAACAATTCCTATGTTTTTGGTTCGATCACCCGGTGAAGAATTTATTCAACATAAGAACATGTGGAAGAGAAATTTGTAGTTCAGACAGGAGGAGGAAACTACCTGTGCACAATAACCAAGCTGAAAATCCAATCCCCATGCATGACCAAGTCATTCTGTTACAATATCAGGCCAATAAACATTAACAAATCAGATCTATCTTAATTCTTACCCTATCTATTTGTATTGCTAACCAATATTAAAAGTAAAACTTAAAACATTGCTATGCTATAACCAAGTGAACAAGCTAATTACTCTGATCATGTAAATCAGCAATCTGAATGTTTTGGAAATATATTAAAGAAGCTGTACCTGAATCATATGCCACACACAGCGCCAGGATGCTCTTGAAAATACTGGAGCCATCATTTCCACAAACCTGCCATATCATATGCAGTATATATTGTCAATTCTTAACTTCAGATGCATATTTTACTACTTGATTACTACATACTGCTAATATCATGAGAACTTGAGCTTCCTACCCTGTGCATGGAGGATCTGTGCTATTTTCATCGCAACGCCTTCCACCACCAATTGTCTTGTTTAACTTTCTGTTCATTCAACACCAAGACATGCAGCATGAAAAAAGCAATTTTACACGTTAAACAGAAAAATCTGATGATTTTTTTTTTGGTCTGATAAAAAAATACTGATGAGTAGAATAAGACAATAACGCTTGGGATCAGAAGTATCACTAGGGGTTTAGCACTGCAGATTAATCAGATTCCTAATACAGTGTGCGGTATAGATCTCCAAATATATCTGATACCTATGTACTTCTGATTTCTTGTCTCTTGCTGTAAGATCATGATGAACCTCTGAGTTGTCAGGATCAAGTGCTGGCTGTGATATTTGAAGCCCCTCTTTTTTAATAATTGACAGATATCTGCATAGAAGAAATCAAGATGCAGAATGTTAGTCTTACAGTTTTTAGAGCATAAATGCATATCTAAAACATAAATAAGCACGCAGGTGCATGCACACATGTACCTTCCAACATTAAAGTTCTCAATTCCAAGGTCTTCATCCCAAAGGAAGATGAATGCATACTCAGAAACAATATCTGGGTGTAAGAATCGCTTCGCATACCACCTAAGTGACATAAACATACCTAACAATGTTATTTGAACTGACTATGCACATCCAAGGAAGTACCAATATCAAATTGCATTTGTGGATAGAGAATCATTACCACTTGGTTTGATTCATAGCAGATACATGTATGGCCTGACCACTCCATTCCAAATCCCTCCAATCATTTACATTACCATCATAAAGAAATAGCATTACGACGAAATCACTTGATAGAAACTGTACAATCAAAAGTACAAGTAGAAATTGAATCCAATGAACTCAAAGATACAAAAACTGAAAAAAGTGCATGACAGACAATTTGGTTACTGTACCTTGTTTACAATTTTGTTTGCACTTTCTTTTTGCTTGATTCCAACTGCCATGGCAAGTAAATTTGTTGATGACTTTGGTTTCTAAACAAAAGCGATGAGGATCATATATCTTTGCATTCAAATATCACCAGAAAGAAACGAAATTTGTAGTAATCACAACTCTATTTAGATCTAAGTTGCAAATTATTCAGGCCTATAAATATTGGCACACCTTTGGAGTTCGGGGTCCCCATAACGGCTGCATTACAAAATCAGAGGTCTTGGAAACAATTCCTTTAGGTAATGCCTCTGTTCCCTCAGGTCTGCATTGAGCCTGTACATGAACATAACACAACATCAATCAAGTAAGTTAGAACATCAGCCATTTATAAAATCGAATGCCATAGAAACAAACCTCGCATTTTTTAGACATTGCATTGTGCATAGCATCAATCAGTTCCCATGATAAGAACTTCTGTGATTAAATGAAATGCCTCATCAAGCCAGAAAAGAATCGAAAGAACAAGTACACATTACATAAATGGGTGCAATCTTCATAGTATACCTCTTTATAATCTGTGACAACAAAATGGCTCCCAAAGAAGAAAACTGCAGAAAGCATAAGCAGGGTAGAAAGGAGACATGAACGAAAGAATAAGCTCCTTCGTTTAGGGTCCTTCTGAGAAATCTGAACCCAACAGCTAATGAGAAAACATACGAAGCAGAACATGAAAGCTCAAATCATTCTCTGTCACAGGAAGAACTTACAGAAATGGTGGTCTTCTTCATTTTCAACAAGGCTAACTAGTTAGCTAGCTCGATCCTTGGTATCAACAAAATAAAGAACATTTCAATGAATTGAAGAGAATGGTGCGAGTTAGAGTAGAAACTAATCTTGTTTGTGATTTGAGAATTGAATAACGAGGTTTGTCAACGAATGAGCTTAAAAGAAGTGCAGAAGGTGGAGTGGTCTACGTTACTTCGATACTACCAAAAGAGTTTGGTTATAAACAACTCAGAGTTTCCTTAAGCGGGCGGCCACAGCTAACATTGACGCCACGTACCCAACGAATGGCCTAAGTTTACGCGCCAAGAAGTGGGAAGAGTGTGGACCATTAAGCAGCTTAAGGCCAGGCCCCAGATTTGCGGCCTTTGTAACTAGGATTAAAATGCGTTGCCGGTTTTATCAGTATTCTGATCTATGACATATTCTACAATATGAACATGAAAGAAGTGTAGAAATACTACTTGTCGGTGAGCTGTGGTTTTATTGGTTAAAGTGGTTAAGGTGTTTAACTGACAACTTTGAGGTTATGAATTTAAACTTCACTGATATATGTAGACACGGCCGGTCCTGAGTTATATGATGCCCAGTGCGAAAATTTTTGGAGTGCCCTATCATAATAGGCATTAGTGATTTTGATTTTCTACGTATATACACATTGAAATGAATTTGTGGTTAAGTTCATTGGCTAAATGCTCATCATAAACATTTGTCTTGTTAACAAGATATCTATCTAAAATCCATGCTGGGATTGAAATAGTTCTTCTTTTCTTTCTTTTTCCAAAATAATCAAATAAGCAAGCCAAAACACTAAATTTTGGAATATAAATACTTGGGGCATGCACAATGAAACCTAGAATCATCTTTGCTCCTTGATTTCTCTTTTTTGATCGACGCCAACTTGCAAATCCAACTTCTAGTTGCACCTAATATTGAAAAATTCAAAACGAAGTAGAGATTTTTGTTAGAAATCAACAAAATTAATACAAAAAATCAAGTAACCCAATATCAATATGTATCAAAATTGAACGACACCAACTGACCCAATACTTATTTTGACTTGTACCTCAGCCAGCCTGCATATCTATGGATAGCCGAAGTGTTCACAACTTCACATTGTAGAAGAATAAAAGTATAGAGAGGAGAAAGAGTGGGTGATGGCAAGTGATAAGAAGAAACTGAAAGGGTGAATCATCGTTCAAAGTAATTTAAAGAGAATCTACTTGATTGCAAGGTATGTGGGAGAGCAAGAGACGCTAGAATAATAACTGGCGTGCGTGCAATCAGAAAAAAAGAAGAAAAAAAGAGGCATGTTGCATCTTTAATAATTAATATACTCTTTTGTATTTATGTTTATATGTATAATTACATATGTATATTAGCTCTGTGTATATTAGAGTACTATATACGTTAAAGCTTATATAGTCTACGAAATTGTGCCCCTTGTTTGTCGAGTGCCCTGTGCGGTCGCACTGCTTGCTCTACATTAGGGCCGGTCGGGCATGTATGTAGAGTATGTGAGTTATTAATAAAAAAGATTTAAAAAACAAAACATAGAAATAGTACTTTGAAACGACTTGTATAAACATTTTCTTTACGTTCTTCAATAATGGAGAAATATTATGCTAAGTGCGCCTGAGACTTTTTTATAAATGATATTGATTTTGACAACTCGTACGAATTAACAAAAAAGAAAGCAAAAGAGAAGAAAGATATTCTCTCGTATGCGACAAACCTATTGTTTAGTGTTCAAACTAGTTAGCTTCCTTTCATTCTCTTGCTTGAGTTAGCAATATTGTTATGTCAAATCTATTCAACGAAATAACGACTTCCTCATATTATTGATTTGATCAAAGTGGTACAAAGATTCCCATAAACATCAGAATCAATGTTTTCATACGGTGGTTTGCTAAGCCCTATAAATATTTGGAACTTCCATGTTAGAATTTGCTCTTCAATGAAGATTCTCAGAGTATGAGAGCATGAAACAAAAATAAAAGAAAATAACTTGAGATAAGATTCTTATTTTATAACTCAACATGAAATATCTTGGGCTTTTCCAGTTTGTATACAAAAATGAAGAAGACAACTTCCAAATATCTTGAGCCTTTCCCTTTATTATCATCTTCCAAATTATTACTAGCTAATACACAATTAAGGATATTAGCAGGGATAGTCACAATTGCATATAAAAAATGGACCACGGGGGTTGAGATCACAATGTCCAACACCACCTTTCCCATAATAAACTTTACAAATATTGTCGCAACACGCTAAATTGCATTTCTGATCACATTTTCCCACGGCGGCTTTGCAAGATTTATCAGTCGCTGGTGTTGAGTTTGTTTTCTCAGAACAAGAGTAATGGCAATTGCATGTGTTTTTCTCGTCACAAATTCCGGCACCACCAGGATGATCATTGTCACAAACTGCATTGCAGTCAAGGCTTTCACAAGAACCCATTGGTTTGGTGCACATAGATGTTTCTGCCTTCACAAACATCCCCATCACCGCAACTGCATGTCATCGATCACCATTTTCATCAGTGTAAGTCAAGTTAGTTACCATAAATCTGTACGTTAATTTACTTTGGTATTCAACCATATAAAATGGTAAGCATGAATCAATCAAGAGGCAACTAAGATAACAACTTGATAGGTTTGGAAAACAGAAAATCGAGGATAGTAACTCAAATTGTTAGGAGATAGGATGATATATGTACCTGATGCAAATGCGAGTAGAGCAAGCTGAGTGAAAGATATGATAGCCATCTGGGAGAGCTTGCTATACTTACTGTAATCTATGTATTGTTGCCTGTTTCATTTCTGTAGAAAATTTTGATGGATATATATAGGGACACAGCATGAAAATGATATGGAAGGTGTTCCATCCCAAAAAAGTCGTGTAGGTGTAAATGTAATTTATTAAAAGTTTCTTTTTATAGAAGGATTTAATGGATTTTGGAAATGTATTTTAATATATTTTTCTTCTTTTTTTGAAGAAAATATATTTTTCTTCTTATAGAAGGATAGATTAATGAATTTTGTTTTTCTTTTCTGGTAGATTATGTACATTGTTTGCACCCTCATACTAGATAAATTACCACTTTAAAAAAAAAGATTAATATAAACATGAATGTATATCTAATCCTCGAAAAAAACAAGAACGTATATTTGACCTAAATTATTTTTTTTCTTCTTATAGAAGAATACTTGATTGGATTCCTTTTCTGGTAGATTATGTACATATTGGGCATGTTTACTAACCTAGAATGGAATTGAGAGTAGTGTAATTGATTCCGGAATGAGAGAATTCTAGCGTTTACTAACATGTTAAGATATTTGAATGGATGTGGGTCTCACTAGCTTGCTTATCAGGAATCAATTCTGATCCTAACGAAACCTCTCATTCGATACTCAAGAGGGGAGATGGGTATCAGAATCAACGTAGTGGAATCAATTTTTTCTTCCAAAAATATTTTCACATAATTATAATATTTCTAAATTAATTACCCAACCCTAAAAATATATATTGTATTTTAGGGGTATTTTAAATTCATTTCTTGTAGGGGTATTTTTTAGTAATCAAGCTAGTTTTAATTCTAATTCCATATGATAAGTAAACAACATCAATTATAATTAGTTTAATTTCTGTTTTGATTCCTTATGGTAAGTAAACAGTATAATGGTATGAAATATTCTCATACCGATCGATTGTTGTTAATACCAATTCATGATAATTTTCATTCCAAGTTAGTAAACTTGCCCAATATTTGGAGTTATTGGCACTAAATAACTTACCACTTTATAGATGTATTAGATTTTTTCAGTTCAAATGATGATCATTTCATTAGAAGATGCATGCTCATGTCAAGATAGTCATTACGTATATCCACATGCCTCGTAATGGACAAAGTAAAACATCATGGTGAAAGACACCACAGTGATACATAGGATATATCACCTATATCTTGATGTCATCGTTCACTTACTTATTTAAAGAAATCCTACTACATGAACAATATCATAAAAGCTTGAAAGGCTCGTTATATGTGAACAAGCTTATACTTTTTATTTACATAAGAAACCAGTTAGGCCCGTTGTTATATAAAATTTTTGTAAGGCCTGACTTGAATTGAGTTAAGCAAGTGCAATAACAGAACTGAATAAGTGGGATTAGTGTCAAATGTGGTTTTCTCTTCATTTGAAAAAAATAAAATTGAATAAATTAGAATTGTTAATTTTTTTTTTATAATCAAGGAAGCAATTCTATATTATAATTATCACTCAATTGAGCAAGTTGAAACAAATGTATTGTAACACATTCGAATAGCTTGCTGGAGCGTCATCTCAAGCCAGAATAAAAACATAACAGTATGTTGTGGTAGTACTCATAGTGGTACATATGAATAAGTTCATTCATTCAACAGTTTAAACTCCGTTATAAAACAACTTGAATCCTTTTGGTACTACACCGGAAGATTCGCTATGACTACTTGCATGTGTTAAACCAAAACATACAATTGGTCACTGGAACTTGGCAGGACGGGATCATACAGAGACGAGGATGATGTTGTGGACTACCCCAAACCAGCCTTGATGGGTCTGACGTGCACATTTTCCTTAGTTGCTTCATTGGGCTGCTTTATATGTTGGGCTTGCCAGCTCTATCCTTTAGTTAAGTTTTTCTTTCTAGTTTTTTTCAGTTGTTCTATTTCCTATGGGTTCACCTTTTAGGATGTTATCATGTTTATTGTGTCTATGTCCTAAGGACACTATGAGTGAATACGATTAAAGAGTAGTCTATCATATGTACTACTGAGAGGCATGCTTGTCTCACAACTACTTGTCTATTTGTAGATGATAGCGGTAGAGTATGTAATAGATACTTCAGGCCTTCGCTTTACCCATTCTATGAAAGTTGTGATTGTCATTTTTAAAAAAAAAAAAAAAAAAAAAAAAAAAAAAAACTACTACATTAAGTTGTAGTCAATAGCCACGTTAAGTCACAGCGGTTCAACTGTCACATACTAAGCAAAGCGGATTAGCCTTTATGGGCTCCATTATTCATTTGGTACAAGTTTTGGATGTAAGATAACATAACTTGTGTCTATTCCAACAAATCTGAAATAAAGTTTTATCAAACAAAATTATTTTAATATTATTTTGCCCTCACCCCTTCAACATGCATACAGAGAGAAAGTGAAAGAGAGAGAAGACTTTTCCGCAACCTCATTGGGCTTCGGTCATCAGTCACTGGACTTTGGTCACCGGTCACCAGACTTCCACTAGTCGCTGTACTTTTTCAGGTAATCACTGGAATCTCGTCGGATTTTGCTGATGTCATCGACATTTCATCGGACCTTCGCCGGAACCAAGCTGGACCATAGCGGGAGGTGTTATTAGGGAGTAAACCGTATGTATACTTACTGACCCCTAGTAAACTGTATCAGGAACCATTGCCCTACCATGGCCATAAGCCTGACCTTTGTGTTCTCCCACTATCTCTTCGGAACCCTCCCCATGGCAAACTCAACAAGCTCCTTCAACGACATTCTTGCTGGCCGTTTTCGGATCCTCAACAAATGACGACAACCCTACCTTGACCCGCTGTGTCGCTAAGCCGTCCTTACTGAAATCAAACACGGCAGAATTGCTTACGTCGTTGACTCAGTACCTGAACACGTTGATTTACGTCTCCGTGTTTCCACCATCGATCATAATCCAGTGGAGTTTGGAATTTCAAGAGCTTTTGGAGGAGAAGAGGAGATAACAAAGGAAAAAGGCGACGACAATAGTGACAGAGAAGAGGATTAGGAAGCTTGAAAAATTGGTGATGAAGAAATTCTAAATATAGGTCCAAACCTCCAGCCACTCGTGTTGGATTTGTATTCGGTCTGTTTTAGCTCGTTTGACTTGTGCTCGTAAGATAAATTAACCGAGTTGGAGCTCAATATTAAGCCCGACAAAAAAACAAGCTGATCTTGAACTAGAATATATTCGGCTTGATTAGCTAAATTTAATTTAAACAGTAATTAAGATGAGATAGTCAGACGGGCGAGAAAGGACCTAGTGTCTGACGAGAGATCGAGATCTAGTTGGAGGGACGATTGCTTGGTTGGTTCTTCTATGAGATCACACAAAGGTTTTGTTCGGGAGGGGCATAGTGGGTTGGTGTCAGCGAGAGCCAAGGTTGGATGGCAGAAAGGGAGTTTGCAGGATAAGGACGAGTTGGTGGCGGCAAGAGTAGGATATGTTATCTTCAGAAGCGTTTGAAGGGAAATTTTTTTGATTTGGTTTGGGTTGTTTTTCTCGTGCATCTGTTTTGATTGATCAGATTTGATCTTGTCGGAGGTGAAGATGGCCGGCATGATGGGGAAAGCGATGGTGGGATGAAGGATCGGCCTGAAGTTGCTCAGTGTGGCGATGCCACTGGTGGTAGGACAACGGGAACTGAATGTGCGATCTAGTAAAGAGGTCACAAATGCAACATTCTTTGTCGACTTGGGCTCAGTGAACTAAGGTTGGCTCGGGCGCAGACCGAGACTCTTTTTCCAAGGACAGGGCCCGGACCGGTTGGTGTTTACCTAGGCCGGGCTTTGTTGTTAAAAAAAGGACCGGTCAAAACCCGGATCGTTATAAACCAGGCCGGGCTTACTGGTTTCCGGGCCTAAATTCTGTCATTTTCCCAAATATGAAAACCTGATGTATTCTCAAAATTTACTGAATAGAAGTCACAAAAATTGCATAAACTGCATTCTAATCTCATGATCTCATCTCTCAGTTTCTCACAATTGCAAAAAATCAACTTTTAAATGAAATTATCACTACTAGAACAAAGGACATATGCGACGAAGAAAATTTTGTTCGTCGCTTAGGTAAATACTTAAGCGACGAAAAACACTTCATCGCTTCAGTAAATACTTAAGAGACAAAAAATCGAACCGTCTCATAAGCTATTACCTAAGCGACGAAATTTTAACTTAAGAGACGAAAAATATTCGTCTCTTAAGTCCTCTCTTAGGCGACGAATTTATAAATTTCGTCGCAACACTTAAGCGACGAATCACTAAACCGTCGCATAAAGTATTCCCTAAGCGACGAATATTTAACTTAAGAGACGAAGGAAGAACTTAAGAGACGAAATAGTTTTCGTCTCTTAAGTTTCACCTGATGCGACGAATACATTAGATTCGTCGCATAAGTCATGTCTTATGAGATGAAATTTAATACCAAGTGTTTTCGACTTTACATCTCCTTCCTCCCTGCCCAGATCTAAGACAGAAGAAAATTTGGTAGAGCTGAAATCTGGTGACAGAATTCATCAAATCTGGCGACAGAAAGCTTTGTCTACCTCTTATATCAATCAAGATAATTAGCTAGCTAGCTATAATTTGGTATAATCTCATTCTCTTCTTTTCACCATTTATAGTTTTGAGGATGATATCGATGTACGTTGTTTGTTGATGATAATTTTGGGTTACCCATCTTTGATGATGATGTTGTTGTTGATGATAGCTAAATGTCCTCCTTGTTTAGATGGATATGTTTCCTCCTATTCAAAAAAGAAAAAAGAAAAAAGGAAGACCATGTTTTCTGGTG
>NC_020492.1:8456511-8510318 GCF_000184155.1 Fragaria vesca subsp. vesca
CAGATGCAAAACATGGACAAAAGCTGGATGTTATACGACAGGTGTCACCACTTGTATATACAGGGAATCTTTGATTTCTTGAGATTTGTTGATTATCATGCTGCCCCAGGAACTGAGTGGCACAAGTGTCCATGTAGAAAATGTATGTGCAATGATTGGCAGACACGATCGGGTATGGAACAACACTTGTCACATTTTGGTATGTGGAATAATTATACTATATGGACGGAACACGGTGAGGTGGAGGAAAATAATCCTACACTAGCAGAATTTCGAGCAAGTTATATTCATGAAGTTGGGTCATCTAGTGGTACTACCGACCCTTCTATATACCCCGCTATAAATATGTTATATGATGTTTTCCCGTATGCTTCAAGATATGAAGAAGTGGCAGTTGATGATGATACCCCCAATGTCAATGAGGCAGTTGACATGTCAGAGTATGAGAGGTATAACAGGCTTCTCGAACAAGCTCAGACATCAGTGTACGACGACTGTCCAGCTTCAGTTTTGAGTGTCATCATGTCACAGATGCATTTGAAAGTAAAACACAGAACGAGTAATGAACATTATGGAGACTATTCAAAGTTTATCAAAACTTTGCTTCCTCCTGTAAATAGACTTCCTTAGAGTCATTATAAAAGAAAAAAGATCCTGGGCGACCTCGGCCTTGATTATGTAAAGATCCATGCCTGCAAGAATAATTGCGTGCTGTTTTACGGAGATTACAAGCATGTTATTTACTGTCCCATTTGCAATGAGCCGAGGTATGATGAGGAGGCTTCTTCAGATAAAGGGAAACTTATTCTTGTGAAGGTGCTTCATTATTTCCTGTTAACTCTGAGACTGCAGCGTTTGTACATGTCATCAGAGACTGCAGAGGAGATGAGATGGCACGGTCTTCCTAGGGAAGATGACGGTGTTCTGAGACACCCCTTAGACGGGGAGGCTTGGAAATCTTTTGACGCATCATTTCCTGATTTTGCGGAAGACGTTCGAAATGTAAGGCTCGGACTAGTAGCAAACGGGTTCAATCCTAGCGGCAATATGACTCTGTCTCATAGCATTTGGCCTGTTATTTTAATGCCGTACAATTTACCACCGTGGATGTGTATGAAGAAGGAATATAATTTTCTGGCATTGTTAATTCCAGGTCCCAATTCTCTAGGAAAGTGTCTAGATGTGTATTTGAGACCGTTGATTGATGAGCTAAAAGAATTATGGGAAAATGGAATCCCCACTTTTGACAGACATAGTAAAACTTCATTTAGGATGAGAGCAGTCGTGATGTGGACAATTAGCGACTTTCCTGGCTACGGTATGTTATCTTCTCATACCACTCAAGGGTACAAGGCTTGTCCCATCTGCTTAGAGAACATTGATGTTAGTCGTCACGCGGACAGGATTGTTTACTTGGGTCACCGTAGATGGCTTCCCCCCGACTTTCTTTTCGATAATGGTTCACCTCATGATCCATCTTCCCGAACAAGTGCTTCTTACTGGTCCAGTACACTTTACTTGGATGTTTCTCATAGAAAGGTATGATTATAACCCTAAATCCTTAATCATACATTATTATTATTTACATATTTTCCCTATATTTTCATTTGTACTAACTATTTTATTTTTAGACAACTTGGTGGGTATAAATGTTTTGTTAAAAACAGAGCAAAGCCAGAAGGATAATAGCTAACGCATACATTGCACATGAGTGTGTAACGTATTGCAAGTCATATCTCCATAATACAGACGCCACAGAGGGTCTCGACCCGGCAAGAACACCTACATTTAACCTCTCAATTGTCTTTGAAGGTATAAGAATGTTTGGTAACTTACCTAATTCAGAAATTTTAAGAGAAGATGAATTATGTGAGGCTCATTGGTGGGTACTGCAACACTGTGACGAAGTCAAGGAATATAGAGATGCTCATTTGAGACTTATTCAACTTAAGTATCAGAACAGGCATGAAGAGAGGCATAAGAAAACGTTTCCTGTATATATCCTAAAATGGGTACGTTTAATCTCCCCATTTCAATATTTGGGGAAAATTATGCCATTTTCGATCATAATTTTTAACTTATATATTTTTATTTGTTTGTAGGTGATGAGGATGCAAGAACGTCAAGACAAAGATTACTCTCCGCACTTGCATCATTTGGCGTGTATGCCACAAGGACATAATATTTATGCGGCTTGTGTAGTCAACGGTGTTAAGTTCCTGACAGAACGACGAGATCAACGTCGGAAGACACAAAACAGTGGTATCATGGTAGTGGGTAAGGATAATGTTGCATACTACGGAATTGTTGTTGCCGTCATCGAACTACTATATCTAGCAGGTATGCCAGTTGTGTTGTTTAAGTGTAGATGGTTCAATACTGACCCAGATTTTCCGAGGAGTACGAAGATAGATCACGGGCTATTATCAATGAATACATCCACAAGTTGGTATGAGCATGCCCCGTTTGTGCTTGCCATTCAAGCAAAACAAGTGTTTTATCTTGATGATCCGAAAGCTGGTGGGGGTTGAAAAGTAGTTAACGTGATGGAACATAGAAGTATGTTTAACGCAACCACACTTGAAGGGGGCCGGGTAGAACAAAATATTGAGAATGTGGCTCTTAAACCATATCAAGAGCCTTTAACTTCTGACATCCCGGACACAAGCACTATTCGCATCAATAACGACATTCACTTCCCACAAGGCGAGTACATTCCAATTTCAGGTTAAGAGTTCGATTTCGGTTCACTGCCGTACTTCCTACCTACTGACGATTTCATTAACGATGAAGATGAAGATGAAGATTTAATTCCCGATGATGATCTAGAAGATCCAGATTACGAGGATAGCGATTGAGTATTAAATTTATTATTAGACCTAATTCGATGTGCATGTGAACATATAACATTGTACTGTGAAACTACTATATTCGTAGTGTTCAAAGATTAATTATTAAATAAATGTATTTAATGAAAATATACTTAAATTTATTTTTTTGCGACGAAAAATCCTAAATTCGTCGCTAAAGATATGTCATAAGCGACGAAAAATAGTTATTCGTCGCAACGGGGCCTAAAAATATAGCGCGTACGAGTTTTGCGCCAAATATTTGGGCCCAAATTCGAATATCTAGATTGGGCCACGAAATAACTAAATTTGTCGCATGATCTATAACTAAATACCCAAACCCAGTTCGAACTCTATTTCGCATCGATCAACTCCGGCCAACGTCTTCACTCTGCTTTGACCTCGTTCACAGTTCTCCTCCCCAGAATCACTTGAAATCCTAATCCCTAATCCCTCCCCAGTTTCGAAACCCTCAACCCTAATCCTAATTCGCCTCCCCGGCTTCTCTCCCAAATTGGTCCTCCCATCCAATCCCAATTTCGGGTTCAATCCCAATTTGACTTCGCTCTCCCAATTCCAATACCATCCAAACCGAGTTTTAATCCCAAGCATGCCACCATTGACGAAGAAAAGGGCCAGGGAGATTGCGTCGGAGAGATTACGATCGGCTTGTGCAGTCCAATTTGGTTCCGGCACGACGGAGAATACGGCCCGTCCAACAGAGAATACGGCGGGGCCGACAGGAGAACAGCCTGACCAGTCATCGGGAGACACTACCAGAAGAAAGGTTTTAGCCGACGAAAATAAAAAACCAGGCCGACGAATTATTTTTTCGTCGGCTAATTTAAAATTTTCGTCGGCTATGGTCAACTTTAGCCGAAAAATTTTTTAAAAGTTTAGCCGACGAAAAATATAATTTCGTCGGCTAAAGTGCCTTATATTTGCCGATTTGGACAACAACTCATCTGAGAAAAAAAAAACTATACGTAGAACCTTCAAACGCAAAAAAGTCGTGAAATAAGATATGACCAGAATGGTGAAATACGTCTATAGTTGAAAAATCACGATATTCCGGTAAAGTCTCGGTGCCGATAGTTGCGGTCAATACAATTTACCCTTATTATTCACTATGCTGCAGATTTGGCGTTTAGTGTCCGATTGACTATTGTGATACCTTTCCGGAAGCGTAACGGCCCTACGAGTCAAACTCATTTCTATGCCATGACATATGGGCCTTTTTGGCCATCTGAGTCCTTTTAGGGCTTCAAAATGCAGTTTTCAACTCTCTAGATTAGAGTTGACTGTTTCGATCGAGCCCTTAACGTTGTCGAATCCAGTTGAATTTTTTACCATAGACATCTTTCGTCATAATGATCATATCAGACGGTCGAATTTTGGTTTTTGAATTTTAGTCATCGGAATCACAACGTGTCTACTAATGTTGTATAACTTGCTTAGTAGGTTATACAACTTTGTGAACCAACTCTACATAGGAAGCAAAATTATCAAAAATCTCATGAAATAAGATGTGTTCAGAATGGTGAAATACGGTTATGGTTCAAAAATCACGTAAATCGGGTAACGTCTCGGTGCCGATAGTAGCGGTCAACTCTATTTAGAGTTATTATTCCCTATGGGGAGCCCTATCGTCGGAAGGTAAATGTCTCAAAATTTTTATATAGGTGGTTGCGTCTCATCTACGTGAAAGTTTTTCGTGTGGAAGGTTTGACCAAACTACTTAATATAGAGGGAGATATGAGCGTTTTCGTGAATTTATAGACTTTAGCCGACGAGATATTAAAAAAGTCATCGGCTAAGGTCGAAAAATTTTCAAAATTTTTTGGTGGTAAACCAAATTTGGAGGAAAATTTTCAACGGACTTTAGCCGACGAAAATATATGAAAAGTCGTATGCTAAAGTCGAAAAATTTTCAACCAAAATTTTTTGGCGGTCAACCGAAATTTTAAAAAGAGTTTAGCCGACGAAAATAAAGAATTTCGTCGGGTAAAGTTCTTTATATAGAAGTTTTACCGGAGGTGGATAGTAAGAAGTCAGAAAATCAGAAAAAGTTCTGGATTTTCTTCTCGGCCTAGCTCCGTCGTCAAGCAACCGGAAACCGCCACACTTGTCCCAAAAGCTTCGCCGTCATCTCTACTTTATTGCTGGACAGGTGGTGTATCAAGTGGGGCCACCGTGAGGGATAAATCGAGCTCCAAAACTCCGCCGGTTTGGATTCGGTGTCGATCGAATTTCTCCTTCCTCAGGTCACCATTTGGTGAGTTCTATATATGGATAAGTTGAGTTTGATTACTACTACATTCCCCTAGAATTTGGTAGCTCGATTCGGAGTGTGTGAGGAGAATCGAAGATTTGAAGTTTTTAGGGTTTAAAATTGGGGATTTTTATATTTTGATTCAATTGACCTGTTTAGGCTTAGAATTGGGCTTCGACTTCTTCTAGAAAGTTGTTCGAAATGTTGAGAGGAAGATTCTATCAAATTTTGGTGGTGATTGGAGGTGGCCGAAAGTTTCTGCAGTTTTTTTTTTCAAAAACCAGCAACTTTAGCCGACGATATTTAAATACTATATTCGTCGGCTATAGTATTTTTAATTTTTTTTATAAGGTTTAGCCGACGAAACAGACTATATTTCGTCGGCTATAGTTATTTTTTTTATTTTTTATTACACATTTTAGCCGACGAATATCTTATTGTTTTGTCTGCTAAAGTCTGGGAAAAAACCGATGACATTTTTTCGTCGGCTAAACTGTGGGACTATAGCCGACGACGTCTTCTTTTTTCGTCGGCTAAAGTTTTTTCGTCGGCTAAAGTCATTGCCGACGATCTTTTCCCGACGAAACTATAGCCGACGAATTAAGCTAACAGGCCGACGAAACTTTTTCGTTGGCTAAAGTGCTTGTCTTGGTAGTGAGATGGTGAAACAACTCCACCTCCACCACCAGCCTTGATTGCGTCTACAGCTCCTCCACTGGATGAGGATGAGCTGGACAATGTGGCCCCAGAAGCTCCACTGGTGTCCGATGGTTGTAGTGTTCGACGGGGTACTTAGAAGTCCACCGGACCTCCCCCAAAACGCCGACGAGGGTTCGGCAACCTGGAAAAAGTCAAGCGTATTGTGAAGTGCACCGGCGTGATCGAAATTGTGTATGACGACTTTATCAGAGGACCGTCTTCATCAGCAGTGAACAGCCTCCTGGTCAATAGCATTGGTTGCATAATTCGATCCAAAGTCAAGTTGTCGGCCGAAAACTGGGAATGCCTCGGTGACTCTGAGAAGAAGAAGTTGATAGACGGGCTTACGGTAAGAATCCTGCTGCACTTAAAGTGAATGAGTCGTTTTTATATATATTCTGTCAGTTTACATGGTGTATATTACTTGTTTGTGTTATAGGTGTTAAACTAGACTTGATATATGAAATTTGGCCCTTGTGATTGTTAATTGAACGTGGAGATGATGAATGCTTGTGATTGTGTTATAGGTGTTAAACTAGACTTGATATGTAGTAGAATTGATATATGAAAGATGGTTTTGGTTATGGTGAATGTTTGTGTTTGTGTCATACGTGTTAAACTAGACTTGATATATGAAATTTGGGTCTTGTGATTGTTACTTGAACTTGGTTATGGTGAATTTTGTGAACTGTTTTTCAACACTGTCCTCCTTTTTGTTTTTTTCTTATCTTATTTACTTAGGTGTTTTACTTTATTCCTTCTTCTTTTTTTCTTTTTTTTTGTTTAGTAGTATGGTGTTTTTGATGTTTGGTTGGGGAAAGGATAAAGCTTTGGGGAAATGAGGAGGTGGGGAGGGTGAGCAGTAAGGAAAGAATAGGAAAAGAGAGATGATGGTCAAGCCTGCATACATGGCCTGAACAAAACTGACTGCAATCACAAGAACTGCAGTCATAGAACTCATTTTTAGCTAGAGAGGGTGGAGGGTAATGTGAGAAAAACTAATGAGGCTAGCTACTTGGACTGTATATTTGTTGCAATGTTGGTTATATCTAGCTATGTGCAAGCAAACTAATTGTTCCTAATTTTTTTTTCTTCCTTTTGTTCTCTTCTCTTGTATGTTCAGTTTTCTTTCTTTTGTGTTTGTGTTATGTTGAGCGAATCACATGTAGTAGAAGTTGAAGTACTGGAATGGACATTTGGTGATGATTGTGGTTTCTCCATTAGTAGGACACTAGTACTATTGGAATTTGGAAATGTGAGAATAAAATTTTTGTGTGGAATTAGTTTACATGTCAAAGTTTTACCACTTTGGTTATGGTGAATGTTTGTGTTTGTGTGTGTGTTTTGCAGTTATGGCAGTTCCTTCCATCAAGGAAACTGACATAACTTCTATTTTATTTTCAGACAAGGATCATATCTTAACTTAGATATGTTACTGAATAACTAAGTATTGCAGTATTTCTAATTCACCATAACACACTTAGATATGTTACTGATACTATAATTTAAACTCCAATAATCTTATTTCATCTATTTAGCTCACTGCATAATGGATATGCATATTAGCTACATATATCTAGTTCTAATAATCTTATTTCATTATGTCAATTTACAAGGTGATGACATATTGATTGTGTTATATGGTGAATCTACTATTTTTATGATTGTTTATCTCAAATTAGTCTGATGAGTTGTTGTTTGTGTTATAGCCATATTTTAAAATTGATTTTGGGGATAAACGAATGTGGGCGTAGCTTGAAGATAAGGCGGGTACTATATATCGAGATTGGAAAAGGAACTTTCTCAAGGCACTATAAGAAGTATGGGAGAGAAAGAATTCCGCCAGATTTGATACACAGGCAGGATGAGTGGGACTGGCTTTGCTGGCACTTTGAGTCGCCTGATTTCAAGGTAAAAGAATTATTTTGCTGCCACTTTGGTATTTATTTTGGTTAGAGTTGTAGTTTTGTTGCTGAATGGTTAGAGTTGGAAACAATATGGGATTTTGGTTAGACTAGTAGTTTTTTTGCTGAGTGTTATGAGTTGATGTAATTGGCCCTCAAAATTGTCATATTATTGTTAGACAAGAAAGGCTTGATATATGAAATATGGTTTTGGTTATGGCAAGACATAAGGACACAGAACAGTGGCAAAGGCTTCTTTGTTTCTCTTCTATACCTTTTATGGAATACACAAATGCTTAGCACTTTGTCTTCTTAATATCAAACTTTAGTTATATCTTGTGCTTGCAAGGCCTCTTATAATACCTTGAGTTATATAATGCATATGTCAATTCCATAAAAGCAATCGATCATTATAATACCTTGAGTACCTTGTAGAATTGGTGAGTTTGATCATTATAATACCTTGAGTACGTACCTTCTTAAGATTTTTTTTTTTTCTGATTGAAATAATTCATATAAATTAGCAAAAGCATCAAGTTTCTCTAATTTTGTTTGTTCGTTACTGATTTTTTTCCAAAATGTAATCTCATTATCTTTTTTTGTCTTATAAGCATGTTAAGAGGCATAATAATTTTGTTTGTATTAGATGATGTGGTATAAGCTTGATGATCCATTATATTTTGAATTAAATTCAGTTTACCCCATGAGGTTTAGGAGTCACTTCATGTTAATCCTTATACTTTCAATTTCATAAGTTTACCCCTCAAACTTTCGAATTTTCCTCAAGCATGACCAATATCCTATATTCTGTCCAAATCATACATGAATTGCTGATAATTTTAACCTTAACTATGAGGCCCGTATCTAGAATTTGGGCAAATCGGACCTTATCTGTCCAAATCGGACCTTAATTGCTGATAATTAACAGTCAATTCAAACGGAATATGAGAATTTGGGCACGGCACACAGAAATTAAATAGTTCAAGGGGTAAACTGATGAAAATAAAAGTGTAAGGACTAACATAAAGTCACCCCCAAACCACAAAGGGGTAAACTGAATTTAATTCTTATATTTATAAGAACTACTATGTGATTGGCAAACACGATCAGCGGCTAACAAGACCAACCGTGGTAAGAAGGAGTCGGAGCACCACACGGGGCGGCTACCTATCATCTATAAGGTGGTCCACCACAAAGAGAAGGGTGAGGAATTTCCTGTTATCCCAGCTTACACGGAGACGTATGACACAGTCAACGACCCTAAAGCTGCCAAAAATCTTGTAAGTTAATGAAATCTAGTGCAAATAGCTTACATATATTGTGCAAATAATTTTCAGTTGGTGCAGATGCATTTGTGTTTTGTCTTAGTGAATGTGAATTTGTTATGCTAAGTTTCATATCTCTGTAGGAATGTGAATGTGAATGCATTTGTCTTGTGTCTTAGTGAATGTGAATTTGTTACTGTTGAGTATATTAGATCAAGTTATGATATCAGTTTGTTTATATTGAATTTGGTTTTTGCGCTTAGGATTGAACTCAATCTATCCTAATTCTGCAGAAAACATGAACATATACAAAACACATATATCACTATCAATCACCTGCAATATCAGTTTCTCATTGTTTGTCTCTAAGTTCAATATCACCTGCAATATCAGTTTCTCATTGCTTGTCTCTAAGTTCAATATCACCTGCAATATCAGTTTCTGCAAATCAAGTCATGATATCAGTTTCTCATTACTTGTCTCTAAGTTCAATTCTTCATTTAGTAGATTTACATGCCTGCAATATGTAGTAGATTCATAACAGTTCCATCATTCTCCAACTTATTTTCCTTCACTGGTTACCAAACCCTTAACTGCTCTTCAACTGCAATATGAATTTAAATTCCAAATCTAATTACAAGCTTATCTCTTATGTAAATAATATTTACAGACTTTTTTTTAAATGCAGGAGGAAATGCAGAAAGAGGCCATTGAATTGAAAAATGCACAGAAGAATGCAAACCCTGACATCCCGGAGGCTGAGCTCCCACCTTTGGAGTGGTCAATGAATCTTAAGGTGCTTGAAGCAGGAGTCGGCAGAAGAGCCGGGAAAGAGATCCGTGGTCTTGGAAGAGCAAGTGTTCGACAGTCATCATCTTCCACTCCACGTTCTCGAGTTCATGAGGTGGAGGAGAGATTACATATTGCTGAGGACAGGGCCGAAAAAGCTGAGGCGGTTGCGCAAAAAGTTAGTGAAGAGATGACATTGGTGAAGCAGCAACTAGCAGCATTGATGTCTTTTATGACGCAGCAGACTGAGTGTCCTCCACCGGTCCTTTCCCAACAACCTCTACAACAAAATGTTTATGCAGAGAACAACATGGAACCTGAGAGGAACTAGCTAGGTACATCACTGCATGCTTCACTATTTTGGTTTTGTATAGATCATGGAGAAGCCTTTGGTTAGGTTGTTGTGCAGTTGGTTTTGTTTACATGGAGAAGCTTTTAAGGTTAGGTTGTTGTGCAGTTAGTTTTCTTTAGTTGGAGAAGAATAGACTAGCTAGATGGAGAAGCCTTTAAGGTTTGTGCAGTTGGTTTTGTTCAGTTGGAAAAGGATAGGCTAGCTAAGCTAGGATGAATGAATGGTTTTGTTTAGTTGCAATTCAAGGTGTTACTAAAGAGTAAAGACTTTGTATGAACAAATTATGCATATATGAAAATTCATTGTTTGCTAAATTTCCAGTTTTATAGTTTCTGTAGATGATCATGAATTGATGATGATGATGATGATAGTGAAACAGGGAGGACAAGCAAAAAGCAAATAAAACTAGCCTCAGTGAAAAGCATTATGCGACGAAAATATACATTTCGTCGCATAAGTAAAGAAAGCTTTCATCGACAATTGCACTCACCTTCTTCGCTACAGGTTCACTGACGACGAGATATTGTTCGTCGGAACATCTATGCGACCAAACTGGTTTATTCGTTGCATAAGTGAATTAACCATTCGTCGGCAATTGCACCGTTTTTCGCCGGTATAGAATTACTGACGACGAAAAACATATCGTCGCAACATATATGCGACGACATTCGTCGTATAAGTGGCCCCATAGTCGTCGCTTCATTTATGTGCGACGAAGGTTTATTCGTCGCATCATGTATATTGTAGCGACAAATATGTTGTTTTCGTCGCATAGATTCTTATGCGACACCACTTATGCGACGACTCTTATGTGACCGACTTTTGGTAGCGTAGGTACCTATGCGACGAAGACGGTCTCTGATGCCACGAAATTGTTTTGTCTCTTAAGTCTTCCGTCCTACTAGTGTATACAAAGCACAATAACTAGAAATGATCTCATCTCTCAGTCTCTAACCTGGTACTTCTTCACTGTCATCTCCTGAGTCGTAACACCCAGTGTCACTATTACTACTGACTAAATAACAGCCGTAATTGTGAAGAACACGACGACATCTCAAATCTCCATAAACATAAGTACACAACCAGTAACATTATGAAAATATGAAATTGAAAACAAGTATAACAAGCCTCTGTTACTTAATTATGAAATTGAAAAGTCAAGCTATCAGTTTAGCCTAATATGAGCTATGCCTAATAGTCTAATACGAAAACAACTAAGTAACTAACACATCGAGCTATCAGCTATGCAATCAGAATCGAAATCACAATCGAAACAGTGAAAGAGAGAGAATGAATCAAATGAATCATGAAGTCATTAACACAACCAAAACTTCACAAGTCCAAAATCACAATCGATTGAGATAGGGAATGAGATTTGAGAGGAAGATAGGAAATCAGGGAATGAGATTGAGAGAAGAGAGATGGAAGCGAAGACTTATCGGAGGCGGTGGGTGACTGAGGCAGAGAACCAGACAGGCGTGCAGGCCGGCAGGCGTTGTCGAGAGGAAGATAGTCACGCCGCGCACAGTCGTCGTCGTCTCATCGAGAGGAAGAGAGGCGCAGTCGAGGAAAAGAGGCATAGTCGAGTGACTCGAGTCTGAATGTCTGAGTGTTTGACTTAGGGCTAGGTTTACTCAAATTTGACTAATCATGTGTGGTAGAACCTATGGTACTAGTATAGAATTACTAAAATTAACCAATCGTTGAACGACACATATGGATGCCAGTCTTTCAGGCCTAAACTTTTACTCAAAATTAGGGATCGGGACCGGCCTGGACTGGCAAAAAGTGAATGAGGGACTGTGAAAAAATCTGGCCCAGCCCGGTCGGTCCGGTTCGGTCTTTTTTCCCTGTGTGGGTTTATGCCCACCCTTACGGTGAACTATGGGCCATGGCCTGTTTTTGGGCAATGATTCCTTTTATGCATGTTATATTTTTTTTATTACGTTTTAGGTTTAGTAAGGTGTGGCTTTATGCTGGTAATAATATACCCTTTTTTGGTAGGACAAAATAGGCTTGCTTCCATTCTATGCACCTCGTATGCTTTATATGTTCTAGGTAGGTGGCGTCTTCTTTGCTTGGTCAAATGGTCGTAGGCTCGCAGCCTCCTACTGACATGATGAAACTTAGTGTCGTCAGATTTATTTTCTAGCGGCAACATAGTAGGAAATGTGTTGTATTAGACATTAGAGCATCTGAAACAATTGGTCTAAAACCTAAACATATATTTAAATTTTAGGTCACCCAAACCCTAAGTTGCACGGACACGGACATGGCAACACGACACAACGTGACAAGGCAACACTGCAAAACTCAAAAACTGAGTTTCCGACACAGCAAACATAATTATATATTTATGTATTTTTAATAAATAAAAAAGATACTAAAATATAATTATACAGGAAATAAGGAACCCATCGATTAATTACTAATCTCAATAATCACTAATCAGAGGTAAAATATAGGTTTTGCATCTCCAACCCTTAGAGGTAAAATTCAAACCTATTTAATCATTATATATCATCATTTAATCACACATAGAGTGAAATTCAATTGTTTAATTATATCATATCAACTTGGATAATAGGTTGGAGATGAGATTTTATAAATTCTAAACTTATTATGTGTTTTAGACCGAAGATTGAAGATGATATTAAGATTAGCAGTCGTGTTATATATCTAATGATATTTCCATTATGTAAAAAATTCAAGCTTCGATCCGGCTTGAGCTCGATAAAAATAAAAAAATAAAAATCAAACATGAACACCTTGATTTTCAGCCGGACTTAACTCGTTTCATCCTTATCCAAACCACGGTGGCCACTGTTGCAAGTCAAGGTCAAGGACGGTAGCATTAACCCTAACACCATCAGCCGAGGTACGAGAGGGTGACGAAAGAAAGAGACGTAACATCCGACACCAAGGACGATCAAAATTTTATCACAAAACATATCTTCCCCTTCCTAACCCAGCCCCACACGCACTCGTTGACACGTGCTCTCCACTTCTGAGTCCGACATGGTAATCCCGGTCAAGTGTTTGGGACCTGACCCCGCGCGTGACTGTTACCCTTCGCTCGGTCTTTTTGGCTTATGCCTCGGCCCAAGCGGAAGATTGTGGACCGTTAATCAAGTGTACTAAAAGACAAGTGGGTGATGGGACTCGTCATAAAATGGTACCGTTAATCCATCATTATTAGTACTTAATAGTAATTAACTTTAAGGTTTAATCTGAAAGGCCATTGGCTTAGGGGTTCGGTGCTCTAATGCCATTCTCGATAGTCGTGTCCCTCTCATCTCTCTCTGTCCCTCTCTGTTTGGTAAAGCTGTTAATTTGCCACTATTTGTTTGCTTTAATAAATATCTGGTCTTTGGCCAAACCAGTAAACAAAACAAACACAAGTTCTGAAAGAGAGCGAGTTCTTGACTCTTCTGAGAGACTAAAGCTTTGATCTTTCTAGCTTCTTCTTCCAATATCCAGACTAGTGGGTTCTCACTCTCTTGCATGTTTGCTTTGTTCTTCTGGCTTTGGTGTGTGTTTTGTTGTTTGACTCTGATTTAGGGTTTGGAAGTTATGTATGTTTCTTACTCTTTTTTTCTATTTTTCTTATTTTTTTTTTTTTTTTTTTTTTTTGTCTTGAGGAAATGTTTAGCTGTTTGTTTTGTTGATGTGTTTGAGCCTTTGTGTGGTTAATATGCCTGGGAGATGGAACGTTAGGGTTTCCTTACAAGTTGATCTTCATGCATTGCTTTATGGGTAGTAAAGACTAGAGAAATGATTGGAAGAATTACTGAAATTATGATGATATTCTTCTTTTCTGCAACTTGATAGTGGGGTTTCAGTTCTGATGTGCTAGGAAGAGGAAGACGTGCGTGGAAGATTTTTCCTTAAGAATTTGAGTATTCCTGAATGTTTGGCTTATACTGTTGCAAAAATTCTTGATTTAAAGTTTCAAGCTTCAAAGGATTTTGATTACCGGTACCGTTTAAAGCTTAGAATACAGATTTTTCTCAATCAAGTCTGTTGAAGGCTCTTCTGCATGTTTTGATTGGCTTTATGTCTTTAAAGTACATACACTTCAACCAAATTTATTTCTTCTTCTTCTTTGGAGTACTTTCATGTTTCTGCTGATCTGGCTTTCACAAGTTCATGGATTTGATTTTCATTTTCAGATTTTCATTTTTATTTTGGAGTTTCTATGATCACCAACTTTGCAAACCGGCCATAATTTCCCAGTTTTTTGGTCCATATTAAATTTCTTTGATCTACAAGCCTTAGGTTCTATATATTAAAGGTTACATATTGTTGATGTTGGGGGTACAAGAAAATTTTCTTATCAGCCTGTTAAACCTGGTGTACTTTTGATCCGTGGAGCGAGAGCCTTATCTTGCATATGATAGTGTTCATTATTATCAGGTTACTGGCTATAAGAAGTTACATTAATAACTGTGTTTATTTTTGATGAATTTTTTATCAGCCTGTTAAACCTGGTGTACTTTTGATCCGTGGAGCGAGAGCCTTATCTTGCGTATGATAGTGTTCATTATTATCAGGTTACTGGCTATAAGAAGTTACATTAATAACTGTGTTTATTTTTGATGAAACGTGTGGAGATTGTTTTGTGAATATGTGATTAGTGGGAAACATTTAAATCCCGGCTTTTCGCAGTAACTATATGAACTGCTCTCATCCAGGTCTATCCTAGTCGCTATATTACATCTTTTGCATGTAAACTAGCTGGTAAGCTTATAACGTTGTGTAATTTTATCAATTATCTGTGTCAATCACCTAATTCTTCAACATGGATAAGGTTAGCATTTTAGTTGGTTGATGTATGTATTGATATGATTTAGAGGTTATATTAGCTAGATGTTGATGAAGTAGTACGTCATTGTTCATGGACCAATCTCTTAGTGCATCAGCATGTATGTGTTATCTTGTTATACATCACTGTCACTAGCTTGTTTGGAAAACTAAATATAATTGATTCAATTTACATAATTGTATTTTTGAGCTCAATAATATCTTGGCTAAAATAATTTTGTTAAACTTCTCTAAATACTTCTGATTTTTTATTATTGTATTTAAAGAGTTCAATATTACTGGAACATGAGGTGTAGCAGTGATATAAGATAATTTGATTTGGTAGTGATCAACATTCAGGTATCAGTTGGCATGCAAAAAACAAAGACAATTAGCAGTCAGCTTTGTTTCACTTGAAGTCTGGAATTGATATTTCCCTGCTAACCAAAAAAAAGTTTGAGCAAAACACTTGGTATATATGTGATATAGTATATAGTTAAATTATTTTATATACAAGTAATAATTAAACAAATAGAAGACCTATATGAAACAGCATGATTGCTAATGTGATCACAAACAATGATGGTCATGATATTAAGGAACATATCAAAGTGAAGTGATGAATTTGTATTGGCAGTGCTGAATTGGGGGTTGATGTTGGGACTCGATACAATCTTGCATGTGATACTGTACGTGTTTGTTAATTTCATGTGGTGGAATGGACTTTGGGTGACTAGCAGGGCATCTGTGATTGGATATGTTTGACGATGAGAGAGAGCACGCTTGTCAGCATCTATGAAACAGTCATGCGTGTTTACGTGCGTGCTCCCTCTTCTCATCATACAATCGAGCTAATCTTGTGCACCTTTCTCTTACAAGCTAGCTGGTGATTATAACAGTGGACAAGTTAGTATTTGTAAATGTCAATCTCAATGTTTCTTTCATAAAGGCTCATAATTTGCCTTTTGGTGGTCATTCTTTTTATGATATAAAGTTTAAATGTTGAAGAAGTAGAGAATAGTCATTTGAAAATCAAAAGTTTCATAATGGTTTTACTTATTCATGTTTGACGAACAAAAACATATGACTGGCAATGGTAAGGTTTGGTGGATAGTAAATTGATGAACAGAAACTTATCTGTGACTATAAGCATGCAAGATATTCAATTTTTCTTTTTTTTTGAAGTCTTGGTTGATTTGAAGTCTGCAATCTTTTGACTACAAAAGAATAAACATCAATCAGAGTACATGGTTGTTCAAACTTCAAACAGGTATGGTGGTCAAAGCTTATGGTAATTATAAGCTTATTGGATACACCTCCAGCCCCCTCCCAGGAATCCACGAATGCTACAAGGAAGGAAGAAGTTCTACCTGGCTCTACTTGGCTACTAAGCTTATGGTAAATACATATTAAGTTTCAGAACAATTGGTGAATATTACAGATATTGGACCTCAGTTTATTTGACATGATAGGATTTTGTTCTTAACATTTCTTTACTCAGTTTTTGTACTGTATTAGTGTATGTCTAATATTCTTGGAAATGCAACCAGTGGCCATAGGTTTGGTAAGAAAATAATAAAGGTTAAATTCCTGCATTCCTAAAAAAAGTTTTCTGATCTTTTCTGAAAAAAGAAGATATGCTTATAAGTTATAACTCTCCAGTTGCATGTTGTTTATTTTGGGATGCCCAAGATCGTTGATTGCAATTAGACTACAGCCAGATTATAAAAGGATACCTAAAGGCATGCTTTAGGCTAAATGCAGCAATGCCTCTGGTAAAAGCATGCAGGTGCAAAAACTGCACAGCAGGGAAAAGCCCGAGGCTCTTTTTCTTTGCCTGAAAATAGTAAATAATAATAATTAGGACTTACTGAGTCATGAATGTGATCTATTCCTTCAGATGTTCAGTATCTTAATAATGTGTTCTTCTTGTATATATCACTTCTGCTGAAATCAGTGGCAAGTCTTCTGTATTATAATAGTTATACTACAAAAGGCCTACGCCATTCAGAAAGCGCTGCTGCTTAGCCAAAATAGCCTCAGCAAAGCTTTCCCCTTTTAAAATCTTGATTTCAAGTAGTGTTCATGCTTTGTGTCCACATGCATGAGCCATGCATAACTGGAAATGGATCGAGTCACCAAATTTATATCCTTGCGACTCATCCACAACCAGTTGTATTACCTAAATGAATGGGCTGGACCTCTAATTTATAATAGAGAAATTTTGTTTTTGTTTCTGATGATGAGGGTATATAGATAAATCATTCATCCTTTGGGTGGAGGCAGGTATTGCTACTATACCGTATTCAAGTCAGGTTTTTGCTTATGTTGCATTCACTTATTTCTCTATCCTTGCTTTTCTGTTCTTAACAGAGTCCTTTCATGTTTTGCATATCTCCAGTGTTCATGGGATCTACATTATCTGAAGAAATGTTCCCCAGAGATATTCTTATTAGCAGTTGCTGTTACAACTTACAAGGTTGTGGATGCTGTCTCCTTGTTTGGTTTGGTGAATAGTCCATTATGTTTCTCACACCTTTAATTAATTTATCCTTGTTCTGAGCTGTACAAGGGTTTGGTGAATTCCAATCCTGACTGAGACCCTGGCTCAAAGGTCTAGTGTGCATGCTAGATGATTGAATGAATGGCGGAAGCTTCACAACAGATAGAATGTTACAGACGACGACAAACATGTCCAGTATAATATATATCACTGACATTCCAAATTTAAGTATTTCTGGCATACTTATTGAGACTTTTACAGCCTTGTAACTTTGTAAGCATATTTGCATCTCATGCAATGTCATATATAGTTGGCAATGGGATAGATCCTTTCCCAGCTTGGGAGACAATCTTTCGACCAACCTTTCCCAGCTTGGGAGACAATCTTTCAACCAAGTACTGTAAACATGGGATGCCATATGATGACCAGTGGTAGAACCAGGATAGAAATGTTACCCGGGCTAAATATAAGTCACAAAAATTTCAAAAATCTCGACTGTGCGACAGTTTTGTTAAATAAAAAAATACACGCACATAGATATGATATAAGACGTAGCAAGCATTACGCTTAAATACTTTGATATAAGATACAATAAAATGCAAGAAACATATAAATAAAAATAAAAACTAACTAATGAGGCCCCAAAGCTTTTAATTCCTAATCAACAAATTAATTTAAAGATTCATCTTATTAGTGAACTACTAGACCTACATAAATTCGATCAATTGTTTTTTTTTAGTAAAATATTCAGATTTTTTTATTGTTAGTAAATTATTTAAGTGTTCATAAACGAAAACAAAAGAAACGAAATCGGACAGTGGGAAGAGAGTTTGCTTTTTTCTTATCCTCCAAAATTGGGTAGTGGGAAACGATTTGGGATTAGGGTTGGGTCTGGGAAAGTGGGAATTGGGGAGGTGGGAGACAGGAGTTATTGATAATTGGGAAAATTTAAGATAAAAGATGCTACTGGTAGTCTCTGTAACAACTAAAATATGGGTAGGCTACCTTATCTAACATACTACTAGTAGTTACTCTTTTCTTAGGATGTCAAATCTCACCTTAAGCCCAGGTGAGCCTAGGGCTAGATCCGCCGGTGCATATGACTGAGACTTACCTAATGTATCCAATGGTAGGTTATTGCACAGATGGGAACCTCTTTATGGCATGTGATGATTGTGATCATCTCTATATTTTCAAACTTGAGTTATCTTTTCCAACACACTGCCCCAAAATCTGACTAAAACTAAGAAAGGGAAAACTCCATATCTCCAACCCTTCAACGAAGAATATGAAATTACTGATGAATACCGAAATCCTAAATTGGTAAAAGATGAAAACATTCTTAGCATCCCAACTTTAACGTAGAGAGGCAAAATAGCAGTGCTGGAACGCCCGTTGCAAGCCAAAGTAGTAATGTTGTATCTTCTGCTTTGGCTAAATACACGTTATTGCCAGCAGGGTTTACACAAGAGAGTTTCTATTGGAACCTCTAAATTCCTCATTTGATTTTGATCTTTCATAGTCTAATTTACACCTCCAATTTGTTTTGAAATACAAACCATTGCTCATTTTTAGACCTTCCCAATTCTTAAAAGTTAAAATATCCTTGGTTATAGGTTCACTTACAAAACAATAAAGTACTCATTATATATCCAGTTCACTCACTACACCCTCCTTTATTATAAAAGGGTCATAAACTAAACAGTTACACAATAGGGATCAACTCTTATAATCAATAAAGCATTACAGACATAGTAAACAAAAACCATAGCAAAAACAAACAAAACAGAACATACAGCTCTAATAACATGAACACATAAAAATAAAGGAAACACAAACAAAACTCAGCATCACCTACCCAAAACTCTCATCCTCCAACCAAACCTTGGAAGGAGCCTAGACACACTCGATAAGAGCTACGCAACAATTTCTTAGTCTTCTAATTCAATAATACTTGAGGATAATAGTTGATTGTAGTCTATTGTCCATCATTTTACAGCATGGATTCCTTTCCCTGGTACTTAATAATCTTCCTAGGTTAGAGGTTTGTAGTTGTTCATGCATAGGCATGCAAAAACTTTCATGTAACATTTGAGGCCAATAAGATCTCTGAATTTACAAAGACAGCATGATGATTTCATCCGACTCTGTATGATGTTGTGGTTCACACTTCACACCCTTTCGAAGGTGGTACTCAGTACTCACAGCATCCAATACCCAGTTAAGAAAGGCTTGTAGCCTGTAGTTTCTCGTCTTGTGATTATTTTCTTCCACCATAGAAAGGGACAGTTTCACCGTCTTGATTTGCAATTGAAGTTTAGAAAATAATAATAATAATAATAATAATAATAATAATAATAATAAAGAAAATAAAAGAAAAGGTGTCCTGATAAATAAGACGACTACTTTGAAATAAGGATAAAGCCGTCAAATGCAATGCCTGTTAATACACTCATCAACTCTATCTGATATCAAAAGGAGAGAAGAGGTTAAAGAATCGATAGTACACTTGATTAATACAACACATGCCAAAGTTTACATGAACAAAAATTATACACAAGCCTACTGCTACTTCAAAATGGTGTCCCGCTTTGCCACACAATTAGCAGAATAAAGGGATCACCGTGGTTCCTTTACACAACAAATGCCGTGGAGCTTCTGGAAGAAAAATCACACATCTGGCAGTCACCTGTGCCACAACAGGTTTCTGCCTATAAGTTAATTAAGCCAATCATCACTAATTGGCAATCTTGCTGGCACCTGCGGTCGGGTTTGTAATGGTGGTGTTTGGATTGGGACCTGTGGTTGTGGCACTTGCGATGGGGCCTCCGATTGTGGTGCTTGAGAGGGGGCCTCCGTTTGTGGTGTTTGGGATGGGGCCTCATGTTGCACCGCTGGGGATGGGGCCTCTGGCTGTGGCGCTTGGGATGGGGCCTCAGGTTGTGGCCCTTGAGATGGGGCCTCAGGTTGAGGCCCTTGAGATTGGGCCTCAGGTTGTGGAGCTTGGGATGCGGCATCAGGTTGTGGCGCTTGGGATGCGGCATCAGGTTGTGGCGCTTGGGATGAGGTATCAGCTTGTGGCTCTTGGGATGCTCCATCAGATTGTGGCACTTGGGATGCTGCATCAGATTGTGGGGCTTGTGGTGGCGCCTCTGATGGTGCCACATCATTCTTAGAATTTTCTGGGACACTTTCTCCAGAAGCAGCTGGAGTCGGATTGCTGTCTGCTGACAAAACAGGATTTTTATTGTCTGAAGTGGGTTCACCTGATTCAGATTGTTGTGGCGCACTTGAAGGGGCTGGTGTAGTAGCAGGGGCTGCTTCTAACAGCAGCGGCTTGCCTAGTTGCTGCTGTGAATTCTGAGCCCCTGGAGGCGGTTTCTTTTGAACAGTCATAGCAACTGTAAGAGATGGCATCCCAGGTGGAAGGATTTCAATCGGTGGTTTCTTGGCGGCGTCTGCTAGACTAGTAAGCTTGGGTTCCTCCAGAGAAGCCAAAAATGCTGCGGCAGCATCCGTCTTTTCTAATGGGGTGTGCTCAACCTCCTTTTGTAGCATTTTATTCCATGCCTGAACCAAGTTCTTCAATGTTGGTCTCCCATGAGCCTGCAATATTCATGATGTCAGCTCACAGTAATACTCGAGTTATATATGTACATGGAGATGTGAAATTGTCATACATGGGCATGAAGCACAGCCTCAGCAAGCATTCCCGTATCCTGCCAAGCCTTCTCCATGAGGGCATTGTCTCCTAAAACTGCAGCTGCAAATGCTGCTTCTCGTCCAGCGCCAATGGAAATTAAATTGTTTACCAAATTCTGCATTGCATGTCACTGATTTTAGAAAGCTTGATATGGAAATGGAGAAAAGAAATCCTATCAGTAAGAGTAATATGGAACACAGCTAATACAAAAGTAGACCATTGACATTACACAAAGGAAGACAGGTGTCAGGAATTAGTATGCTGGAGAAGCATATCCTTTTACTTTCCAGGAAAAAAAAAAAGGGATGAGAAATTCACACTCCCTATTTCACAATCCACACTCCATATTTCTTTTTTTAGTATCTTAATTTTGTTCTCTTGTAAAGACAAAACTTGGAGTTTGTATTTTCATTCTGAAAGAGAAAAGGCGTGTGGATTGCAAACTTGGGAGTGTGAATTTTATTCTCCTCTCACATGTAAATCAAAAATGTTAGAAGCACCAGAAAGCAAAATAACATGTCAAGAAACAGATAACATACACTAAGCCGTGTCAACTCTCCATGATTGGCTAACCGAAGAGCTTGTCCTCTTAATTCATGACCCTGTAAAGCTCCTTTCACAGAAGCCGCAGCAGCCAACCTCTTCAGAGCCTCCCGAGCAATTTCAGCCTGTCCAGTAGCATCTGCGGCATCAATAAGATCCAAAAACTCCTTGGTAAATTTCACTATTCCTTGGACAGCTTCCAATATATTCTCTTTCTTAGTTGTTATAGTTAGAATGTCCTTCAAATCAAATCCTGAATTATCTTGCCCCAAGTCCCTGCTGTTGCTCATTGTGAGAAGGCACTGGAGCGCTCTTTTCAAATCACTGCTCTGCATAGCCAAATCAAATTCCAACCTACAAAATGAAAATAGCATTACAAGTTTCAAAATGAGATGAAATGGAAGCTGCTTGGATGCTGTAATTTAGAAAATGAGTTGACAAGCCTTTTCATATCATATGATTGCAGAAAAGGATTCAACACAGGAATAACATTCAGTCTACCGGATCAGTCTGCCAGACCCATCACTTATTGAATAGACATTATAGACCGGTACAGGTATCAATATAGCCAGGTTAATACACAGTATTCCACTAAAAAAATTATATTTATATACTGGAAATAAAATAGAAGAGACCCATAAAAATGGAAATTTATGAATAAGAAATAGAAGAGAACTATACTGTGAGTCTGATATCAAATATTCAACCGCCTAAATTAATTCATAGTATACCTCTTAGATATTCCAGGTAAATGAAGTGCCTCAGTAGCATAACCCATCCCTAGCAGAAACTGTGCTAAATCATCATGATGTTCTCTGCCTAGCCTACTTGCCCTGCGTAAACAAATAACTTGAACAGTCAAATAATCATTGTTAAATCTCATATATGACACCAGGCAAGGAAACTATATTCTCAGATTAAAACTGTAGAGAGAATGACTGATACCATTTCACAGCACTAACGGCATCTCCATAAGCAGCAAGGCAACGGCAGCGGATACCGGGGTGGCTGAGGGATAAGGCATGAGCACTCATGTATCTGCCAGTAAGATTTCAAGCAGTTATACAATAGAATTTCTTCCATAATCAAAACTTCAGCTATAATGATGCATGAAGTAACTCCCCTATCATCTAATAATCAGACTGAGACCACAGTACTCGGTAGCCAGTCAAAACAAGAAGTGAAGTGCAAATTTACTGCACTAGAAAACCAGGAAAAACTGACCAAGTTATTTTAAAGATTTCAGTAAAATGACGGGTACTTTCTTTCAGGTCCAAATAAAAACTCACCAGATTTTGTAATACTCACAAATCTATGAGCAACATCAAACATTACTATATCTATATGGACTTCTTTTGTTCAACTTAATATTGTATATGATAAATAATGGCCCGAGAGAAAGGAAATCACTTGTGTTCATATTCATATACTTATTGGAAGACCTGATATGATGCTTTATGCGCATGAATATCCTTGAAGAAAAGTGGGTACATTACCTATCAATTAGCCAAAGAACCCCGTCTTTGACACCCACCACAACAAGAGGTCCTACAGGTCGTTTCTGCTCTACTGGAAAACGAGTAACTGCAACTGAGACCCCTCCACCACCAACAGCCACCTCATTAACCTTTCTTTCTTCTGCCATCCCAGAATCATCCCCATCAACTCTAGATTGCTTTGACAAGGTTAGGAACGGGGGCACAGATGGCGCATGCTGAAATGAGGCTAATCGCACCACCTAAAACAAGAAAAAAAATTAAGACAAAATCTGAACATTTCCATCAAAACAGTGATACAATTTTAGTATATAGCATTTGGATGCAACTTCAATAAATTTTCCACCTACTATAGTTCCATATAAAGTTGCTCATAATTGGCAGAGGTTTTCAAGCTGCATATTCTATGAAAGATGAAGACAACAACTTGGAATTAAAAACTGAAAGATGGAAGAACAGAACTTACAGGTTCTAATCAGTCTTTCATAGCTAATAAAGAAGAGTTTTTACGGGAATTTTCTTAATAGTTCGGCGTGCAATTTGAGTAATCCAATTCTCAGAAATCATTCTCAGAAATCAGAAACAGAAAGTATCATTTTAACCTAATTTTAGTGAAATCGGTATTTGTTCAATCAGAAATAAACAACCGTACAATGAAGTTTTCCAAAAAGTTTGCTATAAACATCAGATGTTTTCACCCAAAAAAGGAGCAAGTCCGAAGAAACTGAAGGAAAACTTCATTAATATATATGCCAATTATGATGGATGCACAACACCCCAGCTGGACAACTGCCAGTCACGATCAACCTCCCCCTTCCCCTCCCTATAGGGAGGAACAGAGGGAAAAGAGAGGGTAGTAGAGGGTTATACCATTGGTATTTATGTCATCACTATTCATGGCAAATGAAAGGTCGTCACTAACTCATACATTTGGGAACCCTTTTTACCTGTAGCATTGGGGGCCTCAATGCTATCCTTTCTTGGCTAGCAGATTGAGGACCATCAACCGCAATCAGTGCTAAATCACCATGCACAGCAAGGGCTTTTGCTTGTGCCTCCTTCAGCAGCATCTCCTCTTTCCTCTTTTTTGTTTCGATATCAATCGCTGCAACCCCAGCATCCACAAAAACACATCTGCAGAAAGCAGCAACCAAAGAGGCAGGCTTATACATTAGATTATTTTTAACAGGCAAATCTCCAGTTCACGATGCAGAAAACAAATGGATCCAGTGTATTCATGACAAGCCAGAAGCCCAGAAGGAATTGAAACAAAAACTTTTTGGACACGGGTTTCACCAACCAGTATTAGTTTTCTATGTATATAGTCCTTGATAAATATAATGGTATCGTTGCTTCTGAGGGCAAAGGCAAAGTTAAGTCCCCTCCCAGTTTCTTGAAACGCATTATAGTTACAACTTACACCTGAGTTTGTGTTTTCTCTACGGGCTATGATGCTTGAAATGATTAAAATTTTCTTTTTTAATAGTTATCATTTATTTATGCACGGTATGCACCGGCTCATCTAGTTCTGAACCAAGAAGGTCAAAAGTATCCATAGAAACGGGATGAGGACGGATCAAGAAGGAACGCAAAAAGTAGCTTGTCTAATACTATTACAGATGAAGAACCGAACCCCCAAACACTTCAGTTCTGAGAATTCTGACATTGTTGTAGCAACCCATACCCACATGTAACATCATATGAACAAGCCTAACGTACTAGAGATCTAGCCCTTCTAAATTGCGTAATTGACTTAGAATACTGTAAAGCTAACATCTTAAAATTGCTTTCCCCACCAATAAAATCACATAAATACTAGAAACTGGCTTTAATAAAAAGATAGATATTGCGGGGCAGTATATCTTACTCGATGGTGGTAGGGTTAACAAAAACAACTTCCCCACCAATAAATAACATATAAATCCTAGAAGCTGGCTATAATAAAAAGACAGAAATTGTGGGGTAGTATATCTTACTCGATGGTGGTAGGGGTAACAACAAACAGCTGTCGCCGATGCCAAACAGCACCAGTAGCATAAGGAATTGCAACATCTCCCAGGTATCTATATTGTGGGCGCAAGGAAGATATGACAATGTATTTCTGATATGCAAAAGCGCAATACTCAACTGTTTGATCCCAGGCTGTCCATTCTGGATGAGGAAGTAGACCACCAACAGGTTGAAAAGTTTCCCAACTGCATAGTTAGAACTACTTAATATTAATAGTAATTCTTATCAAGATCTTATAGCCATATACTCATGAAAAACACTTTTGCAAATACAGCACAAAGTATTCTTTAGCAATCAACATTAAAAATATCTGGGTGGAGATATTTGGAGTAGCCAAACATATTTAGAAGTCTGTAGCTTCTCAAAAGAGGCAATATTGGCAACCACTTATTGGAAGCAAAGTTCAAGCATCATATCTGAATTTTATGAGTACTTAATACACCAGGGGGAAACGGGTGAAGTTGGAAGAAGCTAGACTAGCTTTATTTTTGTTTTTAACAGAGATTCCAATCACCAAAACACCCGATTTGCAAGCTATAAACTATAAAAGGGTATTGAAATGCATTAGGATTAAAATATTTCCTAATACAGAGAATTGATATAAACTTGCAAACTCTTATCTTCACCTTTATAGCACTGACAGGAAAATTAACATAACAAAAATCTTTACCTATATAGCTGAAAGTTCAGGGCTGTAGCCTCAGCTGGAGACTTATGAGAAGAAAAGCCATCATCAAAAGTGGAAAAAGAAGAAACACCAGCACCTCCAAACCCAGACAGGGGCATAGATTGAATTGTTGAAATAGCTGTTGCAGCAACTGGGCTAATTCTCCGAGATGTGCGATATGCAACACCAAGAAGTGCCCCTCCGTGCAAGCCAATGACCTGGGAAATACAATTTTGAGTTATAGGAAGTACCAAGTGTTTCACACCAAGATTTTGAAGGATGAGTCCATCATTGATGCACTTTCACTAACTGGGTGCAGGCACATTATATATCCAACTAGGTAACAAAGTTTGTGCTGCAGATCAACATTTCCTAGAGTTCTCGTTCAGGCTACCGCATTTCTCTACAATGGCAAGGCCCAAGCTTGCTATATAACCATTGGGCACATCCAGGACATTCTTTACCATGTGGTATATGATCAGTGACTGTCAACCAACTTTTATCAGACAGTTGTTTCTCTAGTTTTTTTTTTTTTAATTTATTTATGGAGGTGAATCTAAGATGAAACACAAGGGAAACGTGTATGGGTAAAATTAATCTGAAAAAAGCTTGATATGAGTAAAAGTAACAGGTCTACACCGTATTGCACTGAAAACCAACTAGAAAAGAAGCACGCTTCATTTAAATGTAATAGAAGGTTTCCTCAGATTTCAGATTGTTTGCATGACGGACATATATGTCTGTCATAGATACAAGTGCTTACACGCATATGTGCGATAAATGTTGAGGAGGGAAAACAAACACAAAGGAAGCAAAAAAGGTGTTAACATTCAACAGGTATCTCAACCTGAAAGCAAGCAAAGGTTTGTCTAATTGCCATCATTGTAAAAACAATGACATGAGAAGCAACTTCTGTATTGACAACCAGAGGCAATTTACCAAAAATTATTAAAATATCAACCTCTATATATATACCAAAATGACTCTAATAACAAAGCAGGCAGAACAGAATACATACCGGCTCACTGCGACCACCTATGGATCTCATTAAAATATTTGAGGTGCCATCATCCAGCAAGATACGAACTTGTACATTGGCTGCAGAAGCAGCTGATGCAGCTGCCGCAGCAGCTTGTGCTGCAGCTGCAGCTGCTTCTTTTGCTTTTCTTGACGAACTACCCTTCTGAACTACAGGAATCCGAGGAGGCAATGTCGATTCCAGTATGGCAAATCTGTCACGGCATGTATCCCAAGCCAACAGCCTTGCACTGCCTGAATCGACGATGGACCAGTCACTAACTTTGTAAATAGAGAAGTACGGGATATCTGGCCACACAATCGAAAGATACCTGCAATAAAGCATACAAAATGTCAGAACTGAAGCTCTGCACCACAAAATGAAAGTATACTTATTCCCATGTTAGAACTAAACCTCCGAACCACAAAATGTTGGACTAACACCATACAAAATTTCAGCTGAGACATGCACAGTCACCAAATGAGGTGGCAGTGTCTCATTTATTTTAAACATGCGCCAAATCAAGACTCAATTATTTCTAATAAACTTGTATTCTAATATTCATTACATAACATTTCCTTTTACTGGCATGTATCATATCAGGAAGTTGAAACACAAGTAGATGAATGATTAAACACAGGCATATTTTTGTTGCTGCTATGAAAGTTAATAAGCATGCCATGAATAACCAATCTAACTCAATACTGCAATCAATCAAACAAAATAACCACTGCACCGCATGAAATATAGGTAGCTAAAATAAAACAACTATAGGGCACGATGCAACTTACTTTCCCGAACTGCTTACAGAAAGAACTGAATACGAGTCATGCGGAACTGGCGTACTAATGTGCTTCTTAATCTGTTTGACATGTAACGTTTCAAGTGAATCTCCCCTCAAAGAAGCATTATTTCCCAGAGTTGGATTTGCTGTCTGGGATAACTGAAAGTTTATTAGCTTAAGTTCCCTTTCAATAACATACACAGCAGAATGCTCTCGACTTCCTGATGGTGTTAGGAGGGGAGCTACAGCTGGAAGAGATTTGGGGTCAAATTCACTGATAATAATACCGACATTGGTTCCAGTAGCAACCAGATGGGGCTGTAAAGGATGTGCAACCATACAGTAAACCTGCAATACAGCCGATGAGTGAATTGGTTGTTATTAGAAACTTGACAGCATTTGTTGGAACACTGACAGACATACTTCGACAATATGAACGTTGGGTACAAGGAAATGGTTTGATATGTCACAACTGAATGATGTTCGTTGGGTACAAGGAAAGTGGTTTATCTCTCTAACGAATTGCAGCTCTCTATGTTTTCACTTTACAATTGACCACTCCTACTTTGGAGTAGCTCTCACAGGCAACAAAAGTTTTTGTGTTTCTTTTAGATTCCCTATGAAGTTATGGCACATAAAGAACAACGCGTCAAACAGTACTTTCCCTAGACGAATTGATAACATACATGCAGGTTAAAAAGCCTAGATTTTTTTGGGGGGGGGGGGGGGGGGGGGGGGACTGTGCGACTCGTGGATTTCCCAAAGAAAAAAAAAACAGAAAACTTAATGCATTGCCCCCCAGATAAAGGTGTAGGATTCAAGTTTCTCCATTCATTTTTGTCGCTAAGGTGTAGGAGTCAAGTATCTGTAAACGCTAAGTCTACGGTCTTGTATTACAAGATTCTGACTTCAAGAAAACAAGTTCTGTTTACACAACAAGTTAAGAAAACTGAACAAGTTCTCCCCTCCATGCCCCAAAAATTTTTGAGAAGCAATTGCAGTGTCATATTTAGTAAAGACAATGAGTAGAGATAAAAAGGGAAACCTCTGCAAAATGGTCTGTAAAAAATTCACTATAATAATGGGACCATCTTTAACATTGGGAAAGTCAACAGGTCATCAAAGACTTGGTTAAGGTTTTACTTTTCGAATAGATGACAGCCTGGATTTATAGCATGAAGGTATTTTATATAGAACAATATAAATTCCAGATTATTTTATTTTTTATAAAAGAGAATCTTACCCTAATTTTCTTATTGGGAGCGATCGCATGTGGAGGGATCAGAGAAGAAAGTTCACACAACGGCCTTGTGAGAGCAGAGTATGTTGGGTGTTCAATGGCCCTGTGAACAGTTTCAAACAATTCTTGTTGATATCCATCATATGTAACCAGAAGAAAACATTATTTTATCACAGTTCATAACCAAGCTATAACTAACTTTTCTTGGTCAGTACCACAGGTTCTCATTAAAGAGAAAGGCACACTTGAGAGCTAAAAGGAATGATGAATGGGTGGTGCATACCACTTGAAATAAAATTTAGTACATACCATATATTGGAATCTTTAACGCAAGTCAGTATATCAAGGTTTGGAGCACGAGGGTGGCACCAGGATGCCACACTATGGCAAGCCAGTTTTGAAACAGGTTTGATGCGCCGCAGCTCCTGAGATATAAGATAAAGAGAAAAGCAGGATAAGATAAAAGACATCAGTTCTAGGAAAATAATAAGCTCCAACAGATTTCTGGTAAGGATAAACACTTTTCATATACATTTAAGGCCCTTTCTTAAATATTTAGTACCTTAAAAGAAATTGTGTCCCATATAGCTAATGTCTTATCTGCACCAATTGAGATAAGCTGAGGAGCTGCTCCAATCACTCTAGAAAGTTCAACAGCCACAACCCCACCATCATGTGCCTAAAAGTATCATGAAAGAATTGTATGATATACCAACTCTGTTAGTTCTACAGGTCAATAGAAATTCGGTACTGCATTCATACAACAGACAAAATGTGCATGTACAAAGCTCCTAGCATTCAGGAGTGCACACAGAGGAATTACTAGAAAAAGGAAAGAATATGTTAATCAACACATTTACTAGAAGAAAGATTTCCATACTTTACTAATAAAAATGCAAAGAAACATAAATACTGTGAACTCAAAGTCCATCACATCCAGCATAACGTCCTCAGCCACAAACTTACAGTCTATTCTAAATGATACTTTAAAATTAAAGAGCAGAAATAATCAGTAATATGGAAGAGATGTCCATCAAATCCAGCTCAAGTCCACAAGATAAAAACTTACATTCAATTCAGGCTCCCCGTTCCATCAAGAAGAAACAAACTAATAGTATTATTTTAAAATTGGTAAAACAAAGATGCCAAAAGAGAAAATAATGGCTTAATCTATAAAACCAAAAGAAACAAGATCATCAAACCCCAAATTCCCAAAGTAAAGGTTTTCCTTCCATAGACAAAATAAGTGCGCAAAATCACAATATTGGATGTCTTAGATCTATATCAGAGAAAGCAGTCTGAACGTATGGTCATATTGTCATTAAATAAATTTTAATGAAATGACAACATCTACAAGGCTTGGTGCGAAAGAATAACGAGATAGTTACCTTTATACTGAGCTTGGGTACGAGTTCTCTTGAATCTTGAGCATGATCTGCACTCCAAACTACGAGCAGACCATCATTACCCCCCGATACCAGAAGAGCCTGCAATCAAATTTCAATTAGCATAAAGAGAATATACAAGAAACTACAAACACTAGAAGACATTAGGCATGCACGTAGATACGATACTTATATCTCTAACACCTGATCTTTTATATCTGCAAATTCCCAGAACCAGAATTTCCCAGTTCAAATTTTTTATAATCACTGCTGATTGAATGAAGAACCACTTCCATGAACTTGGTATAAAAGCTATCTTTTAGAACGAAGAAATAGTAACATTTTATGAACCTTCAGAGGTTCAATCGATATTATACAGGATACTGAACATAAATATCTAGAATCAAACAAGAATTGTAAAATGAAAATAATGGTTGAGAACAAAGCCAGCATATACACCATAAGAACATACCTCACCAGAAGTAGACACAAATGTCATCAAACAAGCTATGGATCCTTTATGACCTCCAGTGTATCTTCTTACAAGCTGAATGAAACACGAATATCAGACAAAGCAATGGTTTTTCAGCGAAAAATGATGGAAAATTTAGAAATATGCAAACCTTCCATGTCATCATTGAAAGTACTCTTATAACTCCATCAGATCCACCAAAAGCAACAAGGGGAACATCACCAACAGCAGATCTAGAAAGAAATTCCATACTACAAGAACCAGAGGAGAAAGAAATAAATGGATGGCACCAAAAAAGTAATTTTTATGAAGAGAAACATAGAACAGAAAGTTTATTATGGCTTGCAGATTATGTCATAACAACACCAGATTCAGTTCCAAGGAAGTATGAAAGCTATTTCCTTTGGAGAATAACAACATGAACAAAGATAAGGAGGAAAAGAATGTGAACTTGCCAGAGAAGTGATTTGTTGTCAAGTTCCTGCTTTGGCACATCACGGCCACGCATTGTCACTAAGTCCAAAAATATGGCTTTGTTTTCACAACAGATGACAAGAAAGTGTCTTCCTTTAGTTGTTGGAGCAGGAGAACTAAAAGGTGATGCTACATTATTTATAGCCGATGGAGCCTCAGCAGCTGCAGTACGGTTACGCCAAAGTTGCCAAAAGCGCACATCATCGTCGTAAAAATTTACCTGCTTCACACTTTTGAGAGACAGCTTGTCCTCAGGCCTCAGTGTTTATAGAGGTTTCAATTAAAACAGGAGAAAAACAAAAGACAGAACAACTGCTGTAGCATATTACCTCCCTCCACGCATGGCTTCAGTGGGCTTACCCTTGGAGTCTATCAACCACATACAAACAACACGATCACAAAAATAATATTAGTACCAGTAAAACTACAAGTAAGAAATAATTACACATTATGGAGCTCTTTGGTTTACTGACACAAGCTAAGAAATCCTACCGAGCCACACTAGCTATTTGTTCAACTAATCCACGTAGTGACCAAAGTTCCAGCTAAAGCAAAACTATGCGAAAGATGGCAGCATTCAAAGCTACTCGTAAAACTGAGCATCCATTTTCAAGCAAAATATTGTGCCAGATGTACCATCTCAATTACATCAAAGTTCTAAGTCAAATTCTATGGCAGCAGCTTACAGAGCCAAGTCTTTCTGAAATCATGTATGTAAATCTTACAGAAATGAAACTATTCATCAGCTTTTAGGTACTCCCTGAGCTAAATTTGTATAATTAGGTATAAGAAATTGAGAAACAGCGCTGAAATTGAATTAAACGATTCGGTACCTGTTTCACCCTCGGCGAGCTTCTCCAACTTGGCTCCGACCAAACGCCGGTGATCGACGCCGCCGGCTTTGAGCTCGTAAATCACCTGAGAATCCAAGCAGAGTTAAACACAAGAAGAAGAGGAGGGAGAGAAGAAAGAGAGAGGAGCGAGGTGAGATTGAGCACCTGACGATGCTCCCAATTCCAAACGGAGACGTGATCGGAGGCGTCGGCGGTGACGAGCCATGGATGCGTGGGATGCAATTGAATCTTGACGATCTTCTCGTTCGTCGGCCGGAATGCTCTTAACCGCAACATTGGATCGGAACTCGATTTCTGAATAGGTTTCAGATCAGCAACGCATTATGCCCTAGATGGAGGAAGAGAGAGATTTCAAATTCGAAATGCCAGAGTTTCTTCTTCTTCGTCTCTCTCTGCTAATTATGACGAACGAGATCGGGGGAAAGACTGGGACTTTCGTTCTCTCCTTTCTTTTTCTTTGCTGCAGCAGCTTAATTTACCGCGCGGTTAATCTATTTGACTAGCCGCAGAAAAAGTGGAAAACTCACCTTTTCTTACAGTAAACTGAATTACTGATCAAGTACTTGTCTTACAATTAGCAAGGTGCAAAGGAACGACTACCGAGCTTCGGCTAGAAAAGAGATAGAAACATCCTTGCTCACTTTAGGCATCGGAACAAAAGTCTATACTGAAACTCATGTACCTTCTGAACCGTAAAGAGTCGTTTTAATAAGGATTTTTAAGTTGATAGCTAATTAAGAACTTTTAAGAGTCCTCGATTATATTGTTCGAACTTGTTTTGTATGACGATGGTAAATTTTATGATCATCATATCCCACAAAGTCATTTTAAACCATATTTCCCCGTATTTGCTCCAAAGGTCAGTATCATCTTTCTCTGCTTGTCATTTTTCTCAATTTTCGAGAAGCAAACACTACTTATAACAAAGGCAGATGTTTTAGCTCAGCTTTACAAATTGAAAGCAATGAAACCAATAGAGGGCATGTAATGCTAGAATTACACTACGTAATCCTTAAATTAAACCGTTGATAAGGAGAATATGAGTTGGATCCAATTAGCTTAGAATGTTACCGACGAGGTAAAAATGACAAGACAAGAAATGGCATATAAAACAGATTCTGCAATAGGTTACACAATAAAGTTGAGGTATAAACACAGGAAATGTGGAATATTCTGTAAATATTTATTTTTCTTGTATGCGTAGGTAACATATTCGACGTTGATGTATTTTCTTATTAGCATTATAATTGTATCTCTCTATATAAACTTTTTATTCGGAAAAGAATATTATTATTCAAGCATACCAATTACCAAACATATGAAAGTCAGAATCAATTTTGTGAATTTGCATTCCTGAAAACCTGAATCTCAAACCACACCACTGCGTACCATACTATTCTTGAATCCATAAATCTCAAAATCCTAAAATTGACCAGTAAGGTATTATAGCATTCACTGTTTTTACAATCACAACACAGCTTCAGTTAGTCTGTTACGTACAAATACGTTTTGATTTTCACTGTTTTACCTTGTCCTTGATATGAATTAGTTAGTTACGCTACTGCCTATGTCCAAAACAATACAGGTAACGCTACTGCTAACTACATATATATTGCTCTTTCTCTTCTCCTATCCCGAACAGCAACACGATCACAAAGCTGGTGTAGTCACCATGGGACACTTTTCAGGTGTGTATATTTCGATGACTCTCCCTCTAAATTTATGTAATTGCTTTGTTTCAAGCTATCACTGCTTCCCTTTTCATGATCTTACGCCCATTCTGAATCAGACGTCAAAGTAAATATGTGATCCCCATTTGAGGGATTGGCTTGATTAGTTGAATTGTCACCACCCTTAGGGGTTTCTGAATTGCTTTCTCTGGGATTTCTCAGATGAAAACAAATGAAATTCAGAAATCCAGATCATGCATTGTTAGGATGAATCTCAAACAGTGTCTGAGACCAATGTAGATACCCAAAAAGAAAACCTAAATTACTGCACATGTAGCACCCTTAAATCTCTAGTTCTGGGCACTACTTTAGATTGGAAATAGTGTGTTTGAAGTTGTACGGTTTTCTTCTACTGGTTGAAAATGAAAGGGCTTTCTTTGTTTGTAGAAGTTGGAACAACCTAAATGCTTGCTCATCAAGGCTTTGTTGAAGTTTCATACATAAATTGACATCTTGATTATCTATTGTGTAGTATTATAGTGCTTGAAGGAGCAAATTAATCTTGGGTTTTTTTATGTTTCTGTGCTGAAAACTTTCACCTGTTATGATGCCGCTACAGAGGAGAATCTAGGATTCCAGTCTGGAGCTCCTATACCAGGGCTGAATCCTACATCAAATCAGTTTGGAAATGCATTTTGTGGAGCTGGGTCGGGACTCATTCGAGAGGGATTGGGTGCTTATGGGAAGAGAATTTGTGGATCCAGTTCACAGTATGTGCAAAGCAATGTAAGTAGCACTTATCTGGCATTGAGGACTGAACTATGAATTAATTGTTAAGCAACTTCAGTTTATATGATAATCAAGCTAGGATGTAGTTATGTCAGTATGAATGAATATCTTTCTAGCTATATATTGTCTCGAGACCTTGCAATTTTGGCTGTGACATACCCGAGAAGCCAATTATTTTGGCACAACTTTAATCCTCTTGTGATGTTCTTGAATGTGATCCACTGTACAACGCAATGTTTTTAGAAAAATGGTATAATGGATTGTGTTCTTGGTTTGAGTTTTTTCACTTTCTTTACCATGTACTCCCAAATGAGCAGATAATAAAGTGCTTCTCGGATCCTCAATACTACTTTCAAGTGAATGCGCACTATGTCAGGAACAAGCTGAAGATAATTCTATTTCCATTTCTTCACAGGGTATGTCGAAATCTGATGTTAAAAGAAGCTTATGAAGTCCGAAAAGATTCAGATTCATAATATATAACATTGTTTACATTCTATATCTCCTTTGCTTTAGGGACACTGGACCAGGATAACAGAGCCAATTGGAGGCAGGCTTTCCTATAATCCTCCAATTAATGACATAAATGCTCCAGATCTATACATTCCATTCATGACATTTGCGACATACTTGGTTCTTGCTGGCATCTCACTCGGCCTTTCTGGGAAGTAAGTCTAAGACATCCTTTAAATCCAATTTTTAAGTAACATCCTCTTAAGTTCTCCTTCAAATTTGATCTATTGCCTCACTTTATATCCTTTCATACAATTGTATGATAAAATAGTTTCAACATTTCCAATTCCTATTCGATGCCAGATTTAGTCCAGAAGCCTTAAATTGGCAGTTCGTGAAAGGAATGGGAAGCTGGTTGTTCCAAGCAATGTTGTTGAAGGCATCATTGACTTCGCTAGGCGGAGGAGAGGCGCCATTGTTGGACATGATAGCATATGCTGGGTACACATTCACAGGGTTGTGTGTGGCTGTTGTAGGGAGAATCACATTGAGCTATGCGTACTACTTGATAGTCATATGGACATCCATGTGCTCAGGCATCTTCTTGGCTAAGACGATTAAGCTAACTTTGTATGCCGAGGCTAGGAGTTACGATGTCACCATTCATAACTATCTCTTGCTAGGTATTGCATTTTCTCCTTTCCCATTCATCTTCTGCCTAAGCAACCCTACAGGGAATTGGATTTCCTGAATCAGCTCAGTGCGTTCAGAACTCATTGCTCAGATTCTAGTTGTAGCAAGCATGCTAGCTAGACCTTCCAGTTCGATTAAACATCCTCGTGCACATGACTAGGACTTGGATCTTTCAAGCTTGGTTGTGGGATTTAGGATTTCTCTGCCATGCTAATCAAATTTCTAGTATTATCATAGAGCTAGATTCATGACTCGATTTTTGCAGCCTCATTGAATTTTCTAGTAATACAAGTTAATGAACTTCTTTATGTTTCTTTGCTTAGCATTTTTTGATTCTATCAGTCTTGTAAGTTGTAACACTTTACTTTCTGTTGGTTCTTACTACAATCAGTATAAATTCAAGTCATTGGCATTGCAGTTCACTTTTTACAAGACTTATATTGGGAGTGCATTTCCTACAACTTAACTTGTTTGTGAAGTCTTTACCTTGAAGAATGTTCCATGTAAATTTTACTCCTATGTTTACTAGACTAAAAGAGAATTGAATCCATATGAAAAATTAGGAATTAGTCTCTTAGTTCGTTAATTTCATGATATCAGTGAGATTCAAACTTGTGACCTTCACGAGAACAGTTATTCCCAACAAACCACGACTCAGCCACTTTGCGTTTCTCGTCAACAAACTATATATAGACTTGGCATAACTTAAGCCTTGAGGTACACCTATGCAAAATTGGTTGTGCCACTCTTCACAACACTGGCCGCCAATAATATGAGCTACTCAACCACAGTGGCTCTAGCGAACCCAGCATTCCCGCCAAATTCAAACTCAAAACTCAGAAATCCCCAAAACCGGAAAGAACTCATCTCCCTGTTACAGAAATGCAAACACTATCAGATTCCACAAATACACGCTAAAATAATCAGAAACGGCCAAGACCAAGACCCATTCATCGTCTTCGATCTTCTTCGTCTCTGCCCCATCGACTACGCCTCCAAGGTTTTCCGACGAACCCAATCCCCAAATGTGTATCTCTACACTGCTCTCATTGATGGGTTCGTGTCGTCTGGTCATTACATGGATGCAATTCGTCTTTACTTTGAAATGGTGAATGAGTATATATTTCCGGACAAATATGTCATCACTTCTGTGTTGAAAGCTTGCGGGTTTGGGTTGGCTGTGGAGGAGAGCAGACAAGTACATGCGCAGGCTTTGAAGCTTGAGCTGTCATCGAATCGGTCAATAAGATTGAAGCTGATGGGTGTTTATGGGAAGTGCGGTGAGTTTGAAAGTGCGCGTCAGGTGTTTGATGAAATGTCTGAGAATGATGCAGTTGCTGCGACGGTGATGATAACTTCTTATGCTGATCATGGACTAGTTGAGGAGGCGAGTGGTGTTTTTGACCGGCTCAGGAAGAAGGATACGGTTTGCTGGACTGCGATGATTGACGGGTTGGTTAAGAATGGGGAGATGAATAGGGCTTTGGAGGTGTTTAGGGAGATGCAGAGGGAGAATGTGAGGCCTAATGAAGTTACATTGGTTTGTGTTCTATCTGCTTGTTCGCAGTTGGGAGCTTTGGAGCTCAGAAGATGGGTTCGGTTGTATATGGAGAAGAATAAAATTGAATGCAATTACATTGTGGGTGGTGCTCTGATTAATATGTATTCGAGGTGTGGTGATATTGATGGGGCGGTAGAAGTGTTCAGTTGGATGAAAGAGAGAGATGTCAGTACCTATAATTCCATGATTGAGGGGCTTGGAATGCACGGGAAGAGCACCATGGCTATTGAAATGTTCCGGGAAATGAGGGAACGAGGCCTTAGGCCAAATAGCATTACATTTGTTAAAGTGTTGAATGCATGTAGCCATGGCGGTTTGGTGGAGTTGGGGTTTGAGATATTCCATTCCATGACTAGTAGTCACAGAATTGAACCACAAATAGAATACTATGGATGCATGGTTGATCTTCTAGCTCGTTCAGGACAGATTGAAGAGGCGTATAGTTTCATTGAAAGAATGAAAATAAAACCAGATCACATCATGTTGGGGACTTTGCTAAGTGCTTGTAAAATCCATGGAAACCTCGAATTAGGAGAAAGGGTAGCCGAAATGTTGGTAAATTGTAACGATGCAGATTCAGGAACGTATGTTTTGCTGTCAAATGTGTATGCTGCCTCAGGGAAGTGGAAAGAGGCTGCAGAAGTGAGAGCCTTGATCAAGGAAGCTGGAACTCCAAAGGAGCCTGGTTGTAGTTTGATTGAAGTGAACAATGAGATCCATGAGTTCCTTTTGGGAGACATTAGACACCCAAAGAAAGAAAATATCTATAGAAAGTTGGAGGAGCTAAACCCTGTGTTGAAAAGGGAAGGATATTCGCCTGCGACACAGGTGGTTTTGCATGATACTGATGAAAGGCAAAAGGAATGGGCTCTGGCAATACATAGTGAGAGGCTTGCCATATGCTACGGACTAATCTCTACTAAACCGTGTACCACTTTAAGGATTGTAAAAAATTTGAGGGTCTGCAATGACTGTCACTCGATGATCAAGTTGATAGCTAAGACTACTAAGAGAAAGATAATAATGAGGGATCGCCATAGGTTCCATCATTTCGAAAATGGGGCTTGTTCTTGTGGTGATTACTGGTGAAAGACAAGATTACAAATATCTAACAGCTACTGAATGTATATTTTGTTTGTTTACCCTGGCTCTTTCTTTTCTTTTCTGTGATCTCGATAATTAGATTTCCCCAAAATAATATTCAAGATAAATGTTCCAGTTTGAGTAAGCTATTCCTCAAGTTTGAAAAATGAAAATGGTCTCATATGACTCAGCAAATGATCAACTGAGCTCCAGTTCCATTACAAGGAAAATGTTACATAATGTTTCACATAACCTCGAAGGCTGATAATTAATCACCATGTTACAAGCATCACAGAATACAAGACCTAAGAATCTAAAACCAAATGACAAAAATAGTTAAGAATGCATCTCTATCAAGAACTTTGAGGCTGATATCTATTATCGTTTCTTTTTCGTTTGGGACTCTGAGGCTTCAGAATCTGGATCATACAGAAACACAACATTGATGCTACTGGAAATCAAAAAATAGCCACAAAACCACTTAACCCCACAGCACTCTTCAAGTGTCATCTTGTCTTGTGCTTCTTTGACTTCTTGATATACTGGTCATTATCGTAAGACAATGCTTCGGTACCAGTTGAACTAGGCCCTTCCTTAACTTTTGTATTAAGCCCTTGAATAACTGTTGTACTGGGCTCTTGCATAACTGACTCCCCCTCATTTTCTCTTCTCCTCTTACTCCTACAAATTCTTGCACCAGTTAGAATGCAGAATCCACTGAGTACCTTTTTTCGCTCAATGAAAAGTTTAACCTTATTGGTCAAAGAAAAAATAAACAACGAAATCTTTCAAGTTATAGAATTTCTATTAGTAAAAACCTGTCTGTAAGCGCATCATCTTCCATGTCTTTATCTAAAAACCGAATGCTCCCTGTGTCAGCCGGACGCAAAGAGCCATATATGTGCAGCGTATCCACATCCATACTGCAAATGTGAAATAGTGACACGAAGAATTGAAGTTACGTGCAGGCATTAAGAATTCAAAATACAAAGCTAAAATACTGAGGGAGGATGAAGATTGACCAAGTAGCCAAACACGTAGGAACTTCATCAGTATAGCATTCCAAATACAAAAGTTAAAAAATATTTCACCAAAACACTATCATGTAACATTACTTCCACTTTACCATTGATTGAAAAAGTGAGATCCCCCGTCCCCCCTTTCCCGTACCTCCCCTCACTACCTCATCAGAGTAACTTGTTACATATGCTGGAGTTCTGAACTTTTATTTAACAATGGCAACACCAAATAGTTTATATACAGAACAAAAACAAGTGCCATTTCACCTACTTTAGCTCTAAAACTACTGCATGTAAATCAGTTTAAGATATGTAATATCGGCTTCAAAAGGCCTGATCCAGATACCCATAACATGTCCTCTGATAACCATTAACATTCCTCTGTCAGATGAAGAAGAAGACACCAGTGGACATATACTACTATGTCTGTATTTAATAAATAGAAAAGAAAAAGTAAGTGTAGGTTACCTGTTGACTGAGAGTCGTATCATGGTTCCAACTTTTATCACATGTCGCTTCTGATATCTGCTAATATATACTTGCTTGCCACGTTTCTAAAGAGTATTGGCATGTCAGAAAGGCCAAATGAATTTGTATAGTTAAGAAAATGAACATTGAACACAGTAATGAAGAAATCCACTTACATTTTTATATTTAAACTCTTCGCGAATATCTTCGTCTTTTATGAAAGCACACGAAAAGCCAAGCACAATGACAGAAATGGATCCTCGTGTGAGTTTCACCACCTTCCCTTCTGAAGTTACATCACATTACAAACAGTCAGTAATATAGTAGTAGGTTCAACAAACAATACAGCATGTGTGCACCAGATACAACAACAAGATACTGAAAAGGTACCTCTTTTTAATTTTTTAATGACAGTACAACTCGATTTACAACTTAACAGCTCATAGTATTACTCTAAACGGAACAAACTTTAGTATCTATGTTGTTACATTAGTCAACATCAAGGACAAGAAATACTACCTACAAGCATATTTGGCTTTGGAGAGAAAAGTAACAGCTTTGCTCTTAGGCTCACAGCAAAATAAGGATGAATCCCATTCAGAATCTTTGCATCCTTAGATGAAATGTCAAACCTATAAGCAACTAACGCACCATCCAAAGTATCATCAAACCTGTGTTTGACACCAGAGAAAAACTGTTAAATACAAAAAATACTTGGTAGCTATTCACTGTAATTATCATAATACGTAACACCGGATATTCCAACCACGGCCATAAACGGGCAGATAGAGATATACAAGAGCCTGAATTCGGTCGATTACCAAAAGTAATGCTCACTAGTAGTTTCTGTACCTTGCAGCCTCTAATACAACAGAAAGTGGGTATCTTCAACTGAAAGTTTTTTACTTATCTACGCAAAGAGACCAAACCAGGGCTATATCTACAGTGGGAACACTGCAAAATTTTGTTAATTGCATGAAAATTTTCATTTTTGCGATAAATTGGTGAAACCTCCTTGAAACCAAATAAAGGAAAAGCCTTTGCTTCTCCACATGAATAGTTTATCGTTTTTACTGCAAACATAGTCTCAAAAAGCTCTATTTTTTATTTTTCTTCAGGAAATTCGAATAAACCAACTTTAGCCAATACAGAAAGCAAGGATCTTTATGAACAATTTAAGTAAGCAACACTGAAGAAAATGTCCAAGATTACATAAACTAAGAGAAAGAAGGATTGAAGAGTACTTGAAAATCATGGAGCTCAGCACTTGATGAATTGCGCCGTCGACGTCGCCGCTCTTCGATGGGTGTAAGAACACTTTGAGATTTGTATCGGAAACCCTCAACCCCTCCATTACCGGAGCTAGGGTTTTACAACGGCAGAGCCCTAAAACCCTAGCCTGGCCACAGTTTTAGGTAATTGACTGCGGGTCACAGTTTTGCTCAGGGTTCTGTTTTCCGCGAACAAGACACTGGTTCTCTCTCTCTCTCTCTTTGAATTGGAAGGGTTTTAGTTTAGACGCCTAACGTTGTTAACTTGGCTTGGGCCGTAAACCGGGTCGGGGCAGACTAATATAAGAAAGCCTAACCTAGCGGGTCAGGTCCCGACTGTAAGGATCTTGTTGATTAATGAAACTGATTACGATAGACGGGTATACATACAGTAGAATTTCGATAATTTAATACTCGATTTTGCATGTTTTAAGCTGGAGACAACATGCTAAATTAATAATTCGCTAAATTTATAAGATAATACAAATATGAGAATTCACATATACCTCAATGAATATATAAACTAATAATTCCTTAACACATAAAATTAATTATTCATTTACGAGGACTTCAAACAGAATGGGTCAATTGTGACTTGTTTCTTCTTGAAAATTGAGGACTTCTTCTTGATCACTTGATCGTATTTGATATCGTCTCTTACTCAGTTGCAAGTCGAACTTTGTTGCAAATGTTTCTGAGTGCTATTTGAAATATCTTTGTTGTACTTGCAGAATGCTTTACGCATTTCATGTGTTATCGTTGACTTTTTTTACTTGTTTGAGATGAGAAGTCATTTTTGTGTTTCTGATGTAAAAACATGTTGATCCTAATCATCCTATATCATACTTTTTTTTAATGGAAAACCCATAAGGGAAAAATCATTAATCAGAAGCTAGAATGGCGTGGATACATGTTTTCTCTTGCCAAACGTTTGGACAAGTTAAGGATTTGACATGCTAGTACCATTCATTACAAAATTCGTTCACTTATTTTTAAACATAGAAAAATATTGAAGTACTAATACTTGGAAAAAATACACATTCTAAATAAGAGTTTTACAATAAATAGACTAGCTAAAAACTTTGGACTTGAGCTAAGGCACAAACTGTACTCCAAATTTAGACCCAAGCCACCTTAACTGGATTCAGCCCAAGGCCCAAAAACGAAAGGTGACTCGTGCCTGTCTCCACCAACACCTCCACCTTCACCGTCGCCACCACAATCTTCGTAAAGCATCACAGAAACTGTCATCGACGCCTTCACCATCGAACGAGACATATCCACCATATTCACGCATGACTGCAAGAGGTACGCCACGCCACCATCATCAATCTGTCCTAATCCGACTGGCTTTGCAGTCGATACCAAAAAACAAGAAACTTATGACGACAATCACGCCGCCGTCGTAGGACTCAAAGATCCTATATCATACTTAAGATTGCCTTGTGTCTCAAAAGTCTTCGAAGATATTGGGCTATTATTCTCATCTAGAGGGAAAATGTAGAGTATACTAATTCTCTATGTCTCTCGACTCTTATTGCCACTTGTATATCAAATAATGAACATTGTAGAATTTATGATTTAATTTTGGTATGGGAATGGAAACTTTGACGCATGTCCAAGAACCAAACGTATATATCTTCTTGGGTCAATGGGAAGGATTCTTGGGCAAGAGGCCATGGAAAATTTGTTATCCTCTGGTGGGATGCTAGTTTAAGCTACCAGTCAATCAAATATTCAAATTATTGCCACATAAAACAAAGGGTTTAGCTAGCTAGAGAGTGGTTCTAATGGGACCACTAAGTTAAAGACTAATTAAAGATTTTTTTTTGTTTCACCCATTTTTCGATCGCATATTCACATCTCGACCATCTAGTTTGTAGATATGTATAAATAAATCAACTCTACAAATTTTCATTCAAATTGAAAATCGTTAAGATATTCATAAATATGATAAACTAATTATAAACTTAAATGACTCTTGTTTAACAAATTTGGATCGTCCATTGATTTGATTTAGTTTGATTCCTAAATGATCATCAATTTGGCTGAAAATTTGTAGAAGGGATATACTTATATAGAAGTAAAAACTAAACGGTTGAGATGAAAAAATGTGATTGAAAAGTGAGTGTAATAAACCAGTTAATGGAAAAGTCCACCGGCAGTTTTGGGGGCTTGTAACGATCACCAATTTGGCTAAAAATTTGTAGAAGTGATATACTTATATAGACCTAAAAACTAAACGGTTGAGATGAAAAAATATGATTGAAAAGTTAGTGTAATAAACCAATTAATAGAAAAGTCCTTAACTAGTCATTAACTAAATAGTCCTCGTTAGAATCCCTCCCAGCTAGTTTGTATTTATATTGAAAATTCTTGCTAATCCAAGCTCTTTTTACACGATTTTCACATGTTTGCTTTCTCTTTGAATTTTTATCTGTTAGAGCATCTCCACCTTTTAGCATAAAACATAAACCAAGGGTTGTAGATTTGAAGGGAGTGATGCGGACGCAAGTTAGTATCTCATAATTATGGGGTTTATGTCTCGGATTCTAATAGCGGTACGTCCGGCCAATAAAAACATGAATAGAGTATTATGTGTATTGCACATTAAAACAACACGACTATCTTTCATATTAACATAAAGTCTTTTGCATTTCTATTGATCAACCATAACGCCATGTGGTAAGGAGTAAGGATGACGCTCCTAATGTATACATCCATCCAAAGAGGTAAATTTATTCATCTACAATTTTTGAAATCTTTTGAAGCCAAACGTCATTTCTTCGTCAATGTTTTTATTGCAACTTTTTTAGGTTGGGACATTAATTCTGTTGGAAAATTGAAACAGCCTTAGCCAATTCAATGTCTTTTAATCCCTCACCCACCTCACAAAGCAAAGAAAAAGAAAAAACTAAAATCCTTGGAAGTTTGGAACTTTAAAACCATCTCAAAAGGCACAACATAATAAAAGGAAAGCATCTTCCTTTGCCTCACTTTCCTCTTCTAATTTCCTCCTCAATCAGTCAATCTCCCCAGAAACAAACACAAAAACCCTTCCAGCAAACAACAATATAAAACAGTAACACAAAATCTGAGTCACCAACAACCCATACTAGAAGCAGCTGCAGAAACCAAAGTACAACATAGCAATTTGACCACCATGGATGAGTACTACTCCACACAAAGCTAGCCTCTCATTTTTCATTTCTGGGTTTTGAGCCACAACCCTCCAAACCCACCAAATTGACCATCTTTTTGTCTCTGTTGATTCATTTTTCAGATCTGACGAGTACCCAAAAGAGTATTACCCCGGCCAGCAAAGAGTGACCTCCATGTCGTCGTCCTCATCCACCACAAGCGTCCACGTCACCGCCCTGGACGGCCTGGTCAACGTCAACTCCCTCTTCACCATCGCAGTCTTCGTGGGCCTGTCCCTGACCGTTCCGGGACAAAAGAGCCTCGAGAACAGGACAGCCTGCGACGCCGGCAATGACGTGGCCAAGAAGCTTCTTGTCTTCGAGGTTGTCTCCTTCAGCTTCTTTCTTTTCTCGTCCCTGATCGCCCAGGGCCTCAAGCTCGCCATCAACTTGCTCAACAGCAAAGACGTCGACGAGGCCTTCCGGGCCCACATCAACCTCAAGGTCCTCAGGTTCGGGATGTTAGGGTCGGCGTTCGGATCCGTCATGGGTTGTCTGTTTCTAATGTTGTCGATGGTGAATGTGATTCAGATCCGGTTGGGGATGTTGTCTTGTGGGAGCAAATCTGCGGTTCATTCTGTTGCGGCTCTTGTCGTTTTGGTCAGCTCGGCGCTCTTGGTCTATCTCACTACTGCTATCTATGCTTTTCTTCACTAGCAAAAAAAAACCCAGTTCCTTATTCAATTACCATAAAATTTGTAATACCCAGTTTGAGCTATGGATGCTGGACTTTGATGCATTTCAGGGTTTATGGGGGTTATTGCCTTATTGGTTCCACTTCCACATTGATTAGACCAAACAGAGCGTACTTGTTTTTTTTTTTTGAGTGTAGAATACTATTCATGCTCGTATTTTCTGGGGCAAAAGTATTTCAAACTTGGGAGAAGGCATTACGCTCAAGGCACAAAACCTACAAGCAAAGAAATGAGTTGTGTACACGTAAATCTATCTATGTATGAAAGGAGGATAAGAGCAACAACAATGGGATTGTGAAGTTGAGGCATATGATGGCATTGATCCCTGGAGGGTGTGCTGCAACACTTGGAACCCGATTTTGTGGCCTTTGGATTCTCTGGCGTATTATTTGGCTAGAGAACAATTTTGACGGGGAATCTGTGAGAACAAGCGACTAGGATTTTCCTAGAAGTATTTTGGACTGTTGTATAATTAATCTGTATTTTCTGGGATGTTTGAAAATAAAATTTAGACCTGGGTATTTATTTGATAGTTCATAATAGAGATGAGTGGAAGTCAGATGAAACATACGAACAAAATGAGTGACTGAGTTTATGGAGTTGGAATCTCTGGCTATTTCTAGGTATGTTATTTTTACAAGTACAGGAGTTCCAGCTCAAGTTAAAAGATGAGAATTATAGTCTAGAGTACAACAACTGCAGCAGCAAATCGGAAGGAATTTTACAAAAATGATTAGCTGCACGAGTGTTGCAGACTTGGTAGTGTTTGAGGGTGTTAAGCTACCCTTTTTGATTCAATCTCTTTCACACTTTGAACTATATCGTCAATGTTTCTCGAGAGGTGATTGGAATGCTCTTCCATCTCTCGCAAAACCATGTCAAGCTGTTCTTGATAGGCTGCAGACCTCTTTCGCTCACGCTGTAGCTCAGCAGTCAATTCCCGAATTTTCATATCTTTTTCATCCTGGAATGTATACAACACAAATGAAAACCCAAAAAGATAGTAAAAAACCATTGTGATTGAAATAGAATTTTAATTAATGTAAAGTACAGCACAAAGAGGCATTTTGAAGAATCTCATGGGTCCATATCATAAAAAATGGAACATTATCAACTAAAGTGGATTTTCTAGAATCCAGAGACCTACAATTACAGAAGCAGATACTCAGGATGAGATTCACACGAATTCTAATACCAGTTACTACTGAAGTGGGAAGCCAATTATCTATCTCTTTCATTATTACCCAAGCATGAGTTGCTTATCATGGACAAATGAGAATGATATGAAGACATGAACTACATTATTGGAATAATCTAAACAATCCAGTCTCCAACATAGGGAAACCTTACGGAGCAAGGGGATCTACGGTTCCATCCACTGAACCAGAACCCAAACTATATGATGTAAGATACATTAACAATACTAAGTTTCCAAATTATAAGCCAAGAAGTTAATTAATCTTCTAACCTGTTAAGCCCCAAATCGACTGCAAAGAGGCTTCATCAATATTTTTGAGTTCATACTAAACTATCTGGTATTTTAGGCTTTTAGCAAAACCTTCCTAATTGTAACAGAAAATAGATAATAAGGACCTAAATTTCCAACTTGTAAAAGCACCAAATCACGTACAGGCTGTAGAATGCAGCAAATCTAAAGTTCATTCTAGAACATTAGCTGTATCAGCAAAACTAACATTCCAATTTCCCACAAAGAAAAACTAATTTTCCAACTTGTCAAAGCTCCAAACGGCTATGGCTGTATGCTCAGCAAATACTAGGTAGATCAAGACCATTTGGTGCAAATTCAAATGGAATACAGTGAAGTGACGACAACTAGATAACCCACTAACTTAAGCCACACAATGCTCAGTACATCTGAGCAGTGAATAACGTATTAAGCATAAACCATAATTGAGTAACACACAAACGCAGACTAAACAAGGAACAACAAAACAATTCATATTATGATGAGAAAGATTATTGAGCAATGAGGACTCACAGGTGTTTGAGAAAGAAGCACAGTCCGGCGACCATTTGCAGGTGTAACTACCAGTGAATGGTTATGCTCCTTTATAAATCTCGTGACAATCCATTTTCCAGATTTTTCTCTTTTTACCACTATCATTGCTTTACACCCTTCTCTTGTGATTGCCCGAGGCTTCCTGGACTCACTTCTTTTGGGCCTCGTCTTTCGAAATCCCTCTTTATTGCACACAAGTCTACGCCAAACTACCTTACCATCACGCAATGATCTCCGGAAGGCATCAACCCGCATAATAAATCCCATATGTGTTGCATATGCATCATAGAACACCTTGGCAGCCTCTTCTGTTTCAAACTCCATACCCACATACGGTTCCATATCTGAACTCCCCTCAAATGCAGCTGCCTCTTGCCCATTCGAACTCTCTATCATATCCTCGTCCTTACTCGAAGATGGTTGTTCATCCACTGCCAAACACACAGTGTGATAAGACTTGGGTGCAATTCTCGGCAATCAAATACAAGAGATAAAATCGTTCTTTCTACCAACACTAGTATTAGGTGACACACTGACCTGTACAAAGTCTCACATTACAATGTCATAGACTCATAGGCTCAGAGCAATAACTAATAAGTCAACTAGTTTCTGGCGTTTCAAAGAAATGTATTCTATAGCGATAAACGAAAACCTATCAAATTTCATTTCACAGATGTAAATGGTATGTAAACTTGCTACTGGAAAACAGTTCTCAGGATAGTAACTACAAGGACCACAATCCTAGGCTAACCAATTATTCAAAAGGGCATTCCTTTGTACCAAAATTCACACATGATACCGAAATCAGCTCGAAACGGAAGGTCAAAGAAACTCAATTAAGCATGGTTAGAAATACTGGGTATGTAGTAAGTTCCATTTGGCTTCAAACAAATACAAGAACAAGCTAATATTGGGTTTCTCAAGAACTTCTCAGCAGTCAAAAACATAGAGGACTTCCAAACACATATAAAGCAAAAGTGAATTGAAGAACCGATTTCATAATCGAAGCTTGTTGTAAAAAGTAAACCAAGTACGGATTTACAGAAATGAAAAATGTTTAGCTCACTTGAAGGCAGAGAGATCCAGACCCACTAGTTTGGTTTGGCTCCAGACTGGTAAAAAGGCAAAAAGGTGCTTCCTTTTTGGGTTTCAATGAGGTTGGAAGAGCTTGACAGAGGTCGGAGCTCAAACTTCAGACTTCAGAGGGGGTTAATGTGGCTGATGGAAGGAATGATCCTATGTGGGGAAGACCAGGCGGCACTTTAGTCTCTAAAGATTTTTTTTTTTTTTTGTACATATTCTATAATATTTAGGCTTTTTACATAATCTAATCGTAATCAAATGCTACCGGACACTGCTCACTGAATAAGTGAGCATCAATATTATAGTAGATGTGCTAGTTATTTCTAAATTACTTGATCATGGATGTATGATGCAAGTATATGAAATTTGTATACTCTTTTCTAGCTATGAAATTAATGAAATTTCTTTTCATTAAAAACAAAATTATGTGTCTATTGTCATCTCACAAACCACTTTGTTCACCTCACATTCTTTTCACACCCCATTTATATAATTTTAATTGTAAGTGTATTTTGTTCACCTATTAATAATACCTAAATGGTGCGTCTATTGTCACCCCACAAACCACTTTGTTCATCCCACATTCTCTTCACACCCCACTTATATATTTTTAATTGTATGTCTATTTTGTTCACCCATTTACAATACTTAAAATACCATTTTCTTATTTTTGCTTTGTTCACCCTAAATTTTTTTTTCACCCTACATATATTTTTTTTCAATTTCATATTTGCTTTGTTCACCCTAAATTTTTTTTGTTCACCCTACATTCGATCTCTTCTCACCCCGCCTATATATTTTTTAATTTTAAATTTACTTTATTCACCGATTTGCAATACACACAATATCAGCCTCTTCCAATAGCCATTAAACTCCAAAAACAAAATGAAATTGAAGAAAACCATAAGATTAATATCATTATGGTAAGTGGAATCACAAACTGAACAATAAAAATCACATTAATTAAAGTATAAATCCCAATTAAAGAACAAGAAAAAACTCTCAAACTTAACAACTCATTGATATCCATCGATATCAAGATGCACAATGTCTGTAAACTTTACTTAGAAAAAGCTCTGACGCTAATTGAAAAAAAACAAATCGAATATGACACGACCCACCCCGAATTTCACCCTAAAACCCGGAGTAAGTCGTGCGGGGACCACCTCCAAGAAAAATTTACTGAAAAGATTGAGAAAATCTCTCTTGAAAATGGACAACCCTAACTCGAAAATTCCAAATTACACTCTTAAAACAACACGTCCAAACATCACATAATTATCCTTCAGAAATTCTAAACATAATATACAATAATCCCAAAGTATTCAGAGCTACTAGACACTAGCGGAAACAAGAAAACACTAGTAGGTTAAACAGGTAACCTATTGATGAAAACTTGCGGAAATGCGGGTGACTATGCCTAGCCTCCTACTAGATCCAACCCGAACTCTGCAGACTGGGCATTTTAAAAAGAAGGGCCCAGGGGAAAACATTTGAAACCGTTAGAGTGAGTGGACAAAAATAACTTTTTAAAGGAAAATTAATCTTTATGCTTTCCCGATTTATCTTCAATGGAAAAACAATTAATGACATGCAACCAGCTCAAAAGCCTTTAAAGATTTACCGAATTATCAAAACGTGACTAGCCGCGCTAGTCACTAACAATTCAAAAATAAGAGCCTCTCAGGCTAAAATAAAATATGTATGTATTACACTCGTCATATCCCTTGTATGAATTTTCTTGAAACAAATAAGACAAATAGAAAATTCACATAAGGCTACGACGCTTGCGTCTAACGCTCACGTCGCACCATAATGGCATTTTACCTCATTATGGTGGAAAAGACGGTGTATAAATATATATATATATATATGCGCATATCCCCTATATAAATTATTATATTTATATAAGGCTACGACGATTGCGTCTAACACTCACGTTGCACCATAATGGAATTTTACCTCAGTATGGTGGAAAAGCACGTATAGCTAGCTAGCATTCTCTCATATACATATTATTCTCATAATCATCCAAATATGGATATATATATATACATACTCACCGAAATTCTCAATTTCGGTTAATCTCTAACAACATAAATTATTTTGCATGCACATTGTTTAAAATAAAAGTCCACTCACTAATTAGGCCTAAGCCTGACGACGCTCCGAGGCTTCCTCTGCTCAGGCCTCCTCTTGTCCTGTTCCAAAAATATAATTAATTCCCCACTAAAATCCAATATTTAATCAAAATAGGCAAAATTACCCGAGAGCCATAAATATGCTCATCATTGCCTAACTTCGATATTCTTAAGTCGAAACGATCCGAACTTAAATATCATACTCGACAGTCGTAAATACAACCTCCCCAAAATACGACTTAAATCCTACGGCCGGATTCTACATTAATTAACCGCCAAAAATACCAAACTTCGGAAATTCACAAACCTATCCAAATCTCATCCAAAAATTCCATAAATCACATCCATATAATCCCCTTAATATTCCACATTTAAAACCCTAAAAATCTCCCAAACCGCGGCGGCGGCTCCGCCGGCAGCGTCGGCCTGAGGTCAATTCCGGCGACCTCCAAAACCTATGAAATTTTTGACAGAATAATCCTCTCATCATGCTCTACAAGTTTCCTAACTAGCACAAACACCAATTCCAAGCCTAACTAGGGTAATCGACTAAAAACATCAAAAACGCCATAAAACTTCCACCTCAAATTTCTCCTTACCTAGCTCAAGAGGGAGTGAGTCCTTTTAGGGCAAGGCTGCTGGGTTGGAGGGCTACAAAACCGTACCAAACTTGCCCAGATTGGTGGCTGGAGGAGGGAGTTCCGGCGAAATGCTTCCCAGCGTCTCCGGCGGGATTTCTCCTCTTCCGGCGGGTTAGAGGCTCGGGGGATAGGCCGGGGAGGGAGAGGAGGAGATGGGGGTCCGAACTGAGATGGAGAGGCGGCAGATGGTGGCCGGACGACGGCAGGAGCATGGCTGGAAAACCGGGCAGCGGGAGGGGCTCGGGAGAGAGAGAGAACCGGGAGGAGAAAAGAGAAGAAAAGAGAAAATGGGTTTGGGCCTCACCCCCCAAACCGGCCTAAGCTTATAACAACCCAATTCCAAAAAAATAAAACACCCCGAAAAATAATACCCGGATAAAAATTACCTTTTACTAGCTAAAATTTACCATTTTTACCGTCGTCATATTTTCTCCCACGAATAATTCTCCGAAATTAATCGTCCCTTAAATTACCTCTAGGGACCAATTAAACTATTACTTCAATGATGGGGACGGTAAAATTCTTATTATAATCAAGCTAGTAAATAAGGTAAAAATATAAGGGTCGGGATGTGACAGAATATATATAAGTAAGCGACTAGACATGAAAATTTACATACAAAATCGATATGAGAAATAATGAGTAAAGTGATAGACGAAGCATCAACAAAGAAAAAATATATATACAAACAGTCCACCACATCTTTGGTTGAATGCTAGTGTCTTCTTCAGACTTCATAAAAAGATCGAATATGATAAATTCTAAGTTAAGATTTATGAAGTATGTGTTTATAAAATATAAAATAAAAATTTGTAATTTGTAATTTGTAACAACTTATTGTCTCCTGTTGTAATTATACATTAGGATATATTAGTCATTCAATAAATTAACAACACATGGGGTGAGCAAAATGGTCCGTGGGGTGGCAATAGACGCACCTTACCTAAAAATACATTTTTCTCAATTCTACTTTGTTCATCGTACATTCTCTTCTCACCCTATATAATTTGTCAAATTTAGATTTGCTTAAGGTGAGTAAAATCACCAACTGAACAAAAAAAAATTCACATTAAAATATAAATCTCAGTTAAAGAACAAAAAAAAAACTCTCAAATTTAATAACTCAATGGTATCAGTCGATATCATGATGCATAAATGTATCTCTAGTAGCAACGCCTTCCATACTTTTGAGTTTTTGAACTGATCTATGTGTTGTTCATAAATACAGTACAATAATTGTCCATGAGAATTTTGATACAAAGTCGACATGAGAAATAATGAGTAAAAGGATAGACAAATCACCAACAAATAGACAAATCACCAACAAAGAAAAAAATAAAAGAAAAGAAAAAAGAAATACAAACAGTTTACCTTATCTTCGGGTTAAATGTAGTGTCTTCAGACTCCCCACCGATGATAAATCTGGGTTAGAGTTTATGAAGTTTGTGTTCATCTAAAACAAAAAGAAAAAAAAATTGTAATTTGTAACAACTTATTATCCTTTGCTGTAATTTTACATCAGGGTATTTTAGTATTTCAATAAATCAACAACATGTGGGGTGTGTAAAGTGGTTTGTGAGGTGACAATAGACGCACCTAAAAAAAATTAGGTTATTTCAAAATGCTAGAAGCTATTCTTTTTTTGTCCAGCACTTGTGATAATGAAATATAATATTTCGGGAAATTCTTCCGTTGGTCGGTCGGTCGTGTCACCTAGCACATGCGCACCCAACCAACATCTGACACGTGTTTTTTTTTTTCACAACTCTTCTTCTTCCTTCCTTCCTCTTTTTTGGCGATCACCTCCCCCAACGAAGCTTTGTTTGGATCTACGACGAGCCAACGAGTGATAAGGATTCGTGGCAACGGGTTTTACACGAGTTGGTGGTTGGTGGAGGCGTGGTTCGACGGCAGAAGGTTTCTGCAAGGCTATGACAACGGGTTGTATCGAGCTTGGAGTGGTGAGGCTTATGGTGGAGGCGGCAGGGGTTATTGCAGGTTTGCGACTTTGCGGTGGTGGCTGGGCAGAGGGGAAAAAAGAAAAGAAAAGAGATTACAGGTTTGATCAGAGGGGATCGGTTTCACCGGAGAACAAGAAGGAAGGAAGAAGAAGAGTTGGGGGAAAAAAACACGTATCGTCTTGTGACTTGTGAGTCGCACAATTCAGGTGGCACAACCGACCCACGAAAGAATTTCTCTAATCTTTCTGTCCAGTTGTTTTTAGCTACGATCATTCTTTGATTCCCGATTTTTTTTTTTTTTTTTAGATACATTCGAAAATTTGAGCTCTAATTTTAGAAGACTCAAAGTGAGGGACACGGACACGCTATAAAGACATAAAGTTGGAATTTTAGGGGGGTGTATTGTATTTGGATTCATACAGACTTATTTTAATCAACTGACTTTTTAAAAAGTCTATAGACTCTTTGAAAAGTTCATAGACTTTCACTGATTTCTTAAAACCATCGATTTTTAATCACAGACTTTCACTGATCTCTGAAATCTACAGATTTCATATGAATGATTTATGTAAATTTCTCAATACTTACAGAGTTACAGGAAAGAAAAAAAAAAACAAAGATGCAATGACAAACACATAATGACACCGATTATAAGTTTAGTGCTCATCTATCTAATTTCGATGCATACAGTTGTAATATTTGATTGAGATACATAAACATAGGTAACAAAAAAGATTGTATTAACTTAAGTTACCAACACACATACTTGTACGTTAACCAAAGACACATGTTCTAAAGTGGGACATTAGATGTTCACAAGTTTAATTCATGTATGCATATATAATATAACAGGGCCCTTCCAATGAGGGATCCCTATTTTAAGCCATTTATAGGGATATGACATTACACCAACTTCCTGATTATAATTTTACATCTCCACCGTTCATATCTTAGGTCTATATGAGTAGATCACCTCT
>NC_020492.1:8510338-8546733 GCF_000184155.1 Fragaria vesca subsp. vesca
TAGAGGTGATCTACTCATATAGACCTAAGATATGAACGGTGGAGATGTAAAAATTCAATTGGGAAGTGGTGTAATGCCATATCCCTAAAAAGTGACCAAAAATAGGGATCCCTCAATGGAAGGGGGCTGTATAATATAATATATGATCATGTAGTTATAGTATCAAGAGTTAGTAGATAATATTTAGGTTATCAAGGGTTCCAAGCATTACAATTGAAAGACAACAAAATGTTAACATTCAAAAAACATTGAAAAAAATAGGTAGAATAAAACGTTGATAGCACAAAATATTATAAAAAAGAAAAAAGAAAAACAAGATGATGTATCGTAGAATCAACCTATTCACATGTAAATAAAAAGTCTGTCGTAGACTTTTCCAAATCTTTGCTCTAGTGGATAGAAAAATATTGGAGTTTGGTGTGTGTAATTTACACTACAAAGTCCACAGTTATCCATGAGTTATTAATTCCATAAGTATGAATGATATTTTGAATACATCTAAACTTCTATTCATTTTAAAAAGTCTTAATTGAATACCCCTGAACTTTGATGGAATTCATAATGATTTTTTAAAATCTAGTTGAATACACTTAAACTTTGATAGATTTTTAAAAGTCTATATTGAATACACATACACATAGACTTTCAAATTTTATAGACTTTTCTAAAACTTCTATTAATTCCATATATAATACACCCCTTTTAGATAACTCGGAACACACACTATAGTACCACCAGCCCAATCTAAAACGGTACCACGCTCGGTACTTTCAGTTCCCCAATAAAAACCGATATGTGCAGTAAAAACGCAAAAGAAAGAAGAAGAAGAAATTAAACTACTCTCACTGACGAGGTTTGACCCTTTCCTCTTTTTCTTCCTCTGCGCCTGTCTCTGGTCACCCAAATCAGTCCGCGCAAGCCCAGAAGAAGAAGATCTTCGGACTCCGATACCATTCACAACTACTCTGACCACTCAATTTCCGGCTTTCGTTAAAAGTAAGTACCTTTGTTTTTCAGGTTAAGCTCCATCACTCTTTCAACCAACTCAACAAATTTTCTTATTGTTTTATGTAAAAAAATTGTGCAATCTGGCCTTTAATGCCCACCCAATGCCGCAACTATTCAGCAGCAGTTGAAAAAGTTGTTGAATTTGACTGAGAAGTAACACATGCAATACATTGTTGATGAGAAAATGTGGTGAAGAAGCTTTGATTTTTGAGTTCTCAGATCTTTTAACTGAGCCTTGTGTAACTATTTGGGTTAGTAGCAGTATATGGTGGTATAGATATCATTGCTTAATCTATGGCTTTTGTTGTTGATTTCATCGATATTAATCATCTGGGATATTGGTCTAAATGTATGAAAGCATAAAGCTTTGTACTTTGAGTTACCATCAATAAATTTAGTGGAAAGTAGAAGTTGATATTGCTTCAAGATGAAGGTAGTTTACATGTTGACAACTTGATTATTGAAAGTAATAAGTTGGGTATTTCCTCAAGTTTCAGTTTAGTAGCAAATTTTGTATGCTAGAACCAGACCTACATAAATAAATGTTCATGCAATTTATCACATTTTAATGATTTTATGACAGTGGATTTGGAGGATGAGGAGGATGAGGAGGAGGAAGTTGGGGCAGTTGGTGGGTCTGCTGAAGTAAACATGGGCGGTTCAGAAGGAGGTCCTGTTGGAGAACCTTATGTTGGTATGGAATTTGATAGTGAAGAAGATGCCAAGAAATTTTACATTGAGTATGCCAGGCGAGTTGGGTTTTCTGTCCGTGTTATGCAGCGTCGACGAGGTATTGATGGGACGACTCTTGCCCGTCGCCTTGGATGTAACAAACAAGGTTTCTCTCCCAACCATAAGGGGAAACTTGGGCATGAGAAAAGGCCCAGACTAAGTGCACGAGAAGGTTGCAACGCGACAATCTTGGTGAAGATGGATAAATCTGGTAAATGGGTGGTTACAAGATTTGTAAAGGATCATAATCATCCTCTCATTGTTACTGCCAATGAGTTCAGCACAGCGGTGAGCTTCTTTACGTTACTTAACTACCTGGATTATCTCTTTCCTTATTCTCATATATATATTTTGTTATCTGTCTAAGGGTCCTTGTTTCTTGGTTGATCTTCTCCATTTTCCCCCAAATATTAATCTTTTGGTGATCTTACAAACCCAAACTGGACATAATGTCCTAATGATTATTCGCTTTAGTTGAATTTAATTATGCTTTGCAGTTTGCACACATATGTTATAACATATAAGAGAAGTTTTATGTCATTAGGGGCAACTATACAAGAGACATATATAGCATGGTAAATATACTATAGTAATGTTTATATCAGTTATATATCTTTGCATGGTCGCTGTATCAGGCATGTCATTTGATTCTTTAGTGACAGGCATTAAATTATGGTTCCCTCGTCTTATATTTCACTTTACTGTATGAACTATTGATGAAAGGAAACCAAGCAGAATACGGATCTGAGTAGTAGGGATAAGCAAGCACAGGAAAATGTTACAGTTTTTGTTGGAATAGTCCTTACTTTTGGGAAATTTCTGTGAATAGTGGTCTTATTACTGAGTTAAATGTAAAACGCTATACTCTTTCGGATAAGGGCATATCTCTAGCAAAAGACTTAATTGTGATTTTGTTGAAACCCTAAAGTTGGAAGTTGAAGCTCTTACAAAGTTGTATTATTACAGAAACTGGTGAAAACCAAAAGGCCTACCCTGATTTACAATTTGATCATTTAATGTAGGGGAGTGAAATGTATTCTGTAAATGTTTGTTTTTAGTCTTTTTATATTTACTTTTTATAGGTCTAACACATTTTGAATCAGATCAGTACTAGAGTTTCTACAAATGACTTGTCTGCTTATTCATGCTTGTAGGGTGACAAGGATAAGAAAATAGAGGAACTTATGATGGAATTGGATCATCAGGATCAACTATGTGCAGCTTATCGAGAAAAACTACTCAGTTTCATAAATAATGTTGAGGCAGAAACAGAAGAACTTTCTGCAAAGATACAAGCGATTGTTGACAATGTGAGAAAAGTTGAATCTGAAACGCAGAAAAAATCTCGCTGTAGATAGCATTGTAATGGAAATTAGCTCTAGGCTTATTTGCTACTTATGGGCTGGGTTTGTGAATCATTGGAATCCCACTCCATGAATGTACAGTGTTGAACTCTTGGTTAGAATCAGTTTCTGTTCATTAAAGAAAGTGTCTTTTTATCTAACAGTCCACATTTTGACACAAACTTCAATTGTTTCTTCTAGACTAGAATTGTGTTTGCTTCCAAAGTTCCAGTTCTACTCCAGATGCCAGCATATCCACATACTGTTGAACTGGACCTTGTCAAATTTAATTTAAGATTAATTTCAGTTTACCCATGAGGTTTAGAGTTAACATCGTTTCACGCTCTATATTTTTAATTTTAAAAATTTACCTCTTAAAGTCTCCAATTTTCATAAATCAGACACAATTGTTAAATTTTGTCTAATTTAGAGGTTAAATGATAGCATGAAATCTTAGAAAAAATAAAAGTCACAAAAAATGATTTATGTTGTTATAAGACTATTTTAGCTCTTTTAGTGAGTTATAAAGTTAAAACTAACGTCCGAATTAGAATTTCAACGATTGGGTATGATTTAAGAAAATTAAAAACTTTAAAGGGTAAATTTTTAAAATAAAAAATACGAGGAGTGAAATTTTATTAGCCTTAAACCTCAAGGGCATAAACGGAATTAGTCTTTTAATTTATTTATTCCTCTCTACTTAAATGTCGTCGTTTGTGCACAACTGCGCATCAATGCACTAGATTAATTGACGGGTAAGAACGTCTGGGTGTACAGACCTCTGCAAATTCGACGCTGAATTACACTGTTTGGATTCTCTCATTTTCGTTTTTTTTTTTGTTTTTTTTTGTTTTTTAAAACAAGTGAGAACTGATGAAAGACTGAAGCTTTGGTATTTCTCACCTCCCGATATCCAGGTATGAGATTCTTTTCCGAAATGCAAGACTTTGGGTTTGAAAGTTGAGATAATTTAGAGCAAGTTTCAATTTTTCTGAACATTTGACCTCAATTATACATGGGTGCACTTGAATTCTTATGTTTTAGAGTAGATTATGTAGCTTCCTCAAAATAGCTGAATAATCTTAGGTGGGTTTGCTGCTTGCAGAGTTGTGATGGGTGTAGAGCTTTTTGTAAGAATTTGGTTCTAGAAGTAACAATGGAAACCGAGAGTTACAACAATATAAACAACAACCCATTTGATTCAGATGAGAGCCAAAGTTGTGAGCTTCCAAATGACATTGATTTATGCTCAGGTGAAGTAGATAAGATTATACAACAGTCTAATGGAAGCTCACATTTGATGGGTAATCCGATAGAGCCTTACATAGGAATGGAGTTCAAGTCTAGAGACGGTGCTCGAGAGTTTTACATTGCTTATGGCAGGCACACTGGGTTTACAGTTAGGATTCATCACAACCGTCGTTCGAGGATGAATAACATGGTGATTGGCCAGGATTTTGTTTGCTCGAAAGAGGGTTTTCGTGACAAGAAGTATGTGTATAGGGACAATAGGGTTCTCCCTCCACCACCTGTTACAAGAGAAGGTTGTGCTGCAATGCTGAGGGTAGCTTTGAGAGATGGGGACAAGTGGGTTGTTACCAAGTTTGTGAAGGAGCACAATCACACATTAATGTCTCCGAGTAAAGTTCCATGGCGAGGATCTGGGAAAACCTTGATCAATGAGGTGTGTGTCTAAATCTCTATGATAAGTAGGACGTTTTATGACATTTTTGAAGTGAATTTGAGCTGTAAGTATGTGGATCCAAATGCATACCTCTTATTTTTTTGTTCTTTCTAACATAAAATGTATCTGAATAAGCAATGTGGCGTTTTGCCTCTCCACTGAACTGCTGCATCAAAACCTTAGCAAGTAGTAGACCTATTTTTAAAGAATGCAGCTAAAGTTTGTGAAAGAACTTGTGTGTGCAGACCTGACAGATTATGCAATATTCTACTTTCTGACTGATAAGCTGATCTAAAATTTTTGGAACAACGTAGTTCAGTGTATGGGTTGAATTCCATTAGTTTTTTTTTTTTTTTCCTGGTACTTGAGTTATTTTGTATGCACATTTTTGAACTTTTTGAGTGAAATTGCTGCTGAGGGCAATGTTCTTAAAATAATGAAAGCATAGAACGAAGTTTCTGTAATGATGTGACGATGATTCCCAATCTTTTGTTTAACTTTTGTGACTGATTCTGCACCTCTTATGTTATCATTTGTAGGATGAGAAGGATCGGAAAATTAGGGAGCTGACCATTGAACTGAGCAATGAGAGACAGCGATGTAAGCGAAGATGTGCTGCTTATCAAGACCAACTGAATAGGCTTTTGAAAGATATCCAAGAGCACAGTGATCACTTGTCAGAAAGAGTTCAAGATATAGTGAAGAACATAAGAGAACTAGAGAGTGAGCAGTATGAAGACTCAGAATAGCAATGCTACTTGTACATTGTTTCGAGGCTTGATGCAGATGCTAATTTAGCATTAATTTGTCTTGGCCAATGATGTAGAGTTTGATGAACACCCTAGAGGATATTGATGTGCATTGCCTCCTTCAATGTATTGCTTAGCTTAGGGCCCCAAAAGAAGAAACATTTGTGCCTTCTTAGAAGGCATCATTTGTCTATAATCTATTTCATAATTTATGGGAGGCCATTTCTCAATACAACATTTTAGCACAAAAGAAAGTTATCCTGGCTCCAAATATTAAAATTCACAAGAAACTAATCTAACATTTGCATTGCAATCTTAAACAATTTAAAAGCATCTCATCTTCTTTTCTTTTTTAAAAGTGAAGCAGCACGCAGAAATATTCTATCGACCTCATCAAAGTTTGGCAAGCCAGCATTTTCGTTCGGTGATTTAGCCTTCTTTGAGTCCATGGATATTTGACGCAGGTGATCCTCAAAATCATCAGGCTCTCCATCACTTTCAACTAGGAACTTCTCAAATTCTTCCAAATACAGAGGTCGTTGCACTTTGTTCTCACTCTCCTTTTCAGAATCGGTCTCAAAAATATCTGATAAATCTTCTGAGTCTGAAGCCATATCTTCATCTGTTACAGGGTCATCCTCAGGGATCTCCTTTGCTCTATCCAAAATTTCTTTGAGCTTATCTGAAGGCTCGAGATTGATGTTTGAGGAGCTCCCAGACTCTACACTCTGAATGCCTTCTGGAGTTTCTTCAATTGCATCAGAACTGAATTCAACTTTTCTTTTGGCTTGTGCTCTAAGCAACTCAAGGTCCTGTTCGAGCTTTGGAATGTGCTTCCTTACTGCTCGAAGGCCATCCATATACTTCGATTTATCCAAAGCCTGTAAGGGGCAGGAGAGAACAAAAGGAGAAAATTGAGAAGTAATGATGGACAGTTTCAAGTATATTATTAAGGGCTCTAATTTTAATTTCAACATCCGTAAGCATCCGACCGGTGTTCAGTGATTAAGATATCTAGTTTCCACTATGCAAAGTGGACACGCCCTACCAAATTCTATGATGAAATTGCATAAAAAGCAGCAGACACCCCCAAATTACAGCCGACTCACAAACTTTTGAGAACATTTTAAGAAAAATTTGCAATCACTTCCATCAAAGACATATTTAGCACTTGAATGGAAAAATGTATGTGGAAGTTAGAAAGCAGACCACAACATTATGCAGTGTTACGATGCGCTCAATGCAAAACACAGATCTGTAAAGGTCATAAAATAAATAGAACTAGAGGGAGAGCACAACCTTCTTCCTCGAGAGAGTGATCCTAGGTGACATGATCTCTGTCGGCGGCTGAGAATAGTTCTTCCCTCTATACATAATAATCGTGTATTCCTCATGAATTCCAAGCACAATCCCTCCTGTTAGCCTCGCCAGCTCTGAAGCAATATCCTTAACCTCCTCAGGTGAGAATGTCCTCACTATCACCTGCAGCGTCTGATGTTTCTTCCAATGCAAGTGCATGTTCAGAATCACACCCTGGTATATCCCCCGCCTTCCTACAGGCACATAATTCTTGCACTTAAGCCCCATCTTCAAGAAGAAGAAATGCTCCTCCGGTGTCAATATCTCCGGATCATGCGCTGTTTCTGCCGACTCCCTAGGCTCGATCTTCCTAAGAGCTTCCAAAAGCCTTTCCTCTTTCTTTTGAGCCTGCTGACAACACCACCCAAATGCATAAGCAGTTAGTTAAATCATAAACTCCAACACTCTACATTATCATAAACCCAAATTGTTTACCTTTCTCAATTTGAATAGTATCTTTTCTTCCTGGGTCATTCTCTCGAAATCTTTCTTCTTCTTGTACCTAAAGAACTTGAGCCACCTCACCACAGCTCGTTTCCCCTTGAGCTTCTTCCTCTTCACTTTACCATTGCCATTACCACCGCCATCATCGACTTTACCTTCCCCGGAATGCTCCAATGGCGCCACAGGTTTCTGCTCCGGAGCAGAATGCACCCATCGGTGACCCTCCAATGGAAACTTTGCAATACCAACTGGGTCAACACAAGTAGGCATTTCGTCGAACACCTTGCATACAACACCACCCAGGCTACTACATTGTGAGGTTATAATATGAAATGCTGAATTGGATTAAAAGGGTATGTAAAATGATGGGATTTTGAGATAGAAAGGTACCTGCTTTTGAGAATGTTGAGATGATTATGGGGTTTGAGAAGCCGCAGGGAACAAGAAAGAGTCATCCGGACTAGTTTCTGCATTTGGGTCTGAGCTATCTGGAAACCCAAAATAAGAAGAAGACGAGTTTAGCACATTTTGAAATGAGGCGTCTGGGAGCTTTAGTGGTGATGGAAATGAATTGAATTTGCTTCAGTTCAGTCGTGAATTGTGATACATACTTGTATAGCCTCAATTTGGGACGAAGTGAAAGCAGCGGCATACAACTTACGTTTTATGACATTTTTCAATTGAGCCCCTCGTCGTAATTCAAGTCTTTTAAGATTTTTTACACCAACATAATTTTTTCTTCGACTGCAAGGTAGAGCAAACAAGATTACATGGAGCCTAATGATAATCAGCACCAAAAACTCTAATCGCATAATAAGCATGTAAAGGTAGGCTTTGAGACGATTAGAGTGTTTAAAATACGTCAAAGCATCAACAACAAAATTAGCTTATTACCACACTTGTTTGAAATGATAGAATTAAAATCGTCTAATAATCTTTTAGTGACTTGAATTAAGAAATTGATTCTCTATGGCCTGCTCATATACACAAACAACTGTTGAAGTGTTGCAAATGTTGAATCTTTGGGTTTGGTTTAGGTATATTAATGTATTGATACATTAACTAAATTCAGAGATAGAATAACTCTATTATTGGGTAGATAGTATGAGACTATTTATATGAAACTAGGGTATCAAACAAAATTTAATTACTCAAAAAAAAAAAAAATACTAGATATATTGATACATTGATGTACCATAACTCTTATAATTTGTCAGCATTCATCTTCATATAGCAATCAAGAATACATAAGCATCTTGATTGAGAGGAGAAGCTGGGCATATTGGTGCTTCCTCGTCCCAAACCGAAGTCTTAGAATTTGAGCTACCTTATTATATCATCCTATAAAAAGATTATGAAAAAAAGATGTAGCATGTCTAGAATATTGTCGAGTTTTAGGAATGAAATGATCATCTGCTGCAAAGTAATCTTTTCATGACCGAGTTCAACTCGTTTACAGCTCAAGAACATCCAACTCTATAGAGGCTAAGTGCTTTGAAGGTTCACCAACATTGACATTCTGTTTCATAATGTTGTTCATGATGATTAATCCGTATACAAGTCATCCTTGAGTAATTGCGTATTCAATTAATTTTCTTTTCTGAAAGAACAACATAATATACAAGTAATGAAGATCATAACAAATAATCAAGACCACCATCACAAAAACAAAATAACAAATCAATCAAATCCAAAGATCACAAGACAAATGAAATGAAATGAAAGAATTTGTCTTTCTTTTGATAAAATTACACAAAGAGAGAGACCTCTAAATCCTTTACACAAAGGGCAGCTCTTCTCCTCTAACAAATTCCCCCTTTAAAAAAAACTTGCATTAATTTGAAGTCAAGGCAGCAAATCCACCCCCCTTCATCATCTGCTTAAACTCCTTGAAATTCACCCTCCCATCTCCATCCACATCCACCTTCTTTATCATAATCTTGCAATCCTCCAATGTCCTCCCTTGCTTGAGCCCCAAGGAAGCCAACACCGATCTCAACTCCTCCACAGTAATGAAACCATCCCCGTTCTGATCAAACACATTGAACGCTTCCCTCATGTCCTCCTCCGGGTCCTCTCTGTCGTCCCTCTCGTCCATCAGGTTCTGATACAACGCCCCGAACTCGTCAATGTCTACAAACCCATCTCCATTCGCGTCGATCTTCTCTATCATCTGGTGCAAGTCCTTATCGGGGATGAAGATGCCTAGATTCTCCAATGAGTCACTCAGCTCCTGCTTGGTGATGCGCCCGTCCCCGTTCCGGTCGAACATCTGGAAAACCCTCCGGAGCTCTGCTCTGTCCATTTGTTGCTACAATGTAACAACACAAAATGGGGTGAAGCTAATTGCGAAAACGAAGTGATTGGGAGAACAAACATGCACACAACGAAGGGAGATGAGGAATGGAGAAGCAGAGAGATAGAAAGAGAGAGAGAGAGAGAGAGAGAGAGAGAGATATGGAGAAAAGAAGTGGTTGCTAGAGGTGGTTAATTGTTGGGGAAATTAGGAAGGGCAATGTGATGTGTGGAATGGAGTTGTTATGGGAATGGAGGTGAGATTAAAGAAAGGGAGGAAAGAGTCAAATGGAAGACTGGGTTGTGACGCCGGCCATCAAACGCGTTCCATCGTCGGTTATGGAGTTTGGTTCAAATTGGAATATACGATTCCAAATCATCATATTCTCTTTTTCGAGTAGTTGAACTAAAAACCGCGTTGCCTTGCAGACAAATTAAGAAATATTTTAGTCCGTTCAGGGTGGTGCCGTTTTCTTAATTTAGAACCAAACTTTAATGTTTCTCTTTTGTTCATTTGTCTTCCTTTTGAGAATAATTGAAATTCCGAACTTGGAACATTTTATTGACCGTTGTCGGAAAGGTTCCATTGTGTTCTCTATTTTTAGTTTTACATATCTTTTTGATTGAACATGTTTACGTTTTAGATCCCATTGTTTAGGAGGCGCAATTTTCTCCAATTAGGACTAATACTTTGCAAGTGTGAGGCTTCTAATTGAGAATTCAAGCTTGACACGTCTAGAAACACAACGATGGAGAGAACCAAATGCTAGTTGTTTCTTGATTTGTGTCCAACAAATCAAAGTTTCAACACATCTCGGCCTTATGAGCTGTGCTTAGTGCCTTGAAACAAAACTACAGATGTTTGCGAACACAATTTTGAGGTTCTGTCCGAATTCTTAACTAACTATAGTTAACCAGATGGAAACAGCAATATCATACCAGAATTCAATTGTGAGGTTCAACAATGGTTATGTGCGTTTTCTGGTCTAACTAAACTATAGCCTTAGTTTCTTCCAACAGCAAGTTCATCAGCCACTTCCCTCAGATATTTGAAATTAATAATCAGCATTAGTCTTGGTTTGTCGATCAATGAGAATTAAAACTCTGAACTTGGTTGATGTGTTACTTATGTAGTAAAAGGTTCATTTATGTTCTCTATTTTTAGTTTTACACTTCCACAAATCTAATTTTGATTCAACATATCTATGTTCTGTTCCCATTGTTTAGGAGGCGCAATTTTCTTGAATTAGGACTAATAAGTGTGAGACTTCCAAATGAGAATTCAAGCTTGTCACGGCTAGAAACACAACGTTGAAGAGAACCAAATGATAGTTGTTTCTTGACTTCTGTTCAACAAATCCAAGTTCCACAAGTTCTGTTCAACAAAATCCCAAGTTTTACAAAAGTGGTTTTAGTATCTAGTGCCTTGAACTAAAGTAGATGTTTAGTTACCATTTTTTGTTAGATGTTCCAACACAATTTTGAGGTTCTGTCCCAATTCATAACCAACTAAAACCAGATGGAAACAGCAATATCATACCCACATTCAATTATGAGGTTCAACAATGGTTATGTGCGTTTCTGGTTTTACGCTATAGCCCTAACCCTTCCGATAGCAATTTCATCAGCAACTTCCCTCAGAAAATTTGAAATTATCGATCATGCAATAATCAGCATTAGCATGGTTCAAACTGAAACATCACCGGGAAGCTGAAGCTTTTGAACCAAGAACCCAATACAAACAAAACAAAACCCACAAATTGGTATAGAATGTAATCCAACCATGTGCCGAGAAGACCAATGGAATAGAGATCTTCAGGCGAGTAAGGTGGATTTTTTCCATTCAATTTCGCAAACGAAGAAATTGCCTCGAAACATTGAAGGTTTTGGGACAGAGTGCGTTTGCTTAATTCAGCAAAACTCATAAACAAGAGCAATCAAATTAAAGAGGAAAATAAAAATGTGCCAGTAATATAAGGGCCTGAAGAATCAGAAAGAGGTCAAATTCAGGCGAGTGATCCTGGCGGATTGGATTTCGCAAGGTTTGAAAATCAATTGGCTTGGGTCGTCGAGATCGAGACCCAGTCAAGAAGCTATTACTTGCTTATTGTTCCAAACAAACAATCATGAAAGCATAAACAAACAAAAAAAGCAGAACATAGAGAAAGGAGGATGAAGCTAAGCAGATATGGAGAAACAGCGGCGACTGGGAGACCCAGGGAGAGTGATGCTCTGTTTCTCTGATTGTAGTATTTATACAGAAATTGGAGACTAGGGTTTTGTTTGGTCAAAGTGGTACGTTGGTAATTTCAGAAGCTGCAGTTTTGCTTATACGCTTAGCGGATCGCGTTCGGTCGGGTCACATAGACTTGAAGTCCTAGCCCACAAGATATTATATGGCATTGTGGCCTTCTCGTTCGCAAACAACATCGGTGTCGCAAGAAGTATTTGCGACCGATGTTTCGCCGTCGCTAATGTTTTTTTTCGCGATGGCTAAAGAGCCTCTTGCGACGGTTTTATGTCGTGGCCAAAAGCGATGTTTTCTGTTTTTTTTTTCTTCTTTAATTGTCATATGGATTCTGCATGTTATGGCTGCAGATTTGGCTATGGTAACCATGTTTGGCCATGCCCTAACAACACCTTGTGTTATGGCTGCAGATGAGGCTATGGATTCTGCATGTTATGGCTGCAGACGTGGCTATGGTAACCATGTTTGGCCATGCCCTAACAACACCTTGTGTTGCAAGTTATTGTGATGCTGTGCTACATCATGCTTAAAAAGAAAGACTACAGGCCTAAACCAAGCATGCAAAGAGCCAAGGAGAAAGAGCCGCTGCAGCTGTAATTGCTCCGTGGCGACGGAAGCATATTTTTAGAATGCGACTGGCAAGTGCAGTACGTAGTGTAGTGTTACTTCATTCTGAATCACCTAGCTGCAGTTTTGTTGCAACTCTGGAGATCTACAATAAATGAAAAGCTTGAATGTTATAAGTATATGAAAATCCAGTTGTAGAGAGAAAGTTATAATCAATTGTTAGTGTTAATTAGTTAAAATTTGCATGCTCATTCTTTTGGTCAGAAAAGCTATCAAAATATATAATTTGGTATACTTTATTAGATAGATAGATTAGAGAAGAAATGTAGCAACTTACATGTATATAAAACATAATGGATAATGTGATTCTTACATTATGCTTTAAATTTGAAGAAGTACACCAGTGTGACATAGTAACATAGTGGCACAATAAAGCATTGGATTTTAGAATCAATGGTATTTGCCTTAAAAATGAAAATACACTATACACCATTTTATTTTTGCGTGTTCAAAGTTTAGAACTAAATTCATCCTAGTGATACGTGAGTGACAAACATATATATCTTAGAAGTCTTAATTTTCATCAAAGTGACAAGCATATGAAATTGATGCATACCATGATAAAACCCACAATGTTTAGTATGAAAGCCACACATTATATTGTTCAAGATATCGATATAAAAATAAATAAATCAATAAGTAGTAGTTAGTTCCTTACCTAATTATCACTTGAGATAGCATTGTGATCGTCGAAAACACCTTCATCTTTGTCTTCCTCTTCATTTGTATCCACATCAGAGTCGAGTTCAATCTTTGCCTCACGTGCGAACTTTGACCAATTCTCACCTTTTAATTGCCTTTTGCAGCTCTTGCTCAGTTTGGGACAACCATTAATTTTCAATTCTCTCAACTCAGTGAGGCAATGTAACCCTTGCGGTAAAGCTAACAAATTGGAACAACTTTTAATCAACAGTTGCTCGAGGAATGTAAATATTTGCAATTCCGGAAGTTCAGTCAAATTATCACACTGTTTGACTGCTATGCTCTGCAAAACTATTGCATAATCTTCAAGCCAGGAAGGCAAAGCCTCCAAATCTGAAGTGCGGATCAAAAATGATCTAAGACCTTGAGGGCCGTCTTTGATTTTCATCAAATCAAGCTTTTTACACTCATGTATATGTAAACTAATCAGAGCGGTCAAGAGTTTCATATTTGGGGGCAAGGATTCCAAATTTTCACAACTGATAATCCCCAATTTACGAAGGTTAGTGAGGAATTTGATCTCTTCCCCCAAAGTCATCAGATTGACACATCTTTGAAAATGTAAAATTTGGAGTGAAGTGAGGCGACTAATTCCTTTTGGCAAATACTTCTGCTGTGTAGTTATGATGAGGCTTTGGAGGTTGATAGGTCTTTCGGTATCTCCTCAAGTGCGGTACACAGACGAAGGTTCAAGAACTCCAAATTCAGTAACATACAGATGTAATTTGGAATCCTTTTTATCTTACTATTACAAGACAAGTCGAGAAATCTCAGATGAAACAAACTACCAATGGAACTTGGTAGCTTCTCAAGGGGCGACCCACTGACATCTAGCACGCGCATATATTTGAATCTCGAGATGCATGTCTTCACAAAATGTTGATTCATCATCTTGCCATCTCCATATGGAATTAGAAAGGTTCGTAATTTGGTTGACTTGAATAAGAAATCAGGCACTTGTGCTTCTTCTCCAAGCAAGTCCTTTTCGGATATTGACACATGTCGAACCATTTCAAAAGCACTAGAGGGACGAAAATTGACTGTGGAGTATTCTGCTTGTGCCACTGAAATTGCTATATCATGAACTAGATCATGCATTTTAAATATCATTCTGGTTCTTAAATCGTTTGCAACTTGAAACAATGATCTAGAGCAGAAATGTATTATATAGTCCATGCCCATTTTATCAAGATCTTCATTTTTTTTACATGTTTTGAGGTAGCCTTGTGCTACCCACAGGTAAACCAGAAAGTCACCATGGAATTCAAAATCCTTTGGGAAAAGTGAACAAAATGCAAAACATGGTTTCAAGTGTTGTGGCAATGCATCATAGCTCAATTTGAGTGTAGGTAGAATATGATCATTTCCTATACTCCACATGTCATCATCTCTCACACTCAACCATCGGTGTGGCTCTCTGTTCAAATAGAGCATGCTCCCTAGAGTTGCTACAGCTAAAGGAACTCCTCCACACTTGTTCACAATATCCTCTCCAATTTCTATCAAGCGTGGATAGCATTGCTCCTCTCCTTTCTTGAATGCCCTTTTGATGAACAAGGATATGTAGTCTTTGTGGGAAAGACCTTTCAAAGAATGCATGTATGAAAGATTCACGAGTAAAGCAATTGATCTATTTCGTGTTGTTACGAGGATTCTGCTTCCATTAGCTCCCACACTTAACAGACTTTTTAAACCCAACCATTTTTCTGGTGTTACTCCAATAGACTCCGTATCCCAAACATCATCTAACACTAACAAAAACTTTCTACCTCTCAAAGTATCTTGCAAACTTCTTTTCATACGGTCCAAACTTTCATCCTCACATTTTTGATCAGTTATAGCATTGATATTCTTGAGAATTAATGATTTAACTTCAAAGTTTTCTGAGACACATACCCACATTTTCACCTCAAAATTCTCCTCTACCACGCTATCATTGTACACCAATTTAGCCAGAGTTGTCTTACCCAATCCCCCCATCCCAAGGATTGAAATAACATAAACATTATCCTCATTAGAGATATCAGTGTTATGTAAGAGATGACTAAAAATTAGCTCTTTATCATCATCTCTCCCAATAACTCCTGAAGCCTCTACCAAGGAATCAGTTTCTCTTTGATTGTATTGCATCCCTTGGGGCACACTATGATCATCAGCTATCTTGGTCATCTCAACGAGATCAAACTCAATCTTATCTTTCTCAATTTCAGTTAGTCGCTCTCTAATTTCTTTCACTTTATGTCCCAGATTGAAGTTAGTCACTACTGGATTCCAACGCGAAAAAAGTGGCATACCTGTCCTTTGACACGCCCATGGTTGTTGGCCAGCACTTTCTTCCGCAGCTTTCGAAACTCCAGTTCGTCAAGGACATCATCGATGTCGTAACAAACATCTTTGAGCTTTCCCAACCAATGAGCGATTAGGAGATTCTTCACTTGCTTCTTCTCTGCATCCTGAAGCACTAGATTGATGGAGAGCGTATTCAGCGCACCCGGAATAACCACCGTCCATTTTGACGCGTGGATCAAGGACGTTAGTCGGGCGTTTGGAGGACGTTTGTAGGCGAGTGATGGGGAGAAAGGGAAGAGAATGGGTGTGAATTCATCTTCAATGTAGTCCTCATAATGACTTTTCTGGTTTGGCGCCAAACACCACCGCCGACGATGCCGGTCCTTCCTTGCCGGATTCTGGGTTCGGGTTTCCTCCAACACAACGACAGCAGCCCTTCTAGCCTCCCTTCATGTTCGTTTTTGTCTCCAGCAGAAAGAGGCGACGTCGGGAATGGAGGCGCTGGAAAGCCTCGTCAGAGACTCGCTGTGAAAAATTCAGAAAAGGCAGAAAAGTGGTTTTAAGGATTCAGGCTCGACTCAAGGAAAAAAAAACATAGAATTGAAGAAGAAGAAGAGAAGGGGAGAGAAACCCTACCCAACGCTGTTCTTCACTCGCCGTCGGAGCTCGTCGGAAAATGAAGAACACAGTGAAGCAGCCTTGAATTTGATCTCCATTGAAGTGGGTTGCATGTGTGATATATGGATTGAGTTTTGTAGAGTAGAAGAAGAGAAAGTGTTTGGTGATGGTCTCGCCGTCTGGGGTGGCCGAAATATGGCAGAGTGCGGCGGAGAAGATGGCGGTGGCGGAGAGAGAGGAGGAGGAGAGAGAAACGGGTTAACTCTCGAACTTTTGACCGAGGTGGAGGTGGACGTGGTGGGCGGAGAATGAGGCGGCGAATTTACAGAGGTGGTTTTGGCGGTTGATGGAGGAAGGGAAAGAGAGCTGGATTTGGTTTTGGGTTTGGGAAGGGATTTGAGGTTAGGCAATAAATTGGGAAGACAACATTCAATTCGGAGGAGAAGAGCAGAAGACTTCATCGAAAAGGAAAAAAAAATGAAAGGAAAAGAAGGAGATAATGAGGCTATTTTATTATTTTCCTTATTATTATTATTGTTAAATCCAAAAATTTGAATTTGTGTTTGTTGATCTCAATTAGGCGAAACTACTGAAACTAGGTTTGGTTTAGGTTTCGGGTTTGTGTTTCTGTTTATGTTGGTATTTGGGTTTAAATTTGGGGTTTAGGGTACAAGTATTAAAAAACATTTCTCTAAAATTTTCATTTTTAAAAATATTAAATAACATTTCAATTCTAAAAATTTCACCGTCCGATATAATTATGGTAATTGATAAAATCTATTGGAAAAAAAAATATCCATCTTGTTTCGGAATCGTTAGGCCCCCCATTGAACAGGTCAACATGACTTCAACATCATTTTTTATATGAAACACGGTTAACCGGTATCGTGCGAGACCCTATTTTTCCTCGTTTTTGAACCTAAAACTCGTATATATGTGATTTAGGAACTTGTGAAAATATTTTGTTAGATTGACCCTCCGGTGGTTAGGCTCCCCATAAAGAAACATAAATGTTAATAAGGTTGACCGCCTCAATCGGGGTCTAAACATTATGATTTTTAAACCCTATCTGTATTTCCCTATTCCGGTCACATCCTATTTTACAAGATTTTCTGAAATTTTACTTCTCTATACAGGAGAAGTAAAATTTCAGAAAATCTTGTGAAATAGGATGTGACCAGAATAGTGAAATACATTTAAAGTTGAAAAATCACAAACTTTCAGTAATGTTTGCTTTCTGATAAAAGCAGTCAACTCTAAATACACTTAGACGCTCTTAAGAGGAGCCTAACAATCGGAGGGTCAATTTAATAATTTTTTTTTATGAGTTCCTAAATCTCATGTATACGAGTTTTAGGTTCAAAAAAGAAAAAAAATAAGGTTTCGCACTATGTCAGTCAACCGCGTTTCGTGTAAAACATGATGTTGGATTTAGATTAACCGGTTCGATTGGGGGTCTAACTAATCTAAAACAAAGTGAATTTTTTTCAGTAGACCTATTTAATCACCATGTCTACATCGGACGGTGGAATTTTTATTTTCACATATTTATGACCTCGGATCGCCACATGCCTACTAAAACTGTTTAACTGTTTTAGTAGGTTATATTCAATTGTACATCATTGTGAATCAACTATACAAAAGAAGCAAAATTTCTGAAAATCTTATGAAATAGGATGTGACCGGAATAGGGAAATACATATAGGGTTGAAAAATCACAAACTTTCGGTACCGTTTGCTTTCCAATAAAAGCAATCAACTCTAAATACGCTTAGCCCCTCCTAAGAGGAGCCTAACCACCGGAGGGTTAATTTAACAATTTTTTTTCATGGGTTCCTAAATCTCATGTATACGAGTTTTAGGTTCGAAAACGAAAAAAAATAGGGTTTCGCACGATGTTAGTCAACCGCGTTTCGTGTAAAAAATGATATTGGATTTAACTTGACCGGTTCGATGGGGGGTCTAACGAATCCGAAACATGGTAGATTTTTTTCAATAGACCTATTTAATCACCATGTCTGCATCAGACGGTGAAATTTTTATTTTTATATATTTATGACCTTGGATCGCCACGTGTTTACTAAAATGGAATAATTTGTTTAATATGTTATATTCAAGTGTATATCATTGTGAACCAACTATACAGAAAAAACAAAATTTTAGAAAATCTTGTGAAATAGGATGTGACCGGAACAGGGAAATACATATAAGGTTGAAAAATCACAAACTTTCGGTAACGTTTGCTTTCCGATAAAAACAATTAACTCTAAATACGCTTAAACGCTCTTAAGAGGAGCCTAACCACTGGAGGGTCAATTTAACAATTTTTTTTCTTGCGTTTCTAAATCTCATGTATACGAGTTTTAGGTTCGAAAACAGAAAAAAATAGGGTTTAGCACGATGCCAGTCAACCGTGTTTTGTTTAAAAAATAAAGTTGAATTTAGGTTGACCGGTTCGATGAGGGGTCTAACGAATTTGAAATAGGGTGGATTTTTTTCAGTAGACCTATTTAATCACCATGTCTATATCGGACAGTGAAATTTTTATTTTCACATATTTATGACCTTGGATCGCCACGTGCCTGCTAAAACGGTATAACTTGTTTAGTAAGTTATATGTAAGTGTACATCATTGTGAACCAACTATACAGAAGAAGCAAAATTTCAGAAAATCTTGTGAAATAAGATGTGATCAGAATAGTGAAATATAGATAGGGTTGAAAATTCACAAACTTTCGGTAATGTTTGCTTCACGATAAAAACAGTCAACTCGAAATATGCTTAGGCGCTCCTAAGAGGAGCTTAACCACCGGAGGGTCAATTTAACAATTTTTTTTATGGGTTCCTAAATCTCATGTATACGAGTTTCAAGTTAAAAAACGAGGAAATATAGGGTTTTGCACGATGCTGGTCAACCGCGTTTCGTGTAAAAAATGAAGTTGAATTTAGGTTGACCGGTTCGATGGGAGGTCTAACGAATCCGAAACAGGGTGAATTTTTTTCAGTAGACCTATTTAATCACCATGTCTACATCAGACGGTGAAATTTTTATTTTGATCGTCATGTGTCTACTAAAGCAGTATAACTTGTTTAGTAGTTATATGCAAATGCACATTATTGTGAACCAACTATACAAATGAAACAAACTTTTCGAAAATTATGTGAAATAGGATGTGACCGGAATAGATAAATACGACTAGGGTTGAAAAATCATATATTTTTGATAATGTTTAGACCTCGATCGAGACGGTCAACCCTATTAACATTTATGCTTCCTATTAACACTTAAACCCTAAAAGTCTAAACTCTAAACCCCAAATTTAAAACCAAACACCTACATAAACAGAAACACAAACATGAAACTTAAACCAATCCTAGTTTGGCCTAATTGAGATCAACTAACACAAATCCATGTGTTTAGATTTAATAATAATAAAAATAATAATAAAATAGCTTCATTATCCCCTTCTTTTCCTTTCATTTTTTTTTCCGATGAAGTCTTCTCCTTTGAATTGAAGTCTTCCCCTCTGAATTGATTGCCGCCTTCCCAAACCCAAAACCAAATCCAGCTCTCTTTCCCTTCCTCCATCGACCGCCAAAAACCACCTCTGTAAATTTGCCGCCTCATTCTCCGACCACCACGGCCACTTCCGTCTCTCCGACACCAATTCCTTCTCTCTCCGTCGCCGTCCAATCGATCGCCACTCCTCTTCAGGTCGTCTCCTGCCGGCGGCCCGACACCAATGCCATCGTCTCTCCTCTTCAGGTCTGTAATGGATTAGCTGGAAAGAGGACCACTACCAACCATAATTGCATATACAGCGCGTGCCAAGCACTCCCGTTAAAATTTCCGGGTGCGCTGTAGAATTTTCGAGATTGATGGTGGATAAAGTCTTCGTGAGCTTTGTGAGCTCAAGTTGGGCACCCCATGCCAAAGAGACCTCTTGGGAAGCATAGGAAGCTAGCCTTCCCATGACGTTCTCAGCAATGCTAGTGGCAAACTCCATGAAGAGAGAAAGAGAGGTTTTATGACTTATGAGGTGAGTGAAGTAGGAAATAGAGTTTATATACGAAACAAGGGTTAAGGGGTTAGCAGAAGATGCGCGAGAAAGAGAGAAAGAACTCGATGATGGTTTTACAGGAGCTAGAAGAGGGAAAGCTTCGACGTTGCCTTCTTATTCCTGGAGGGTTTGATAAGTTATCTACTTTGTTCTTAATTTGCACTGAACGTCTGGATAGTTCTTTATTCCACGAGTCCCACCATCAGATCATGTTTCAACTTTCAACATTTTCTCTAGTTCAAGTTTCTAATCAGGAATATTTCCTCCTCTAAATTTACTACTCAGGAAAGCTAGCAATATTTCTTCCTCTAAATTTACTACTCAGGAAAGCTAGTAAGTAAATGTATGCATCCTAGTCATTGTGGCTTACTGATGCCTAAAGCTTGAAACAGAGCCGGTCAATATATAAATATGTTTTTCGTCACATTTGTTACTTTTTTTTTATTTTTTTGGTCTGAACACATTTGTTTCTTCAGTCCCTCGTATCTAGTTCTGGTGCCGTCAATGTACAGTTCAAACTTCAGACACTACAATGATCAAGTAAAGATGACGAAGCATTACTAGGCGATTGCCAGACTGTCAAAAGAATCCGTGGTTGTAAAGTACATATGTGGCAATGTGCCATTATTAATCCTGTTGAAAAGGAATTCAGAATGAAGGACGATGCTGATGATCATGAAAATGATGAATTCTCTTTGAGCAGCAAGCTCAACTGACCTTTTAACAAATGTGATGTTCATGAGATCTCAACGGAAATATATAGTTGTATTAAACATCAACTTCCACACATGATCACATCCAATGCATTCCCATAATTGTGTTAAGAGACATAACATAAAATGATCCATTTATTCTTACAAGCATTCCCAACTCAGTCAAATGGGCAGAAAATGGAAATGTACAGATCAACTGGCAAATCCAAGTTGCCTAAGCCCCGGGAAAGCTTCTCAGGTAATTCAACACAAGGCAAATCCGATATCCATTCTGTATGTGCACAAGATCAGATTGGACATTACAACTAACTAGATTTAATGTGTGTTAAATGAAGAAGAGACTAGTGAGAAAGGGTCCATATCTGTAGTATTGGACAAGTTTTAGATAGCAACCCTTTTAAAACTAATTTATCTTCTACCTTCAAGTCACAACATTGTTCTTGCCTTTCACTATAAATCTAGTCACTTACCCTATCCCATCGTATCATAGGAACCCAAACGGATCCTCCTAAGCAAGAGCAATCATCCACATGGCCAACAGGCTATCCCATTTACGTGCACATGTATATGATCTTATACAATGCTGATCAGGTGCGGACATCCGCACCAATGGTTTTAGTGCGGATTTCTATTTTTGCACCACTTTTCGATCGAATTTCCTCATCTCCACAGTCTAGTATCTAGATAATATTGTGTAGATCATCTCTGCAAAATTTCAGCCAATTTGGTGATCATTAAAGCCCTCAAACTCGAGTTTTTCTGGTATGAACACAACCGAACAGAATTCAGTCCGTCCATTTGTTTTTCGAGTTTGAGGGCCTTAACGATCACCAAATTGGCTGAAATTTTGCATAGATGATCTACACAATATTATCTAGATACTAGACGGTGGAGATGAGGAAATTCGATCGAAAAGTGGTAGTAAAAATGGAAATCCGCACCAAAACTTTGGTAAGGACGTCCGCACCTGATCAGCATTGTGATCTTATATATTACAAAATCTAAGATCAATACCATGTATTTGTGTTTCTTGAAGGGTTCTAGTAACTCATAGTAAGACTACAAAAGCCTCAACCCTTTTTAAAGCCAAAGCTTCAAATTTGAACCTCTATTCCTAACACAACTCTCCCTCTTTTCAGCATGTTGTTAAATATGCTCCAGAATAGCATGATGGAAAGATAATATAGAAGTGTAGGGAACCATTTTAGTGAGGACTCTTAATTTGAGGACTAGTTAAGGACTTTTCGGTTTATGGTTTAAAATACCCAATTTTCGATTATATTTTGACATCTCATCTGTTCAGTTTTTAGGTTTATATGAGTAGATCATTTCTACAAATTTTCACCCAAATTAGTGTTCGTTAAGATAACAAATTAGATCAAATTAATGGGCGAACTAAATCTGTCAAATATGAACCGTTCAAGTTCATAATTGATAAATCACACTTATGAATGCCTTAACAATTTTCAATATAGCTGAAAATTTGAAGAAATGATCTACTAATAAATACCTATAAACTGAACGGTCAATATGTGGATATAAGAACGAAAGGTGGGATAAGCCGAAAAATCTTCACCAAGTCCTCAACTTAAGGGTCCTCATTAGAAGGGCTTCCTAGAAGTGTATATATATTCAATTCCTAGGGAGCTAAAAGTTGGCTCTCCTTAACAAAATATATAACTAGAGAGAAAAGCCAAGTCCAACATGTTAAGGCTTATTATGAACTAAAGGTTCCCTGTGTTCCTAGTGTAGTCAGGAAAAGGCTATGGCAAGACAATTGGGGTTATAATCTCTCCTGTCAAATTGAGATCTTTCATGTACACTAATACCTACAACATTTTCCAATAAGTAGAGTTGAATAACTCTAATAAACCCAATTAGACTAGAATCATAATTCTACTAGAATTCTAATTTTTTCTAATTGGGGATTTATAGTTTGTCGTTGACAATGACATGTCATCTACATCCTTCCTAGAGTCTCCCACATTTCGACTTAGTAAAACTCAGAACCTCAGGATCAGATCAGGCTAATGATAAGCAAACCGGCTAACTTATATCGCTTCTTACACACTATATCGACCCCGCATGCTATGATGATTTAGTACTACAGATTAGAGCAAGTCCACCCATGTCTTTTTTAAAGGCCCAGGTCATAATCCACGTAGGAATGAAGACCCAGCCTAAAAAACTTGTTTCCACCCATGAAAAAAAACGCCCCCCAACGAGCATTGGGTCTTCGCTTGGGTCAGACCCATGACCCTGGTCACCACTTTTCATGACCCAGGTCTTACCCAGGTCTTCCCTACCAACTTAGCCTGAGCCCACCCACAAACCTAACGTCAACCACGTTACAACCAAAAGCAGTTGCGTCAGGGACGCGCCCAGACACGCGTAAAATGCATGGAGGAACGTCCTCCATTCCAAACTGCGTACAACAAACGCTTTTGTCAAGACATGCAAAATAAATGGGTCCCACCCATGCACTAACATGCAAAATGAACGGGACACTGAGACATGCAAAATGCAAAAGAATATTAATTGAAAAAAAATCTATTTAATAGATGAAATAATAGGAAAAAAAATTAGTAATGATAAATTTTTTTTGGAATACCTATCACCTCTTTTAGATTCCTTAGTTTCATAAATTCTTCATATCCCTAGCATTACTATATAATTATAAACTTTCATAAATTTTATCATACATTTGTTAAAATATTCCATTCAATAAAATATTTTATTTTACTATTTATTTACTTCTACAACTATTATTTGCTTTTTTTTGAAAATAAAAGAAAATCATTACTCACACTCAAAATACCGAATATAAAATTCAATAAACAGTCACTGCCACGTGGCGACCCAGAAACAAAAATCGTGGGTGAAAACTACAGCTCAAAATCACTGCTATGTGGCGACCTAAGTCTCACCCATAACCCAGACCTTCTCAACAAAGACTCTAGAGGTGGACTTGCTTTTACTAGATCAAGCTATAGAACCCACCCATGAATATTATAAAGGATCGACAATCAAAGTTTAACAATCTTTTTGTAATTGTTACCTTAACACTATTACTAGGTAAACCTTCAAACTGCAAACCTCTTTTTCCCCATTCCTTGCTTTACTTTCTCTTTATGCAACATTTCAAAATGATTAACCACTTGATTTTCTATAAAACAAAACAAACTGAATGTCTGCTTACACACCTACAGAAATGCACATTAAGTCAAATTTAAAGCTCATTTTCCTCAAGATGCCCCTATTTTAAAAAATGAACCGCACTAGAATTAAAACAACAATTGATTGCATCACAAAGCACCAGACTTGCATTTTTGATCCAATATTCTACAAACCCTCCCAAATTTTCATACATTTGGTCAATTAAACAATACGAAAGCATGTTAGCTAAAATCACAGAGACTACAGCTGATACCAGAGCAAACATATTGAACATAGCCGAATCACGAAATTGAACATAAGTTCTCTTACTAGAGAAAGCAATTAAACATGATAACCGAATCATGAAATTGAACGGCAATTCTCTTACACAGAATCAAGCACATTATAAAAACCTGGTTCATAAGAAGCCACCAGATCGAGCTAGCAACAAGAACATTATTATATTCAATTACATTTGTCACACATCACTTTGAGTTCATCAACCTCTCACATTACAAACTTTATTTTTTTGGCAAACAACAATCAAGTGAATGAACTTGAAAAGAAGAACAACCACAAAACCCAGAAACTAGCTAGGCACAAAAAACAAAGCCACCCAAAGCAACAATACAGACCAAACACAATAGGCCGAAACATAAAAAGAAAGATTGTAGGCCTAAATCAAGCATGCAAAGAGCCCAGGAGAAAGAGCCGCCATAGCTGCAATTGCTCCGTGGTGACCGAAGCACGTTTGTAGAATGCAAGTAGCCAAGTACGTACACTACGTAGTGTAGTGTTACTTCATTCTAAAGCACCTAGCAGCTAAGCTGCAGTTCTGTTGCAATTCTGGAGATCTACAATACATGAAAAGCCTGAATGTTATAAGTATATGAAAATCTCGTTGTAGAGAGCAAGTTATAACAATCAATCGTTAGCATTAATTTCTTCTTAAAAAAAAATCGTTAGTATTAATTAGTTAAAATTTGCATACTCATTCTTTTGGTCATAAAAGCTCTCAAAATATATAATTTGGTATACTTTATTAGATAGTTTAGAGAAAAAAAGGTAGCAAATATTCCATAAGCAGAAAGTTACGTGTATATAAAACATGGGAATCCTTCTAGTGAGGACTCTTAAGTTGAGGACTAGTTGAAGACTTTTCAGTTTATGGTTTAAAATACCTAATTTTCGATCACATTTTGACATCTCATCCGTTCAGTTTTTAGGTTTATATGAGTAGATCATTTATACAAATTTTCAGCCAAATTAGTATTCATTAAGATAACAAACTAGATCAAATTAATGGACGAACCAAATCTGTCAAATATAAACCGTTCAAGTTTATAATTGATAAATCACACTTATGAATGCCTTAACAATTTTCAATATAGCTGAAAATTTGGAGAAATGATTTACTCAAATACCTATAAATTGAACGGTCAAGATGTGGATATAAGATCGAAATATGGGATAAGCCGAAAAGTCATCACCAAGTGCTCAACTTAAAGGTCCTCACTAAAAAGGCTTCCTATAAAACATAATGGAACTGTGATTCTTACATTATGCTTTAAATTTGAAGTACATGCACCAGTGTGACATAGTGACATAGTGGCACACATACATACATTATAAAGCATTCGATTTTATAATCAAGGGTATTTGCCTTAAAAATGAAAGTACATTGTACACCATTTTATTTTTGTGTGTTCAAAGTTTAGAACTAATCGAAATCGTCCTAGTGATATGTGAGTGACAAACATATATATCTTAGAAGTCTTAATTTTCATTGAAGTGACAAGCATATGAACTTGATGCATACCATGATAAAACCCACAATGTTTAGTATGAAAGCCATACATTATATTCTTCAAGATATGGATATAAAAATAAATAAATCAATAAGTAGTAGATAGTTCCTTACCTAATTATCACTTGAGATAACATTGTGATCGTCGAAAGCACCTTCATCTTTGTCTTCCTCTTCATCCGTATCCACATCAGAGTCGAGTTCAATCTTTGCCTCACGTGCGAACTTTGACCAATCCTCACCTTTTAATTGCCTTTTGCAGCTCTTGCTCAGTTTGGGACAATCTTTAATTTTCAATTCTCTCAACTCAGTGAGGCAATGTAACCCTTGCGGTAAAGCTAACAAATTGGAACAACTTACAATAAATAGTTGCTCGAGGAATGTAAATTTTTGCAATTTCGGAAGTTCAGTCAGATTATCACACCTCACGACTACTATGCTCTGCAAAACTTTTGCAGAATCTTCAAGCCAGGGAGGCAAAGCCTCCAAATCTGAAGTGAGGATCCCAAATGATCTCAGACCTTGAGGGCCTTCTCTGGTTTTCATAAAATCAAGCTTTTTACACTCATGTATATGTAGACTATTCAGAGCAGTCCAGAGTTTTATATTTGGGGGCAAGGATTCCAAATTTTCACAATGGGAAATCACCAAGCTACGAAGGTTAGTGAGGAATCGGATCTCTTCCCCCAAAGTCATCAGATTGACACATTCAACAAAATATAAAAGTTGGAGTGAAGTGAGGCGACTAATTCCTTTTGGCAAATACTTCTGCTGTGTAGTTATCACCAAGCTTCGGAGGTTGATCAAGTTCCCTATGTCTTTGGGTATCTCCTCAAGTGCGGTACATTGATTAAGGATCAAGGACTCCAAATTCAGTAAATTACAGATGGAATTCGGAAGCCTTTTTATCTTATCATTGGAAGACAAGTCGAGAAATCTCAGATGAAACAATCTACCAACGGAACTTGGTAGCTTATCAAGGGGCGACCCACTAAGATCTAGCACCCGCATATATTTGAATCTCGAGATGCATGTTTTCACAAAATGTTGATTCATCATCTTGCCATCTCCAGATGGAATTAGAAAGGTTCGTAACTTGGTTGACTTGTATATGAAATTAGGCACTTTTGCTTCTTCTCTAAGCAAGTCCTTTTCGGATATTGACACATGTCGAACCATTTCAAAAGCACTAGAGGGACGAAAATTGATTGTGGAATACTCTGTTTGTGCCACCGAAATTGCTATATCATGAACTAGATCATGCAATTTAAACTTCATTTTGGTTTTGTAATCACCTTCAACTTGAAACAATGATCTAGAGCAAAACTGTCTTATATAGTCCATACCCATTTTATCAAGATCTTCATTTTTTTTACATGTTTTGAGGTAGCCTTGTGCTACCCACAGTTCAACCAGTGAGTCACTATCGAATTCAAAATCCTTTGGGAAAAGTGAACAAAATGCAAAACATGGTTTCAAGTGTTGTGGCAATGCATCATAGCTCAATTTGAGTGCAGGTAGAATATGATCATTTCCTATACTCCACATGTCATCATCTCTCACACTCAACCATCGGTCTGGCTCTTTGTTCAGATAGAGCATGCTCCCTAGAGTTGCTACAGCTAAAGGAACTCTTCCACACTTGTTCACAATATCCTCTCCAATTTCTATTAAGTGTGGATAGCGTTGCTCCTCTCCTTTCTTGAATGCCCTTTTGATGAACAAGGACATGCAGTCTTTGTGGGGAAGACCTTTCAAAGAATGCATGTATGAAGGATTCATGAGTAAAGCAACTGATCTATTTCGTGTTGTTACGAGGATTCTACTTCCATTAGCTCCCACACATAACAGACTTTTTAAACCCAACCATTTTTCTGGTGTTACTCCAATAGACTTCGTATCCCAAACATCATCTAACACTAACAAAAACTTTCTACCTCTCAAAGTATCATGCAACCTTCTTTTCATACGGTCCAAACTTTCATCCTCACATTTTTGATCAATTGCAGCATTGATAATCTTGAGAATTAATGATTTGACTTCAAAGTTTTCTGAGACACATACCCACATTTTCACCTCAAAATTCTCCTCTACCATGCTATCATTGTACACCAATTTAGCCAGCGTTGTCTTACCCAAGCCCCCCAACCCAAGGATTGAAATAACAGAAACATTCTCCTCATTAGAGATATCAGTGTTATGTAAGAGATGACTAAAAATTAGCTCTTTATCATCATCTCTCCCAATAATTTCTGAAGCCTCTACCAAGGAATCAGTTTCTCTTTGATTGTATTGCATCCTTTGGGGCACACTATGATCTTCAGCTATCTTAGGCACCTCAACCAGAGAAAATTGTCTCTTTTCATTATCAATTTCAACAAGTCGTTTTCTAATCTCTTTCACCTTATATCCCATTTTGAAGTTAAACACTGTTGGATTCCAACGGGAAAAAAAGTGGCGTACCTGTCCTTTGACATGCCCATGGTTGTTGGCCAGCACTTTCTTCCGCAGCTTTTGAAACTCCAGTTCGTCAAGGACATCATCGACGTCGTAACAAACATCTTTGAGCTTTCCCAACCAATGAGCGATTAGAAGATTCTTCACTTGCTTCTTCTCTGCATCCTGAAGTACTAGATTGATGGTGGATAAAGTCTTCGTGAGCTTTGTGAGCTCAAGTTGGGTACCCCATGCCAAAGAGACCTCTAGGGAAGCATAGGAAGCTAGTCTTCCCAGGACGTTCTCAGCAATGCTAATGGCAAACTCCATGAAGAGAGAAAGAGAGGTTTTATGACTTATGAGGTGAGTGAAGTAGGAAATAGAGTTATATATGAAATTATGATGGTAGCAATCGATCCCAGACTGGAATAATGTGTGAATGAAGTCCAGTCAAGCAAGTCTTCCCCTCAATAATTTGATTGTAGCAATCGATCCCAGACTGGAATAATGTGTGAATGAAGTCCAGTCAAGCAAGTCTTCCCTCGATAATTTGATTGTAGCAATCGATCCCAGACTGGCCTCAATTATTCTGCTCGATAATTAAATGGATGATAGCCATAAGCCAGGTAACAATCATTGGGGAGTTTCTAACGAGGACTTATGACTATCATCCATTTAATTATGTTTTTCGTCACATTTGATAATTAAATGGATGATAGCCATAAGCCGGTAAATATATAATTATGTTTTTCGTCACATTTGTTACTTCAGTCCCTCGTATCTAGTTCTGGTGCCATCAATGTACAGTTCAAACTTCAGACACTACAATGATCAAGTAAAGATGACGAAGCATTACTAGGCGATTGCCAGTCTAAAGAATCCGTGGTTGTAAAGAACATATGTGGCTATGTGCCATTATTAATCCTGTTGAACAGGAATTCAGAATGAAGGATGATGCTGGTGATCATGATAATGATGAATTCTCTTTGAGCAGCAAGCTCAACTGACCTTTTAACAAATGTGATGTTCATGAGATCTCAACAGAAATATATAGTTGTATTAAACATCAACTTCCACACATGATCACATCCAATGCATTCCCATAATTGTGTTTAAGAGACATTACATATAATGATCCATTTATTCTTACAAGCATTCCCAACTCAGTCAAATGGGCAGAAAATGGAAATGTACAGATCAACTGGCCAATCCAAGTAACCTAAGCCCCGGGAAAACCTTCTCAAGTAATCCAACACAAGCTTCTCAGGATATCCATTTTGTATGTGCACAAGATCAGATTGGACATCACAACTAACTAGATTTAATGTGTGTTAAATGAAGAAGAGACTAGTGAGAAAGGGCTCATATCTGAAACTCCTTCCCACTAATTGCTATATATTTGTAGTATTGGACAAGTTTTAGATAGCAACCCTTTTAAAACTAATTTATCTTCTACCTTCAAGTCACAACATTGTTCTTGGTTTTCACTATAAATCTAGTCACTTACCCTATCCCATTGTATCATAGGAACCTCAACGGACTCTCCTAAGCAAGAGCAATCATCCACATGGCCAACAGCTATCCCATTTACGTGCACATGTATATGATCTTATATATTACAAAATCTAAGATCAATACCATGTAACTCATAGTAAAACTACAAAAGCCTCTACCCTTTTTAAAGCCAAAGCTTTAAATTTGAACCTCTATTCCTAACACAACTCTCCCTCTTTTCAACATGCTGTTAAATATGCTCCAGAACAGCATGATGGAAAGATAATATGGAAGTATATATATATTCCATTCCTAGGGAGCTAAAAGTTGGCTCCCCATAACAAAATATATAACTAAAGAGAAAAGCCAAGTCCAACATGTTAAGGCTTATTATGAACTACAGGTTCCCTGTGTTCCCAGTGCAGTGAGGAAAGGGCTATGGCAAGACAATTGGGGTTATAACCTCTCCTGTCGAATTGAGATCTTTCATGTACACTAATACCTGCAACATTTTCCAATAAGCAGAGTTGAATAACTCTAATAAACCCAATTACACTAGAATCATAATTCTACTAGAATTCAATTTTTTTCTAATTGGGGATTTATAGTTTGTCGCTGACAATGGCATGTCATCTGCATCCTTCCTAGAGCCTCCCACATTTCGACTTAGTAAAACTCAGAACCTCAGGATCAGATCAAGCTAATGATAAGCAAACCAACTTATATCGCTTCTTACACACTATATCAACCCCGCATGCTATGATGATTTAGTACTACACGTTACTAGATCAAGCCACTAGAACCCACCCATGAATATTATAAAGGATCGGCAATCAAAGTTTAACAATCTTTTTGCAATTGTTACCTCAACACTATTACTAGGAAAACTTCAAACTGCAAACGTCCTTTTCCCTGTTCCTTGCTTTACTTTCTTTTTATGCAACATTTCAAAATGATCAACCGCTTGATTTTCTATTGAACAAAACAAACTAAATGTGCTGTTTACACACATACAAAAATGCACATTAAGTCAAATTTAAAGCTCTCTTTCCTCAAGATGCCCCTATTTTATAAAATCTACCACACTATTACTAAAGCAACAATTGATTGCATCACAAAGCACTAGACTTGCATTTCTGATCCTATATTCTAAAAACCCTCCCAAATTTTCATACATTTGGTCATTATACGAAAACATTATAGCTAAAATCAGAGAGACTGCAGCTGATACCAGAGCAAACATATTGAACATAGCCGAATCACGAAATTGAACAGAAGTTCTCTTACTAGAGAAAGCAATTAAACATGATAACCGAATCATGAAATTGAACGGCAATTCTCTTACACAGAATGAAGCACATTATGCCACCACAACATAGAAACCTGGTTCACAAAAAAGCCACCAGAGCTAGCAGCAAGCACAATTATTATATCCAAAAGCAGCACAATAAAGCCCTAGCCTCCATTTCAATTCAACACATTATTCAATCAAAAACTCTTACGGAATGTCCCACGGCTTGGCCTCGGGGATCGCGACGACCATACCTTGGAGCTCATCGGTGAGGACGATCTGGCATCCGAGCCTGGAGTGCTTGTTGAGAACCCTAGCCCTAGCGTACTTCTTCAGCAAGTACTCCTCGTCGTAGGTCCGCGGCGGCAGCTTATCGAACCACTCCTGAGCGATGTTGACCTCGCACTCCGACGAGCAGGCCTCGATGTCCTCCAGGCGGTGGGAGGCGGGGTCGATCAGGCCGTTGTTGGCGAGGGCTTTGAGGAGGGTGTGGCCGGCGAGTCCGACTATCTCGCGCTTCCGGCCATCGACGTCGATCGCGAAGAGCTTCACGAGGCGGTCGGAGACTTTCTTGGAGGGGGAGGTGGTGGTGGAGGCGGCGGCGGTGGCGGAGGATCTGGAGATTAGGGACTTGGAGAGGGATGGGAGGCGGTGGATTTGGGAGCGGAGGGAGGTCATCGCCATTGTTGTGGTGCTTTTGGTTTGGGCTGTGGAGCGGAGTGGTGATGTGGTCGATTTGTTGTATGGTAAGTTTTTTTTGTTCGATAAAGGAGTCAAAGTAAAAACAGAACTCACCGAAGGAGGCAGCGAAAAGTGTCAAGCCTGGGTGTTTTTTTTTTTTTTTTGGCGAGAGTCAAGCCTTGGTGTTTGGAGAGTGTTCCATCTTTGCTAATGCGTCAGCTACAAAAGTTTTATGTGCCTGAACGAGGACATGTGAAGCGGCTGGGTAAATGTCTGATGTCATTTACCAGTGTTGAGATGCGTCACGGGCAAGTAATCTTGTTATATTGACCGCATCAATGAGAGTTTGTGAGTCTCCTTCAACAAGGAAGTGAAAAAAGCCATGGTATCATGCATGCTGCAGTGAGACCAACCCGTAAAGCAAGAGATTCAGCACCAAGAATATCAGTACTTCCCACACATTTGGTTGAGGCTAAGATTGGTCGACCTTGATCATTCCTGAAAACAAAAGGTAGCAACACCAGAATTGTTAGTAACTGAACCATCAAAGTTTAGTTTGAGGATGTTGTTTAGAGGAGGGGTCCATTTTAGATTCTGATTTCTAGGAGGAGTAGAGCGATGAGAGGTTATATGGCAAGAGCGATACGACTGGAACATGTTAACAGAAGAATAGACTATCTGGGAAGGAGTAGTGAATTGGTTCCTAAAGATGATATTGTTACGATATTTCCATATAAAATAAGCAGTAATAAGAGCAATGTCTAGAAAAGGAATGAGATTGGAGTGGATCGAGGCCAGATGTTTGAGAAAAGCATTGAAAGTAGAAAAAAGCTGATTTATTAAGAGAATGGAATGTTTGTTGCTAAACTGAAATGGCAAAATTACATTGTAAGAAAAGGTGATCAGCTGATTCCAATTGAGAATGACAAAAAGGGCAGGAACGATCTATATAAGAGATTGTGAAAATACGGTCTCTAGTTGAATGTCTTTGACTGAATGAGCTGTCAGTTAAAAACTTTAAGTTGAGGACCCTTAAGTTGAGGACTTGGTAAGGACTTTTCGGTTTATGGTTTAAAAGACCCAAATTTCGATTACATTTTGACATCTTATCCGTTCAGTTTTTAGGTTTATATGAGTAGATCATTTCTATAAATTTTCTCCCAAATTGGTGTTCGTTAAGGTAATAAACTAGATCAAATTAATGGACGAACCAAATCTGTCAAATATGAACCGTTCAAATTCATAATTGATAAATCACACTTACGAATGTCTTAACAATTTTCAATATAGCTGAAAATTTAAAAAAATGATCTACTCATAAATACCCATAAACTGAACGGTCAAGATGTAGATATAAGATCGAAAAGTGGGATAAGCAGAAAAAGTCCTCAACTTAAGAGTCCTCACTAGAACTAGAAGGGCTTCATTCTAGTTAGTTCACTGTAATTCAAACACATGTGTCTTCTAAGTTTTCCATATCTTTCTAGCTTCCATTATTCGACTTCATGTGTCCTAAACTCAGAGGGTTATGGGTTCCTGCAAAACACAAACCACAAATTGCATGGAAGGGAAACAAGGGGTGCCCATAATGGTATATATGATGTGGCCAATTTTATGTGGTTCATCACCTAATTCTAACCCTATCAAAGTTGTAAATATCCTTAATTTGCTTCATTGTTGTTGCAACTATTTACTTACTTTTCATACAATACATTTTAGGTTCTTCTTTTACTGTTACCATACGATTGAAAGTGTGAGTTTATGAGTTGGAAAATTTGGATCCAAAGAGTGAGCTAGGTTTGTATTTACAAGTTGTTTACGCCTTACATACAATTGAAAGCCAAGGGCGAATTTCTTCTGATATAATGTTATTAAATGGAAAGTCCGAATATGTGAGCATAACAATATAATAAATTGATTCAAAAGGAGACATTGGTGAGATATGTTGATGACAATAATCACTAATGTAAAAGACATAAGAAAAAAACTTATATCTTATTTTGCCGAGAATAAAACTTATCATCATGTATTTAAGTACTTAACGACGCTGCTAGCTAGGGATAGTCAAAATCACACATTTAGTGTTACTCTGGCTGGTGACGGTGACAGAGGACAAAAGTAATAGCAATTGCACATGTTTGTTTCATTACATTTTCCAGAAGCACCACCATTAGCATGCAGAATCTTACAGGCTCCGTTGCAGTCAGGAATGCTCTCGCAAGAACCGGCTGGTTCGTAGCATATGTTAATATTTTCCGTCACAAACATCCTCATCACTGCAACTGCATGTCATAGCCATTCGCAATGTAAGCTAATGTTAGTTACCATATTGTAAAATTTCTATCCTAAATTACTTTGACATCAATTATATGAAATTGTGCATTATTTTTGAAACTTTCATAAACAACTAAAAAGACTATGATAAACTCAAAGAATAGTAATTTGGATATGTCACAACTTAAAACTTATAGTGATATATATACCTGATGAGTAGAACAAGTTGAGTACGAGATACGACGGCCATGGAGAAAGCTCGGTGCTACTGTTTACTGTAGAGATACGTGTTATTGAAATAGAGAGGGATGTGTGTTCTTGGAATCATGGCTATATTTATAAGGTGATTTTGAAAACAAAAAATAATGTGGAAGGTAAGAGCTTTTCAAAAAATTAATTGGTGGAAATGTGACTGGTTACATTTTTCCTTTTTTTGAAGATTTGACTTTTTATGTGATAATTTTCTCATTTAACACATAATTTCTTATCAAATTATTCTGTCACAAATTTGACTTTCTATATGCTTGGAACCCTTTCGGTTAAACACAATACTTGCTCTATGTTAATGACTTAATAGTTAATAATTATTCTGTCACTGTCTTATTTTTGACTACATGGGCATTTTCCTTGTTTAAAATGAATTTACTTTTAATTTTTATTTTCATTTCCTTTTTTGGGCTCCATTTTCTATTTTAAACTCCTCTTGACTCTTACACTTTAAAATGCAGGGGAATCATGGCTGTAGATAGCCAAAATAACCAATCAGGCAAAATGAGGAGAAGATCACAATCCCTTCTAGTGTCCATATTGATTTTTGTTTGCCTAAAACTCATCGGTGTACATTGCCGCTCTACAGACCAGTGAGCAGCTTCGATCTCGAGTATATATATACTAGAAATTAGGCCCGCGCTTTGCTGCGGGTTTTTGAATTCTGTATACTTAGTTTATATACAAAATGCAATTCACAACAAAAGATTATTGTACATGGTAGCAGACTTTAGAATTGTTCAAGACACAGGTAACATGTAGTTAGAGTTTGGGAAAGGACAAAGAAGTAGCTAAGATGATGGAACAGGTTGGGAAAGATATATCGTCATACTTGTTGCAGAGAAATTTGCTTGCTTCACCTCATGTTATATTGCAACCTAAAAAGAAAAAAAAATTGTGAACTGCATAAGACATAGAAAAAGAAAAAAAACAAGAATTTGAAATTTGTATCATAATATGCAAGAAAAATATGAAATTAATAAGGACAAATGAAAGCCAAATAAGACTACAACTGACAAAAGAGAAACAGCTTAAAATCTAATCAACTATAGGCAATCAGTAATTCACTTAGTAACGGAATAAAAAGACTAATAATCCATTAATAAACCAGAGTAAAATCTTTCAATTGAGCGTGTTGCTTAAACTCCTCGAAATGATGACAAAACTAAGAACCTACACACATAAGTTAATAATCAAAAACACATAAGTTAATAATCATGAGAAAATAAGAATGTAGTGATGAACATACGCAAGTTCTATTGACTATCAAAAAAGAAATTTCTAGTCTAGTACCATTGTTTTGCTTCAGCATTTCATTGTCCCCTTCAAGGGCACTTCACCTGAGCTTCCAATTCCACCATGTATGCCTCCAAATAACAGACTAATATAGAAATGTCATATGATATGCAGATTAATTAATACCAATCAAGAGTGATCGGCACCCTTAAAACATCAACTACATGCATTTAGACATCAAATATGAAAATTCAATATTCATGGAAACTTTCCTGACCTTCAATTCCACTTTCCAAAACGAAATGAAATAGTCATATACCTGGATCCAAACTGGTTACAGAATACAACAGCTGACAGTTCCTGATATTTGCTCTACTTGCAGTGGATATTTCTTATCACAATCTGCAAAATGCAAGAAACTATATTGTTAGGTGATACCTGCCTGATTACACCTACTCCATTCAATTGAATACATCAAGATGCAAATTTATCAATTTCATTTAAGTGCTTTCTCTAATCGTTTTCAGTTCATTTGTTCAGCGTAACTACACACGATGTGTCACATCCCGACCCTTATATTTTTACCTTATTTACTAGCGTGATTATAATAAGAATTTTACCGTCTCGATCATTGAGTAAATAGTTTAATTGGTCCCTAGAGGGGTTTCGGGGACGATTATGTGCGGAGGATTATTAGTATGAAGAAAATACGACGACGATAAAAATAGTAAATTTTAGCTAGAAAAAGGTAATTTTTATTCGGGTATTATTTTTCGGGGTGTTTTTATTTTGGAAGTTTGGGTTATAAATGGTGTGGACCGGTTTGGGGTGTGAGGCCCAAACCCTTTTTCTTTTCTCTCTCCCTCCCTCCCGATTTTTCT
>NC_020492.1:8554889-8583230 GCF_000184155.1 Fragaria vesca subsp. vesca
GAGGCATAGTCACCCGCTTTTCGGCCAGTTTTCATCAGTAGGTTACCTGTTCAACCTACTCGTGTTTTCTTGCTTCCGCTTGTGTTTAGTAGCTCTGAATACTTTAGAATTTTGTATATTATGTGATATTCAGAAGCGTTAAATTAAGAGTGTAATATGAAATTTTCGAATTAGGGTTGTCCATCTGCAAGGGAGATTTTCTTAATCTTTTCAGTAAATTTTCCTTGGAGGTGGTCCCCGCACGACTTACTCTGGGTTTCAGGGTGAAATTCGGGGTGGGTCGTGTCACGATGAAATTAACAATAAGCTATAACACAAAAAAGTTAAATCAATCTGACACTGTGTAGGACTGAATCAATGATGTATGATGATAGGGCAATAACAAAATCAATTATGTATCAAAAAACAATTAAAATAGAATACAAACCTGAATAAAAAGAGAAAACAGAGAGACTGCAGAACATTAAATAATCTGAAGTCCATCTGAAGTCTCATCTGAATTCTTGCTCCATCTTTCTCCCTCGGATAATCTAAAATCCTGAAAACCCAGAAAGCAAAGCATTGATTAACAACCTTGACCATCTATCCTAACCCAAAAGCCCTATTAAACCACACACACTGAACAAAACCCAAAGCCTCAACACATAGTAGAAATCAAACTTTAGCACATTCTAAAACTCTTTATCTCGTACTGAATACTACTAACAAATTCTTAAATAGGATGCTAACACTGAAAATTAAGTCACTTGTCTAACAGCAAGTGATGGGGCCTCTGACGATTGCAAAAGAAAAAAAGGCCATCTTTGTCTGCCAAATTATGCAAATTCTATACGACCTTTGCATATGAGTCCTCAATCACCATTTTATTTCATATACATGCACAGACAGAGAGATTCAATAGTACTCAAATTAAGCTTATCAAGAACCAAACTTTAACCACACTTCAGTTTTTCTGTTTGCCAAACAGAATCTCACCCCACAAACCATCCTACTCTTCAACTTGAGAACCCCAACACCCTCCTGACTATATTACTCGATTCTACCTTTCAAGAGAACAACCAAAAGCAAAACACAAATTCAACTGAATTAGAAGAGAATGAATTAAGAAATCACAAACACATAACACCATACCGTAAACCCAGAACACCTACCTTCTCCTGCAACACCGAAACCCGAAATCAGCGTTAGAGCGAATCAGGATCGGTCTGCTTGCAGAGGTTGAGCTCGGCCTGGGATCGCTGCTCGTTGACGGAGGCCATCAGGTGGGAGAGTAGGGTTTCGAAAGGGGCCGGGTCGGGAGCGAGAATCGTCGCGAGTTGCGCCTGCTGGAGCTGAGTCGACTCGGCCATTGAAACCGGCGCGTTTTTAGGGTTCCGGTGGTGGCGGTGGTGGCAGCTGCCTCTCTCTCTCTCTGTGTGGATTTCGGCTTTTGAGTTTTTTGGGGGACTGCGTGAAGAGATGGGTGGCGTTTAAAGTAGGACGTGGGAGTAGAGGAGTCTGGGTTCTCTTCGCTCTCTTTCACATGACGTTTTACACGGCTGATCGAGAAGCATCTGGAGCAAAACAGGCAAGGGAAGTACCCGAATTGCACAGCCCAACAATGAGGGCAAAACCTGGAAACACAAAACTGACGAATTGCAGCCCGAGCCCAAAACTGTTTTTTACTGTAGATGAACAGTGAAAATGAACAGTGATCAACAAATAGATATACAGTAAACTAGAACTAGAATTATACCCGCGCCTTGGCGCGGTGTATACATTTACGGTGTGTTTAGATGTAGGTGAATTCCTGAGAATTTAATCAAACATAAGGAATTCCCAATTTCTTAGAACGGTTTCCCTCGTTTAGATACTTATCCCGTGGAATTAGCAATTTTCACCGGAAAATAATCTTGAAATTTATGAGCTTAAATTCCCGACTTGAATTCCTCACAAAATAAGCGTCATTTGTCAATTCCCTTAACTAAAGTTTGTCTGAATACAAATTCTTGTCATTTTAAAACTTTACATCATGAAATCCAAACAATAGAATTCTTAATTAATAGGATTTAAATTCATGGAATTGTAATTCTCATGATTTTGAAATTTCTATGGACACATCATGAAATTTAAACAATGAAATTCTCAATTAATAAGATTTAAATTCATGGAATTGTAATTCCCATGACTTTAAAATTTCTATGGACATTAAAATTACTTTATCTAAAAATAACGTTATGAAGCTAGTCAATGGGTTAATTGATTGATAGAAATGTTTATGATATGTACTTCATAGAATGTTATACATGCAAATTATACCCAGCTGTTATACTGATTATATATCTAGGGTTAATGAAAATATTGTGGTTTCTTAAAAATAACTGGGGCAAAATGATCAGTATACCCACCCCTTGACGCGGTGTAGTATCCACATTATGCATATTTTACATATGTATAAGAGCTATCATAAAAACAACGTTTATACAACAAAACATCTAGTCTTGTATTCTATCCAAAATATAAATGCTCTAATTGTTTTGATTTGTAAGATTCAGGATGTAGAAGAAAAGTCAAAAATGGAGGGCAAAAAAATATTTGCCGAGAGAGAGTCTATCTAAAAAAATCTAAATTACATGCTTCAGAAAAAAAAAAAAACTTCACTGTTCATATACTTATGATATGAACAGTTAACCACCCTTTAGTATATAGTATAACTAGAATTATACCCGCGCTTTGGCGCGGTGTATACATTTACGGTGTGTTTGGATGTGGGTTAATTCCTGAGAATTTAATCAAACATAATGAATTCTCAATTTCTTATGACGGTTTCCCTCGTTTGGATACTTATCCCGTGGAATTAGCAATTTTCACGGGAAAATAATCATGAAATTTAGGAGGTTAAATTCCCGACTTGAATTCCTCACAAAATAAGCGTCATTTGTCAATTCCATTAACTAAGGTTAGTCTGAATACAAATTATTGTCATTTTAAAACTCTACATCATGAAATCCAAATAATGAAATTTTTAATTAATAGAATTTAAATTCATGGAATTGTAATTCTAATGGTTTTAAAATTTCTACGGACACATCATGAAATTCAAATAATGAAATTCTCAATTAATAGGATTTAAATTCATGGAATTGTAATTCCCATGATTTTGAAATTTCTACTTTATCCAAAAACAACGTTATGAAGTTTGTCAATGAGTTAATTGATTGATATAAATGTTTCTGATATGTACTTCATAGAATGTTATACATGCAAATTATACCCAGCTGTTATATTGATTATATATCTAGGGTTAATGACAATAGTGTGGTTTCTTAAAAATAACAGGAGCAAAAAGGTTACTAACCCGCGTCTTGGCGTAATGTAGTATCCACATTATGCATATTCCACATATGTATAAGAGCTATCACAAAATTCATGAAATTGTAATTCTCATAATTTTAAAATTTCTATGGACATTAAAATTACTTTATCCAAAAACAACGTTATAAAGCTGGTCAATGGGGTAATTGATTGATAGAAATATTTCTGATATGTACTTCATAGAATATTATTAATACAAATTATACCCAGCTGTTATACTGATTATATATCTAAGGTTAATGACAATATTGTGGTTTCTTAAAAATAACAGAGGCAAAATGGTTAGTATACCCGCCTTTTGGCGTGGTGTAATATCCACATTATGCATATTCTACATATGTATAAGAGCTATTACAAAAATAACTTATATACAATAAAACATCTAATCTTGTATTCTACCCAAAATATAAATGCTCTAATTATTTTGATTTGTAAGATTCAGGATGTAGAAGAAAAATCAAAAATGGAGGGCAAAAAAAATCTTTGCCGAGAGAGAGCCTATCTAAAAATATCTAAATTACATGTTTCAGAAAAAACAAAAAACAAAAAAAAAACTTTTCACTGTTCATATGCTTATGATATGAACAGTTAGCCATAATTTAGTATATAGGTAAATTAGAGGTGTCGCTCCCACAAAGACCCCAAAGATCTAGCCTAGCCTACATGAGATGAAAAGGAAGAAGGAAAGCTAACCAGGCTCAAGTGTTGGTTTTATTGGGGACACATCATAATGATTATGAAGTCTAGCAAGCCCATATGTGTGATCAATTATAAAAGAAATAAAAAGAAAAATCAAGAATGTTCAATAGCTTAAGATCCAGAACAATGTACATTCAGAATTGAAGGTAAGCTACTTCAGTATTATTTAAGCAGTGTCAGAATCTTAAGTTGTGTGTCTGGGGACTGGAGTTCAACTTAAACACCAAGCTAGAGAACCTATGTGCAAGCAATGAATCAGATGCATGACTAAGAACAGAAGCCAAGGATAAGGTCTTTCCCTTTCACATTGAACTTGATCAAGTTCATTAGTAATGTACAATGACAGAAGCTGCTCGATAATTAGCATAAAATGCAATTCAATCACCAAAGTTGAATTTATAAGAGGCAGCCGAAAATGCAACACCAGCAGCACCACCAAGGTCGATCTAGCCTGCGAGATTGCTTGAGTACTTCTAACCCACAAAGCAGACAAACCATCATCAAAGGAGAAATCATCATTGTCCAAAGTGATAAGAAATCAGGTTCAGGGAGATCAGCTTCTGTTTGGATATACAGCTGCACAGAAGTCGATCCAAGTAATTAATTCAATCATGAATAACTTGTTATGAAAGCCTAATATGATTCGAGTAAAAGATCAATATTTTCTCTTCTATGGTTTTGCTTCAACAGAAACCGGCAAAGGAAAGTTGAGTGAGCAGGCATACCACCTCAAATGTGGAAAAACCAAAACAATTTGTGGTGAGAGAACTAGAACATATACTGTCAAGTTCCATGTTGAGCCAAACTTCGGGACTCCAGGAGCTTTGGTCATAAGAAACCCAAAGAACAACAGATTCTTCCTCAAATATGCAGCTCTCCAAATTCAGAACAATCAGATTATCCAATTCGACTGTTACTCCTGGATATACTCGTTCAAAATGACCAAGAATTTCGATCGGATTTTCTTCTCAAACACCGTAAGTTAACTGACTGTCAGTTTTGCCTGATTTATTTGATGCAAGAACTTAAGAATGAAATTTAGCAACACAGCTTGGTTGTATGGTCACAGAAGTATCTCCCAAGCCAAACACCCCAAGCTTTAATAAAACTAAGGAAGGAAGAACTTAGTAGCTTGAGAGGAAATGGAAGTGGGGAGAGGAAAGAATGGGAACGAATTTACGACTATGACTACTACAATGATCTTGGTGATCCTGATAAAGGTGCAGAACACAAGAGACCTGTCTTGGGTGGGTCTGCATTACTTCCTTATCCTCGCAGAGGAAGAACTGGTCGCCCTCCAAGCAATGCAGGTATAAACAAGTACACCTATGACTAGTTTGCAACACAAAATCATGTCAACAATTGGATATGATATTTTTTTCCTGTTACATAGAACTAAAAGTTCTGCACTTTCAATTTCTCTGCATGCATGATCACTATAAGATCCTTTGACTGAGAGCCGGCCATGTACCACTAACCTGGATATATATGTTCCCCTGGATGAGAGGGTCAGCCCCAAGAAAAAATCTGAGTTCATATCCAATTCAATCCAGGGAGCTCTGCATTTCCTGATCCTTGAGGGAAAGGGTTCCAAGCATCTTGAGTCATTTGATGAGATAGACGCCATGTTTTCTGCAAACGAGAGCCTAGTGATTGAGGGGTCGCTCAAAGAGAAACTGAAAGCTATGGTACCAGACGAGTTTTATAAAACACATGCAATCAAGAAAACCTTGAAATTTCCACTTCCTCAAATAATAGCAGGTGACACATCTTAGTATTACACCTCTACCGCTTCGTGAAAGATGCTTCATTTCACATTTACAGTTGTTGTCTTCCACTATGCAGAAATTGAATTTGCATGGAAGGACGACGAAGAGTTTGGGCGCCAAATGCTTGCAGGAGTAAATCCAGCACGAATACAATCTTTGGAGGTACTATTTAACCATTTGAACTAGAACAAAAGATCATGGCTACTAATATATCCACCTGACCAACCAAAAACTGCTGCAATCACTTGCATAACTTTGATTTGCAGGTATTTCCACCGCAGAGCAAACATGGAGCGGTGAGCTCAATAAAGACGTCACACATAGAGCACAACCTTGATGGCATGACTGTTGCCCAGGTAAAAACCAAATAAAACACTCCAGAACATCATCCATCCTGCCTCACAAATTGAAAAGTTGGCATATCATCAATCAACACAGCCTAGTTGTAAAGTCGAGAAATACTGTGTTCCAGACCAAATGTATTTTCTTGGCAACATAATTTTTTCTTTCTGATTTTCTTAACATTCACAGGCAATGAACAACTGGAGGATACTCATCTTGGATCACCATGACTATCTCATGCCCTTCTTGAGCAGAATCAACACAAACGATGTTTGTATTTATGCATCCCGCACATTACTATTTCTGAAGAGTGATTCCACGCTAAGGCCACTGGCAATTGAACTTAGTTTACCAGGCTCAGGAGGTGATGAGATCAATCAGGTACTTGTTCCAGCTAGTCAAGGTGAAGCAGCAGCACTGTGGCACTATGCTAAGGCTCTTGTTTCAGTTAATGACTCTGTATATCATCAACTGGTCAGTCATTGGTGAGTTGATCAGTTTCTTGAACCAATAATAATGCACATTCCTTCTCATTGTACTGTGAATTCCTACTGCAAGAACCTTATCCATCATGCTATGCTATTTAGGTTGCATACACATGCAGTGGTCGAGCCGTTCATCATCGCTAGTCGAAGACAGTTGAGTGTGATGCATCCAATCCATTGGCTATTAGATCCTCATTTCAAAGACACCATGCACGCGAATGCACTGGCTCGGAGCAAACTCATCAACTCTGGAGGAATCTTTGAGAAGATATTGTTTTCGGCTGAAATCTCCATGCAGCTGTCTGCTGAGTTATACAAAGAGTGGAGATTTGATGAGCAAGCCCTTCCTGCTGATCTACTTAAAAGGTATTTCATATTAGACAATATGGGACAGAACTGAAAAAATGTACTACATGGAAATTTTTCAAGCTCATATATAATGATTTATGAACTCATCCCTTGTGAAAACATCTTTCAGAGGTATGGCCTTTGAAGTTCCAGATCCAGAAAACCCCACTGGGATTCAGCTTCTGTTCCAGGACTATCCATATGGCGCGGATGGACTTGAGATATGGACAGCCATCCAGGCATGGGTCACAGATTTTTGCATGCTATTCTATACTGATGATGCTTCTGTAAGATCTGATGAAGAACTCCAAGCATGGTGGTCAGAAATTCGAAATGTGGGCCATGGTGATAAGCGCAATGAGACATGGTGGTATCAAATGACATCAAGGAAGGATCTAATCCAAGGTTTGACAACTCTGATATGGATTGCATCGGCCCTTCATGCTTCAGTGAACTTTGGGCAATATGCGTTTAATGGTTATCCTCTAAATCGCACCACACTATGCCGAAGGTTCATTCCCCTGGAAGGAACGATTGAGTATGCTGAGTTCTTAAGGGATCCAGACAAATACTATCTCAACATGTTGCCTGAAAGAGCTGAGATGATCTTGGGTATATCACTAGCAGAGGTACTCTCACAACACACATCTGATGAAGTGTATTTGGGCCAGAGGATATCATCACAATCAATAAAGAATGAAGAGGTTGGCCAGAAGTTTGAAAAGTTCAACAGAGAACTTCAAAATATAGAGAAAAGAATTGAGGACAAGAATGCTGATGCCAATCTTAAAAACAGACAGGGCTGTGCCAAGATGGCTTACATGCTTCAGTACCCTGGTACATCCAATGTTGAATCCAAGGGGGGCATCATGAGAAAGGGGATTCCTAATAGTATATCCATTTGAAATGTTTCGTAGTACACACGATAAGAAACTTCTCATGCATAGAAGGAATAACACGATGTAATTTACATAGCAGGAAAACCTGTATATATATGTTCAGGGCATTTCTCTATTGCAAATATTGTTGAAGAAGACAAAAGAAGCATATGTACTGAAAGATAATAGTGGAAGTAACTAGATATGGAGTACAGGAAATGAGCAGTAACTGAAGACACCATACCAACACTGCAGAAACCAAGGTGCTCTGTGGCATGACTTAAGAGAATAAGATTTGTACATTGCCCAAGAGAAGATGTGAATTTGTGATTCATATATAAAAATGATCAGGAACAGATGCATTAAACTTGATTAGTACGGTTTGCTTTATCCTCAACATCGACCATGAGGAGCAAAAGGTGCAGAATTAATCTTCTCAGCATTGCCTAGCACCATATCTACAAGCATTTCAGCAGTTCCAAGAGCCTGAAATTGGACCAAAATGGTGGATGATTCTTCTGTTAAATGAAATACAAGTAACAGAACCAGTAATGATTAGACATATGCACAATCCGTGAGAATTTGATGCTAGGAAAATATTTTAAACCTGCAGAAAGAATCCCACAAATAATTAAGCACTAAAAGTATTCTCTGATCTTTTGAAGTTCTGTAAGTGTAAGTTACAACTAGGACACACTCTGTACATAAATTATTGGCCATCATTCACTCAACTTCAGCGCGGCATGACATGTAAAATGTTGTAACAAGCCAGAATCTTGGAAATATCTTTCTCACTAACTTTCTATAATCAGCAGAATCAAAATGTGCGAGTATTACCATAGAAAGTCCTCCCCCTTCATGCCCAGTGGCAAGGAACAAGTTTGGCAGACCTGGCACAGCCCCGATGACTGGCTTCCCATCAGGCACTGAGATAGTAAGGTTATTTCAGTAATCAATTTCACAGGACGAGAGTTTTGAGAACTAGTATAAATTTGAAATTGCTAGTGTAACACTTTCAAAAGGTTTGAAGAGATTTCAAGATTCAAACTTACTGTAAGGTCGTAATCCTACTCTAACTTCTCTGCTCTTACTGAAATCTGAAAGGGGCTTCTCTCTCAATTTAGGAAAGAATTCTCCAGCTCGGTCCCATATACGACTGAGAATGGTTTCTTCCACTTCAGTGCAGAACCCAGCAAATTGGCGGCTGCTCCCTAGAAGTCAGACACTCAGATTTGTAAATATATGAAAGACAGGCTTGTCATATAGCAACGTGATATGTAAAGCTTTCTAAAGACTTGCAATATATTGCAATTTAGCATGAAACAACTATCTAGTATGATCTCTTGAGAAGTGAAGCTTATAATTATGGTTTCATGTTTTCTCAAGAAAAGAACAAAACACGAGCCGTGAATGTAAAAGTTTACCAAGAACAATGTTCCCCACTGTATCCATAGTGGCTGTCATTGAAACAGACAAGGTCTGATCAAGCAAGCCGGGAGACAATATGTTAGGATGTGGAACTGTAGTTTGATGATCAACATATCCCACCTCCATCAGACCATGGTTGACTTGAAAGGAATTAAAATTCTCAAGCACTAGAAGGTGACCCTGCCATACAGATTAAGTATTAGGTGCGTCTTAACATAGAACCTAGAGAAACTGAAGCTACTCGTCCAGAAGGTGCAAGGGATTAAAACATGTATGAAGAGTTATTTTCGTCTAATTATCCCTAATCAAAGAAACATTAATGACAACACGCATCTGGAAATGAAATCAAAGTATCATGATATCCAAGAACAAGTCAAAATTTTAACCAGGTCCCGTGTCAAAAGACCACAGTACCTTTCGTGGTTTGACAGGGACGTCCAGTACAATTTCTGATTCTCTAATCAGGTCATGCATCAATGATCCACTCCAACAACCAGCTGCCACCACAATGGCCTTTCTACAGTGCAACATAGTCCTGGAAGTCTTGATAGCCTCAACCTCCTTACTTCCACCAGATCTGAGCATATGAAGAATTATAATGGCATTAGCTTAACGATATACCTCACCTATAAAAACAAATTTTCAATTTTTGTCCTATTAAAAAGTATGATCACAAACCTCAACAAACTCATCACTGGATCGTTATAAAACTCAGCATATCGGCCCTCTGATGAATAAAGCCTATTACCCTACACAAGTACACAAACAAGTTAGTGAAAAATCACAACAATGCTAAAGCCACCAAAATCATCACCAAGTGACGCACTGATGTCTCACTGTTTAGAACTAAAGAAGCTTCCATGTAAACAAATTTGGTTATCCCCACAACTCCACACAGAAAAGAAACATTCACCTAAATAATTCTCCCTCTAATAAAAAAAGAAAACAACAAGAATAGAACCTTTTCAAGAAACTCAACGGCACGATGAGCATCCAGCTGGGAATCATCAGGCAGAAAGGCAGCCCCAGTATCCTTATCAACCCTCAATTCAGGTTCCTTCACACGCAAGTCACCGGCTGACAAGTACTCTGCTCTTATCCCAGCTCCACATTGCTGCTCCACTCTCCTTTTTAACACCTCTAACTCCTCAGCACCTCTACCAACCAGCATGCTTCCTACACAAATTCACAGCACCACTTAGAAACACACCCAAAAGGCCAAAACCAAAACCGCATTACCATTTCGAGTATCGAAAATACCTGTTTTCTTCCAGCCCAGTTCTTTTATAGGGTCCAGCCCTTTCTGAACTAAACTCTCAGCCAACTCCTCCCAAAGCTTCTGGCTTCTCAGCCCCAGCTCCCAAAGCTCGCTGCTTGGTGTTTTGTGTGCCATCCATATATAGCCTTGGCCTGAAAAAAAGTCAACATTTCATTCTCATCAGAATTGACCAAACATATTTCCAACACTTCAAAAAAAGAAAAAAAAACTTACCGGCGCCGGTAGCACCAGAGCAGGGGACAGCCTTGTCGATTACGGCGACGGACAGGTCCGACCCGATTAGGAACTGCCGGGCTATGGTCAACCCGATTATTCCGGCTCCGATGATCAAAACATCGAATGTTTGGGATGCGGATACCGGTTCCGAAACCGAAGAGCGAGCGGGTTCGGGTCGGGTTGCGGAGGCGGAGAATGAAATCGGTTTCGATTTGAATTTGGCGTTTGATTGAGAGGCGAAGCGGCGGAAGGAGTGGAAGCGATTCCGGGAAGAGAATACGGCGTCGTTTGTGTGAGGGTTTGGGTGTGAGAGGAAGGTGGAAGCTGAAGCCATTACTGGGGGCTTTGAGTGTTGGCTTGCTCAGATTGAAACTTTGAATACCGTTTGAACCTGGCGGCAGGTTTGCCTTTTACACAAGAATATACGACGAGTCGTTTAAGGGAAACTGAGAGTAATTCATTGAATGAACTGAATAGTTTACCGTACAAAATTCAGATACATCAGATGTCACAGAAGTGTCTTCAGCTACAATATTCTTCTGAAATTTTAATACGAATATCTATGGACCTCAAATTTCGTGGTTCGCCTCGTGCCTGAAGTATCGAGTGTGCACCAATTAGTGAGCTAGAGCAAAACTGATCTCATTTACAACACATGGGATTTAGAGGTCATCGAAATTGATCATGGAGTCGGTGGACCAAAGAATTTCTCTGCGATTTGTTGTTGAATCAGCTTCCATATTGTAGTCTGGATGTTCTAAAGCTTTGTCCAAGGAGTCTGCTAAATCTGCCTCCCATAAGCCCAAGTTACAGACTCTCTTGTAAGTTTGGTAACTCGTTGCTCTTAGGCCCTCTGAGACCATCTCCCTTAAAGATCCACAAATGTCTTCGTTACTCACAACATCAAGGAAAGTTTCAGATAACCCAGGTTGGCGGAAAACAACAATGGCGCAGCTCTTATCTACTAACCGAACATCAAAGTCTTCAGAGAAAATGTCACGAGACGTTTGCAGCATGCTCTTGAGCATTCCAGCAGTATACCCACTTCTAAATCCCCACACAAATGCCAAATGATTACAGCTAATTTTTCTCATATTACTTCTCCAGATTCGGATATCCTCGTTGATTGATTCTTGGGGAATGTTGGATAACGGATTGGATATGTTAGTGTACTCTTCAGTGGCGGGAGCTAATAGGTGATAGTCAATTGGCTTAGCATTCTCTGGAATTTTCAGAATGGTGCAGAGCTTTGCAAACAAATAACATATCTTCACAACATTATGCCTATGACTTTTGCCTTCATTTTCTGTAAAACACAACCAGAGAAATTGTATTTAGTGATAGATTGGGCATTGCATCTGACGAAGTAAAAGATCATAGGAAACATGATATAAAATATATAATAATTCCGAGTAGTGATTCAATTTGGCATGCTTGCATTTATCAATTACTTCTCAAACAAAATGCATAACTTTTCTTTCATTTTCTTCCTCTCCCATATCTTATCCTTTTGTACAAGAAGAAAATCTACCAGAGTAACAATCATGCGGCATTACTGTACACTCTCACTCTATGAGCTCAAAGATAACTAGGAATATTGACTATACATACCTTCATGCAAAGTTTCCAAATCAATAGGTGCAAAGTAATGATTATTCAGGTAGGAAATAGCTGCAGGTATATTGGTCACCTTCCTTAAAGGGCCAATGTTCTTCATCAGATGCTTGACATCAAGTATATGGGGAAACACCATGCTCAAGGAGCCTGTGAACTCCTCTATGTTACCGGGCAAGGGAGAGATAAATTTTGAATGAATAGATGTGAAATCTGCAGAAAGCAAAATTGTAATTTAAGTTTAGAAAATATAGAAAGAGCAAACGTCAATTTAGTGGGATCAAAGGTCACAGATATTAATCAAATAGAGATAGACCATTAAGGGAATTGTGGGAGACAACAGGTTTCTGTGAAGCAGAAATCAAATCGATCACCTCTCGGAATCCACGAACCCTCTTGTTTTGTTCCTCCTCAACGTTTTGAAGCTCTCTCTGTATATTCAAACCAAAAATTAATTTACACAATGATGTTGATGATGTACAAACAAAAAACTGAAAATATCTTTTCCTAACCTCAAAGAAGTCCTTGTCCTCTTTGGAACTTGTCAAAAAAACACGAACAGACTGAGTACCCCCACCCTTTGCTGGGACTATTACAGGAACAAGTTCATCACTGAACTCTTTTAGCATCTGTAACGAAAGACAAAAAGCATTAGATCAAATAACACACTGATCAAGTTTACCACCTGAAAACTAAGGGATTATATATGTCCAAGCAATGTACCTCCAGTGAAAGCTGTACTTGACGCTCACTGCAAACATCTATATTCATGCATGGTCTCGATCCATAAAGTTCAGTCCCCATCACAAGTTTCCTCAAGGAACTCAGCAGAGCATCTGCAAAATGGAAAGTGAACAGCAGTTCTAGTTATAAGATATAAAACTAAGAATGTAAAAGGAACAAAAATGGATCATAAACCTACAGCATTTCTTACCATCTGTCCTTGAACTAGAGTTCTTGCACGTATTTTTCCAATTCTTAACTCGTGATTTAGTTCTCTCAATAAACATTGTATCAGCAACAGTATGGGTTACTTTAGAATCTACTACATAGTTGCCAGGCGTTGGATTCCCTATCCGCACTTTAGCCGCAGATTCTTGTGCTTTAGATAAGTACGATATACCTGTCATGAGAGAAACAGATACTAAATCTCAAAACACCACCAAATAGATACAAATTCATTAAGTCCCAAAACGAATCCAACAAGCACTCATTATTTTCAGTTGCTTTACTCCCAAATTTCATATATCAAGTGCATCTGCAAGCAGAAAGAGTCAATGCAATCACAACAAACAACTCGACAAGGCTCCATTTCACTCTCTCAAATTCGCCAAAGCAGTATAACATTCGTACACAGCATAACATTTCTCTTTTACACATGTAAATCATAATCACATTAACTTGGATTAAAAGTTTCAGACTTTGAATAATAACAATGCTTACCATCATAAATGCAGGCATTAAAATCAAAACCTTCTTGAGCCAAGTATGCCATATGTGACGTTTGAATTGAAAAACTATAAGATGGCATCCCCATCTTCAGTTCATCTCTAGGAAACAACACAAAGTTATATCTGCACCAAAACAAAAACACGTATAAACATACGTACACGTATTCGTATGCAAATGAATACAGTAGAACCAAAAATGTACTAACGGCTGAGCGGTGAGCTTGGAGGCTCTGATACTGAAAGGGCAGGCGGCGAACTGCAGCACCTGGAAACGCTCCGCCGCGTACTTCGCCTTCAAATACGCCGTGTCGTTTGTATCAAACGGCAGCTCCCGGTGCCACCCCGCCGAAAACGACCCCGTTTTCTGCAGCGACACGGCAACAAAGTCCGACCCGGCCAGGTCCTCCTTGAACTCCTCCACCGCCTCCGCGAAATTCGCCTTCGTCACCTCCCTCACCGCCAGCTTTCTCCCCGCCGCCTCGGCGCTCGTGCAGAGCAAACGCCGCCGTATCAGAGCCGCCATGGTTCAACAACTCCAGTCTGTTTCTCCAGCTTTTCATTGACAAAACATTGGGCCTGGAAATGGGCCGGCCCAAAGGTGAAAATTAATAAAGAAAGAAAGCTGGCACGTGACACGTGTGCGTACGTAGGGCGTGAAGAGAAAACCCAATTCGCAATCGATTAGGGCATTTGAGCTTTATATATGTAAACCACGAGAAAACCTGGACGAGGCTGAGCGACGGCGACTCCCATTCAACTTCTCCGGCTTACCAGCTTCGATCCTCCTCCAACGCTCCGCCCTTTTCCGCCGTAAGCTTCATTTCCTTCGTCTCCTTCGTCTTCGCTGCTCCAGGTTAGGGTTTTGTTCTCCGCCGCCATTTTTTTTCTTTCTTTCTGAATTTCTGGCTGAATGGTTCTGTTGTGCTTTGTTCATCTAATTTTTCTTGTATGAGTTCTAGTGATAGGTTTTGAGTTTCTTTAAAGCTTCATTTTTAGGTGTTTATATAATGAAAATATCTGTTTTGTTTTTTTTGGCTTTTTTCATTTTCTGAAGAGTTCATTTTATTTAGTTTGATTAGATTCTATCTTGAATGAACTTTAATTGTGTGATAAAGTAGGTTTGGTTATTTTTTTTTCTCTGATTCTGTATGAGGAATATGATATTTTTGGTCATGTGAATTGGTTTGGTGTAGTTTTTGTTTGTACTTTAAGGCTGTTCTGATTGAAGATTGATGTCTATGCAGTGTGGAGGTTGTTTTCGAGTCGGTTAAAGAGTCTCCTGAAGCTTATATTTGGAGCTTTTGTGAATTTGGCGGTGTTGATCTGTTACGGAAGTTATGGGTGTCCAAAGCAAGCTTCGTCTGATTACGTATTCGGAGGAGATTGTAGATGGGAAACCAATCTATGTTTCTTCAAATTGCCTTCCTGTGAAGGCTCTTGGGAAGGAGCCGGCTGGGCATTCTTTCCATGCTATGGCTCTTAAGCTGCGTGGTTGGGTAGAGGAGGTTGCAAGTGCTGAGGAGGTGAAGGTGGCTGATAAGGAACAGACTTCTCTGCCGTCGTTTGATTCTTATAGCAGCAGCAAGGGAAAAAAGAAGTCGGGTGGTGAAGGGAAGCAACAGGATCACTATGCTTTGCTTGGTTTGAGTCATTTGAGGTATCTTGCCACTGAGGAGCAGATAAGGAAAAGTTACCGTGAGACTGCTTTGAAATATCATCCTGACAAGCAGGCTTCCCTTCTTCTTGCGGAGGAAAGTGAGTCTGCCAAACAGACTAAGAAGGATGAGATAGAGACCCACTTTAAGTCCATCCAAGAAGCGTATGAAGTCTTAATTGATCCTGTGAAGAGAAGAATCTATGACTCCACTGATGAGTTTGATGATGAGATCCCCACTGAATGTGCCCCACAGGATTTTTTCAAGGTGTTTGGTCCTGCTTTTATGAGGAATGGGCGGTGGTCGGTTAACCAACCAATCCCATTTTTAGGGGATGACAATACTTTGTTGAAGGAGGTGGATGAATTTTATAACTTCTGGTACAGCTTCAGGAGCTGGAGAGAGTTCCCACATGAGGAGGAGTTTGATCTTGAGCAAGCTGAATCTCGTGATCATAAGAGGTGGATGGAGAGGCAAAATGCAAAACTCACAGAAAAGGCTAGAAAGGAGGAGTATGCAAGGATACGTACTCTTGTGGACAGTGCCTATAAAAGAGACCCTAGAATCTTGAAGAGAAAGGAAACTGAGAAAGCTGAGAAGCAGAAGAAAAAGCAGGCCAAGTATTTGGCAAAGAAATTGCAGGAGGAGGAAGCAGCCAGGGCGGTTGAAGAGGAAAAACGAAGGAAGGAGGAGGAGGACAAACGAGCTGCAGAAACTGCATCACAGCAGAAGAAACAAAGAGAGAAAGAGAAGAAACTGTTGCGCAAGGAGCGGAGTCGTTTGCGAACACTTTCTGGGCCTGTTATATTTCAGCGTTTGCTCAATCTTACCGAGGATAATGTGGAAAGCCTTTGTACGTCTCTTAACATTGAGCAGCTTAGGAGTATATGTGACAGGATGGAGGGCAAAGTGGGGGTAGAGCGAGCAAAAGTTCTTAGAGATGCACATGGTGGAGATAACAATGATGTAGAGGAAAAGAAAGAAGAGGAGAAGAAACCACCACAACAGAATGGTTCTGTGGTGAGTAATGGTACTGTTCTGTTAAGTAGCTATGAGAAGAAGGAGAAACCGTGGAGCAAGGAAGAGATTGAGCTTTTGAAGAAAGCAATGGTGAAATTTCAAAAAGGAACATCTCGAAGGTGGGAGGTTGTTTCAGAGTTCATTGGTACTGGAAGATCTGTGGAAGAAATTTTGAAGGCAACTAAAACAGTTCTCCTCCAGAAACCTGATTCTAGCAAAGCTTTTGATTCCTTTCTTGAAAAGAGGAAACCTGCACCTTCTATTGCCTCACCACTTACAACTAGAGTGGAAGTAGAAGGGGTGCCATCCACTGCTCAGGAAACTGAAAGCAGCGCTGACAAGAGTGACCAGGCAGAAGATAAGGCCGGAGAGTCGTCAAGTGGAAGTGCAAAAGACCAGAGTCCTAATGATCCAAATGCTGCAAATGGATCATCCTCAAGTTCAGAGCAAGATGTGTGGTCAGCTGTACAAGAAAGGGCACTAGTTCAGGCTCTCAAAACCTTTCCAAAGGAAGCCAGTCAACGGTGGGAGAGAGTTGCTGCTGCTGTTCCTGGGAAGAGTGTGAACCAATGCAAGAAGAAATTTTCATTGCTGAAGGAGAGCTTCAGAAACAAGAAGAGTTCTGCTTAATTTGCTGCTGGGGTTTTCTTGTTGATGCTGCAGAATACTAAGATGCATGAGGAAATCGCTTAGAGTATCTCACACATCTAATTCTTTCTAGGCAGAGATCTTTCAAGCTTTATGTTAGGTAAAGTATCTGAGAGCACTACTGGGTTTCTGCCGTCTGGATTTTTTGCCATACAGGTCTAATAGCTATTTTGGAAGAGGGATTATGTTTTGTATTATTTTTCAGAGCATGTTTTATTTACAGTATCGGGGTTCACTGCATTGCGAGATCTGAGATCTCAAGATGCATGAATATAGGAAGAGCAAGCATTATGATGAGATTAGCTGATGTTTTGTTTTTTGGGATGGAGTAAATCTCATTAGCATGATTTTACTGATAACCAGATTTATATATTCAACTCAATGTTGTCAAGTCTCCATGTGCCTACGGGTTTATTTCTCTGAATTTCCCATCCTCAATTTTCCATGAGAAATCTTATACATCGGAGTCACCAGTCTCAGATCATCGGTTTGCGATAATACTGGTTGGCTGCTTCGATCTCCAAGTATGAAGTAATGCAAGTATGAAGCTCGTAGTAACACAAAAAGTTTACGTTATTGAAATCAAGGAGACTGCTCCTTTTTCATCAAATTATTTCCTTCATCTAATAAGAGTTCATACAGTGTAGCAGTAAATAGCAACACTGCTCTATTTCTCTGAATTTGGTCTTCCTAAAGTGGTTTTCCAGCCAAGAATCGGCTATATAAATCTAATGCCTCTTGAGGTTTGTATTCTGGAACCGTATGACCGGAGCCCTGCACCATCAATTACGAGTATGAGTATCAATAAGGTTCCTGATCAAAGGGAAAATGGACACTAAAAACTGTTAGAGAAGAATGACAACATTCATGTGGTTATGTTCTGACCTTTACGGTTGAAAATGTGAGGTTTTTTTCGTACCCTTGTGTATACCTGCAACAAACACATTACCTTACTTAGTTTATGTATTCTATATTATTGTGAAATTGATTAACGACCGTTTGACATGGTGCAATGAAGGGAAAACAGCAAACGTACCCAGCAATTTGTCCCTTGGAAGTCCATGGCCTCCATTCATCCACAATTTTGTAACCAAGTGATCTAGTCCATGCTTCACTCCCGGTGAATGGAACACACAAATCATGATCACCACTGCAAGGAAACGTAGACATTTTTAGCATATCAGTATCGAGATTACTGCAAATGCAAATTGAAATCTAAATAACCAGGTGAAAGCCTGTGCATGTTCAGACGTTCCAGATTAGCATTTTCAGCAGGAAGTACATAGACCTTGGGATTAGTTTGGTAACTTCCTTGGGAAATCGGAAATAGCTAAGTTACATAGTGTAGCACTGAGACTTGACTCAAGTTTCAGTCCATCACACCAATACATAACCTATATAACATCACCTACTTCTGTTTCTCAATTTCCTTTTACCTTCTTGCATTTTAGCGTAGGAACATTAAGCAAAGGTCAAAATGTTGATGTCTTTTCACAGGCATAATTGGATATTTACCTATATATAAGTGCACGGTATCCCTTCGAAGTCAGATTCTTGTGGTATGGGATCATACTCCCAGCATCATGGTAAAAACGAATGTTGTCTGTACACAATTCCCAACTGGGAATCACGCTTGCCTGTTGAGTAGACAGGAGTTCGAACAAGTTAACGCTTTATGACCCGATTCCATATTTCAGATTCTAGTTTAACAACATAAAGACCGAGAAAGCTCACATCTTCTGCATGGATTGCCTTCCTAACTGCTGCATTGTTCAACCATGCAGTTGCAACCTCATCATCCTGCAAGTGAATATCAAAGTTAATCATGTTAAGCAGTCCCTAAGAGATGTTACAGTGTAAAAGTACAAGAATGTTTACTACCAACTTTAGAAAATCAATTCACAATTCCAACAGATCAAAATGGTGTATACCAATTTAAGAAACTTACAGTGCATGGAACTTCCTCACTATTCATAAGCTGTGGCCAAGTTGGAACCAGTCCAGCTCTTACAGGAGCTCTAAGAGGCCAGGCTCGACCAAACATCCTTTTTCTCACAGCAAGAGGCCTTTCAGTTTCACCCAACCTTCGAAAGCTAGATGGTATGTTACTAGTTACGGTTGAAATTTTCATAGAATCTGTGCTGTGATAGCATGGTTCTAGAATGTCATAGATGTTCAAACCTTCTATGGCCTGGAATTGATATAAATCATAAGTTGAGTTAAAAAAGAAAGTTACAGTTTGTACTTCATATTGTAAACTATGGAGACTTGTCATACGTTGTCAACTTTTTCAAGCTTGTTGTCACAAGTTTCACTATTTGGCTCATAGTAGTTTCCATTGCACTCATTGATTACCCCCTGGAGCAAGCAAGATGCATATTCAGAACCTATGATTTGGAATTAGCATTACAGTGCTCTAATAATGAAATTGGGGAACAAACCTCAAATAGATCATCTGATATAAGTCCCATCCCATGAGCAAATGGAACAATGGCATTCCCATCGAATTCCTCATCTGTGACTCCATTTCCCACAAGATAACCCTGTGATATGCAGTTATTTGAGATTGAATCCATACATATTTGAAACTAACAAAAGGAATATGCACATAAAAAATACCTTGAAGTTGATTTTGGGCTTTGTACCAGCATCAATTCCTGTTAAAATTCCACATTGCCATCATAGAAAGATTTCCATGTTTAAGGTTTAACAGATGCAAGAGTTTAGATTTTATTGGCTGACATACCTTTCACAACTGCTGAAGCAAGTGTTGGCACATATACACCAGCATAAGACTCTCCCGAAATGAAAAACGGGTTGGAGAGGAACTCTGGGTAAAGTTCAAACCACTAGTTGCAGGAAAAAAAGAATATAAGAAATGCATTGATAGTGTACTTCAACAATAGAATAACAATCAAGCCAAATAAGTATGAAAGCATTTCAAGTTGTTTCCATTATCACCTTTAGGAGAAATGTGTGGCTATCAGATGCAGTCTTTAGATCACCAGTAATATAGTCAGATTTGTTTTTGGAGTAAGAAAGCCCAACACCAGCAGGAGAATCCAAATATAAAATGTTGGAAACCTGACATGAGAAGAAGCACAAACAATGAGGAGTTAGCTTCCTCATTAATATGGAAAACCACAATAGAATGTAACCAAATTCACAATAGATAACATAAGTTTTACTATCAAAGATACAACCTTTGACCAGCTGTATGGATTAAGGTGCAATTTGGGCAGACCTCCCTTGGTCTTTGCTGCTTCAAAATTGAATGGCCCTGAAAAATATTAACCAATGATGTAATAAACTTTTAAAATGCTAAAGAGTGTTAATTCAAGAACCAATTTTGCCAATTTGAAAGTGAATACCGAACCCAATCCCAGCAGAGTAATCTATATGGCTGGTCTAATTCAAACATGAAACTTTCTTTCATTGACACAATCAGATTCTATAAGTATGAAATGAAGCTAGCAATTTTCTTATCTTGGGATGAACATAAAACCAGCAATGGAATTTGAAAAATATGACCTTTCTCCTCTTTGGTAATAAAACCAAACATGACATCAGATAAAGAAATAATACCATGCTCATAGACAAAGCCATCAAAACTGGAGCAACCAGGTCCACCATTCAGCCACAGCACCACAGGATCCTCCGACGGCTTCCTCTCCGATTCCACAAAATAGTAAAACAAGTTCCTCCCATGACTCTCATCAATTGTCACATACCTTCAAACCCCACGAAACAATATTAACAAACTGAAAATTCAGAAATGCATCTAAAACTTCATATCTACCAAAACCTTTACATACCCAGAACGGTGCTTTGAAGGAAGAGTGCCGTTGAATCCAGGAATCTGGGTTATGAGAGCTGCCTCAGGAGCTGATTGGGTTGGCACCAAGCTCAAGAACGTGACTGATAAGAGTGAATATAATACAGTAATACTAGTCTTGGCCATGTCTAAGTGTTACAGAATTATATCAGAGACTGTAACACAAAGAATATATATTTATAGACGCAGAGATTATTACTCTGCAAGTTGCTTCTGAAAATCGTTGCTTCCAAGCCAAGAGATGAAAAAGATAACAAACTGAGCTCTCAACTTGGATGAAGAACCTGACCGGAGAAGGGAGGAGTAGGAAAACAGTGATGGAGACGGTTCTAAGGCCCAGTTGTGTCACGACACGTGTTGAGTCTAAGCCAATGAGAATCTGAGACAACTGAAAGTGAAAAATGCCCTTGGCTAAAAATTTTGGGGTCCTTTTGCTGTCTTTGGAAAATAAGGTTACTTAACGTGTGAGCACTGTGAGGGTGACTGAGGATGAATTGGCACACGAAATTTCGTGGGTGATGACGATGGAGTTGGAACTTGGAACCAGATTTTTTTGTTCAAGAGAAAAAGGCTATTGTTTTGTTTGATAAGATCAAATGACCAAGACCTTGGATTAGATTTTGACTAATTCACCATGAAATCAATGTATTTGGTATGGTATTAGATATATTAAGTAACTCCATTGAAATTATAAATGAAAAATTTTCGTAGCTAAAGAGTAGAAAAGGTTACTTTTCACAACAAGTAAACAACTTCACGAAGTAACCACCATATGTGGTTGAGTACTTGAGTTAATAAGAGACAATGTGTGAAATCTCATACCCATGTTTGAACCACTAGTAATTAATTACTGAAATTATGAAAGACGGATATCATGAGTTTGAGAACGAAGAGCGTCTTTTTTTATTTAATAAGAGTTTGGTCCCCAGTCTAGCTGGGAGGCTCCGCTCCACGCCCGGAAAAAACAGTCTCTTTTACATATGCAAAGTGTTTTTTGTGGTAAATTATGTTAGCATGGATTTGTTTCATGCAAATTGATGAATGAGATGTCAAAAGCACTGATAAAGAGGATGTTTGTTTCCTTTGGATTTTAGCCGAGCATGTGATATAAGCAAAAGGTGCTCTTAGGTCCTATATTTGTGTTTTGCACTTGATAACGTGACCAGGAATCGTAGACGAAAGCACATGTTTTGTTTATCTAACGTTGGTTTTCAACTTTGCACTTCTCTCTCTTTTTTTCAAAACAGAGAACAACCAAACAAACAAAACAACAGAAGAAAGCACAAAAATAAGGTAGGCAAAACAACTAGGCTAATAGGGGTAGAAAACCATGACTAATAAGTAATGATATGCCATTTTACCAAGTGGCAGCTCAAAGGCCATCTTCACTTGTGTTTTCATTGTTTTGTGTTATAATTCATGATTTTGGTACGACTTTAGTTTAATTAGGAAACTTGCATATTTCTGATACAGAATAAGTCTGAATTTGATGCAAGCAGGTTGGCCTAGATTCTCCAAGTCCAATTCCTTGTATTATTGAATAATAATCTTGGGAGTTACAAATCAGACACTTACATTACAATTAAAAATTTTACATTGTTTTACAATGTAAAACTACAGTACATGATACATATTAGTTATAGTGTTACAAGGATTTTACCCACTAACAATCTACTCTCATCTCACTCAAAATTCCCATTTTCAGTGGCAATGATGTGGTCATACCTTATTCCACCTTGATTACCCAATGAAAGCCCCAAATGCTATGATTAATAGAACCAAAATTGTTGTGCTTGAACAGGACACTGAAGGCGAACCGGAAAACTTGACTCGCTGAGCTTGGTCTCTGGAAAAGATAACCGAATAAAACTACGCATTAGCACCAAGGTTTCACAGGTATTTCTTGTGATATAAATTTCTGGGGACATGGTATAATTAATCTGAATCAAAAGTGTCAGCCAAATTTCTGATGTCTTACTTCTGTAAAGAGGAAAGTACTCCACAGTAAATGGCATTATCAGGCAAAGCAGCTTCGGATCCATCATTCTCAGGATTAACAACACTGACATAAAGTTCTTGGCCTAGATACCATGAGTCCAGATTCTGAGCGCGAAGATTCCAAATGCCAGCGCTATCAAGAGAAACCAATATGGCTGTCCAAGCGCCTGGGAAGACCTGTGTATATATGAGCATGAAGCAGCCAGCAAAAAATACTTTCATTCATTGAGTATGAGTAAAATACAAGTGACCAAACACCACAATGCAACTAAGTAATGCAAAAGCCTATGACATAATGAAATTAATGGTTCAACTCTGCAGATTAATCAATCAAAAAGTATATCAATAAACAATCATGATATACTGTTACAACTTAGTATCTGATTTGAAGCTATAAGTCCCCTATAAAAAATCTCCTAACCAATGGGTTCTTAAAAAAGCACCAAGGTACCTGTGTGGTACAGCGAGCAACGCCATCCCATTTGTTGTAAGTGCCTCTGCTATTCTCTGTCCACACTCCAATATCCATACTACAGAGCAAACATTCAATAATGTTTATAAGTCTCCAGTTCCAGAATCAGAAATAGAGACAGATAATGTTTTTCAAAATAAGGAAATCAGTACTCACCCCACAACAAAAAATGCATAGCCATCCAAATGGTAGTTCTGAACAGTGGTGTCATTGTTCTGAAAGATGATTTCCATGAAACCTTTGAAAGTACCATTGATTAAAGATGTGTCAAGTTTTGCCGGCCTGTTCATCAGTTTATTTGGAAAGTCAAGCTTGTAAACCCCGGAAATGTTGAATTGCTGAGCGAGCTTAAGTGGTGTCGAAGGTGTTAAATATGAAATACCATTGAGGGTTGTGCGCCACTTCCCATTTATAAGCTCTGCAGGTCTATTTAGGATTACATATAAATCTGTAACGGTAATTTCACCATATTTAAAAGAACCTTGGGGGTTTGGACGAGCAGCACCAGCAGAGACATTCCACCTACAATTTAAAAACCATCAAGAGAGTAAGCCAAGCACTTGAGTACTAAAATATTCATACAAGAAAGGACAAAAATGATTTTAAGATAATCAGTAGTCTGGTAGGCAAGTACAATCTTTGCCTAATTATTTTGGATCAGCATCATTCAACCTCCTCATATGAATATAAAACAAAAGCTGCTGGAAAATAGTTATTTGGCTGGCCGGTAATATTGAAATAAAGAGTAAGCAATTGTCAAGTAGTCTTTCCATTTTGAAGAATATACTACCATTATCATTAAAGATTTTAGTGGAAGTTAATGAGCGATTTTATTTTCATCAGGTACAATATGTGTTATTAAATAAAAAAAGACACATGCTTAACTACAACCTTATAGATCTTGCTTGATTCATTGAGAAATATGTGTCGAAATCATTAGGAGGATCAGGGAGAGGACCTGACGCGGGTCCTTGAGAATTGGAGTAGTGTAAGATGGCAACTCCAGTAGCTTTAGCCCATGAAGATGAATTCACAAAACGGGGGCTGGCTACAACATAGTAATCACTGCTGGCATTCTGATCCATTGTAACCAAGAATGAAAATGACTGACCAACATGAATATCCATATTAGCATAGTTCTGTTGAACCGTGTACGATCCTTCAGTCTCCACAAGGAGTAAGTTATGATTTTGTATCCTGAAATTCAAGCTAGTTGAGATGCCAACATTGTGCACCCGGAAGCGGTATGTCTTTCCTGTTCCAGGCAATTACCAAGTATTGGCTCCCATTAAAACTGGAAGGTAGCAAAATTTTATATGAAAATATAACAGTAGAACAAGAAACTAGTAAAGCCCAAAGTAGAACTGAACCCAAAAGGGGACAGAACTGCAGACCATTCGCTCACCACCCTCTCAAAAGTAAGTAAAATGAAACATTATATTTCTCAACAACTGAACACCATATGATTCCGGTATATGTATAAGACGAATCAAATTCATAACCAAAAACCAGCAAATCATAAATCATTTCCCAGATATGTACCTGCTTCAACATTTATTGTAAGGAAAGGAAAGCCATCTGAAACTATAGCCTCATCAAAGCAAAAGGGACCAACTCCGTTGATGAGAATGCCGTCAGGAATTCCCAGGTTAGTTCCACTTTCAATATCTTTCCGTAGTTCCTGTTTAAGTATGATTCACCTAAGAAACCAAGTTGAAAGGTGCTTTGAACGACCAGTGACTGGCCCAAAAGACAGTTTATACTCACCTTATGACTCTTTGTATACCAGTCGGTAATAAAGAGAGTAACATCTGCATCTGGCAGAGCAAATGGTAACGGAATAATAGCTCTGTTATTTATGGTGATTCCCCCATATCCACCAGCAGCTCTCTGGAAGTTTAGGGAAGGGAAATAAAAGAAACTCCCTATCTGATCTTTAACCTGAAAGTCATATGTCCAATTCCAACCAGCCTGAATTGGACAATTAGTCCCTGACACACCATCTTGCCAAGAGTTTTTCCTATGTTGTATTCCATTCCTGCATTCAACTAAGAAGATTAGCATTGAAATATAAACTATAGTTTGTGACTGATACCAAAAATGCATTTACTAACCATGTGAGAAGCAATGGCTCATCCAGGTCATTCTTCACATTGATAACAATATTCCAATTTGTAGTGACATTAAGCACCGGTCCTGGAAACTCTCCATTAATCCCAATAACCTGAAAAGTATTAACGAAACAATGGCTCAGATAGAATCAGCTAAAACCACTTTAACACTTTCTCACAGTTCTAGTACATTTTTTGTATCAGTTAATAGCAATTCTAGCAGACAACCCAACCATTAGATCTCCTGGCCATTTCTCTCCCACATGTCCCTATATATATAGTTGCTGCCCACTTCTTAGCAGCACCAAGCCTAACATCCTAAAAAGTTGGTTACCGTAATGTGGTAATCCAATTATGATACTTGTACTGTTTCCAATTCTACAAGAATTCATTATATGAAAGCAACTAACTTTAAGCATTGACTGGTAAAACTAAATTCATCGAACTTGACTCCAAATCAGAACAAGATACTAGAAACAGCACAAGAACTTAGTAAAGTTCAAACACAAAACTGGAAAAACCAGAGAGCAAGTGAAAGAACCTTTTGCTTAACTCCAAGTGGAGAAGCAGTGATGTAGGAGACAGTCCAATCATAGAACACGTAAGGGTCAGCACCCAAAGCAGGACGCAATGAGCAGACGAGGATGACCAAGTTGAAGAAACACAAAGATGGCATTGGATGATGTCTCAGTAGCCAATCCTATCTCTTTTGGGTAGCTCTCTACTTTCAGTGAGAGAGTTCCAGAGAGAGAGTTGGGGTAGTTACTTGCTGGATTTGGAAGCGAAGCCGAAGCCAAAACCGGGTGGCAGAGTGGCAGTGAAAGACGCACATGGGAGAGCGGAAAAAAGTAGAGAGCTCGGGGGAGCCTGATGAGGCGCTTGTTGTTTCTTGGGTCCCGCTTTTCTTCATTATACGGTAAATTATGAAGGCTGTGGAGCCACACCCACCGTGGTCTTACAGTTGAATTCACCGTGTGGGGCATAAAGGCTTAAAAGGGAAAGGTAGTTGGGTGCTGCGGGCAAATCTTTTGACCCATTTGCTTTGGGAGTTTGGGAGCAAGAGACAAAACCTCAACAGCTCTAATGAGGTAGATCATTTCTTCTCTTTTTGGAGAGAAAAACCTTTGTTTGTTTGATCCCGTAGCCCGTAGGGTTAACAGAAGCTGTGATCTCGTAAGGTTTACAGAATTTTGCACGTGACTGAAGTTGTCTCCTTTGAATAACCTTCTCTAATTATAATTAATGTTATATGTTACGTTGACTGTTGCGCTTCATTTATATTACATTCCTCTTACCGATCGATGTGGGACAAATATCCTCTTCCAGCAGTTACAGACACAATGCTCAATGCCCTAGTCTTGCCTCACCTTGTATTACTCATGGACCTGGACCACACTCGTGACTGCCATTTCGGGCTCTTTTTGTATGATCCATGGGCTGGGTATCTATACTATTTCTACAAGAGAGATTCCTCCTTTGGGCTAGAATTTTTGCCAGATTTCTTTGAGATTTTGCAATTACGAGGTGCTTTCCATTCTCCGTCCCGGAGCGAAACCGCCCTATCATCTCTGGTTTTGTTTCCTTGCTTTGAATTTTCATTTCTTATTCTTTTTTTTTCCTTCTCCATTCACCTATGTTTTTCGCGTTTTCCGACAAACTTGGTTGTGATTGTCTTTTCTTCTTTTCTCTCTTCTTGCTTTGAAATTAGATCTTTTTATGGGTTTTCTTTTGATTTTGAATGTGCATTGGTTTCCAAATACTTAACATTGAATCTGAGACGTGAGCGAGAAAAGTAAAAGAAAATAAAACAAACTCAAATACATTTTCAGAAATCGTTAAAAATAAAACGTTTATAATGACAAAATCTACTACAAAGACAAAAAAAGATTTTGCGGTCTAGCTCACTAGAAACTTCCATAATCTTTATCGACTCTCGAACACGTCAGCAAAACGTCATAGTTAGTCTTTTAGAAAAGATGTGTCTTTGTACGTATCTGAACAAGAATCTATAAGGGTAAGCTTACGCTCAGTAGCTTACGCTCAGTAGAGTCAAACCTCTTTAGGTCATTCTTAACTATTTAAACAATCAGGTTATCAAGTATCAAACAATACTTTACATAAATAACAACAATTCGATACATATATGCTAATAAAATCCCTCCGCTCAATTACTAGCTAATTAGTCCATACATCAAAGACATATAAGTCTATATGTCTCATACCATGCAAATGTCTCGAATATACGACCTAACAACCTGTAATATCTCACCACTTGTATCTCTTTTGTTAGTCGTCTTGTTATACTCATGATCTCCAAACCCGAAACTCGATTAGATCATTTTATCAACGTCCGCCATTGATGGGGACTGCATTTCCCTCATTTGTGCACTCGTGGGCTGGTATAGTGGTATGGATTCATGGACAACCCATGAGGAAACTCAACTACACAAAATGTATCATTTTCTCTCGATCTCATTCTCACCTCTCCACAATCACCATTCTCACTATCCTCATAATTCCTCACAATGCATTACGCATGTCAAATAAATAAGTATCAATACTTGTATTATATTATTTATAGAAAATTTCATATAAGTCTACCTTGACACATTTTCTTCCGCATAAGTCCACCCTAATATTTTTACCCATACAAGTCCACTTTGCAAGCTCAATTTTTTTATCATGACTATCTTACCCTTCTCTACCTCTCACCCGTTCATTTGGTTCTCTCTCTCTCTC
>NC_020492.1:8583979-8596320 GCF_000184155.1 Fragaria vesca subsp. vesca
CTTTTGTAGGCGGTGGTAGTAGCTTTTGTAGCTGGTGGTAGTAGTTTTTGTGTTCGTCGGAAACTTTACAGTAGTAGCTTTTGTAGCTTGTGGTTGTAGCTTTTGTGGCTGGTGGTAGTAGCTTTTGTGTTCATCAGAAACCTCACAGTAGTAGCTTTTGTAGGCAGTGGTAGTAGCTTTTGTAGCTGGTGCTAGTAGCTTTTATAGCTGGTAGTAGTAATTTTTGTCATCGTCGGAGGTCGGCCGGAAACCTCGCCGGAGGTCGGCCAGAAATCTCGCCGGAGGTCAACCGGAAATCTCGCCGAGGTCGACCGGAAACCTCGCCGGAGGTCAGCCGGAAATCTCGCCGGAGGTCGGCCGGAGACTGTTCTGAAATGAGAGTGGTTGTTGACTTTTTATACTAGTGGCATTCTTGTAAATATAAGAGAGAAAATCTAATTTTTTTATTGGATGGCAATCTGTAATTATGTTGAACTTTAATACTTAATACAAAACCTTATTTAGACTTAGGTGGACTTATGTGGATAAAAATATTGGGGTGGATCTATGTGAGAAAAAATGTCTCCAAGTGGACTTATATGTAATTGGCCCTATTATTTAACACATGCTTTTATGGAAATCAATAACAACAATCATATAAATCACCGATTACTCATGCTTTTATCAAAAACTATAACAATCAATAATTAAACAATCAATGACGCACAATGCACTAATTTCCATTATAATCTAATTATCAATTTATAGAAAGGTTTTCTGAGAGATCCTACATGGAATCCAAGCTTTAGCTCCAACGCTAACTAAATTAGTAACTCAACAACGCGCTTTCTGAAATTGATGACGTGCACTCATTTCTAGTATCGAATCCTCATTCCGAGAATGTTGACATATCACTTCAAATCAAAATGATCTAAGATCTCAAAATTTACTAAGGGCACCCAATATACTTTACATGTAAATATATCTTTCAATCCTTCAATTTCTAATGTAACTTGCATCTTCTAAATCCCAAGTTCACAACGACCAAATATACTCTTTCCATTTTTCATAAAATACTCGACATAAGTCCAAATTGCACAGTTCGACTTCATATCACGCAACTTCTCCATTTATGTGCATCAAGCATATACAACATCAAAATTCCTACTTCGCGGCTTCATTGTTGTCGAACGTTAATCAAAGAACATGAAAACTTCCACTTCCACACCGATCACACAGTAACCTTTAAACCCAGAGTTCCCATCCTTCGAATCTTAACCAAAACTAAACTTCAAGCATTAGAGTACATCATTTCAACTCCAGCATACAATCCGAATCAGAAAATGTCAAACAGCGATAAGCGTGGCCCGTGGATCACATTGTACCGATACTATCCCAACTTAACCACCTTTAAGGTGTTGGGTTTTAATCACAAAAGGTTTCGGTACAATTGGATAAGATCCATCCACATATAAGTTATATTTTATTTGTCACTTTTTTGATGTGGGATCTATTCCTCTCCAATACTTCTAATACGCCCCCTCACGTGCAACCTGACTCAAGGTCCGCACGTGTAATGAATCAGGACGGAATGAACCAAGGGACACTTTGTGACAATCCAATCGGAACATTCCGATGGTGAGATAGGAAGCCGGAACCGAGCGAGAGAATAGAATCCCGGACCAGACGAGAGAATGAACCTAAATCGGGCCCATGAGAATTGGAGAAGTAATTGGAGAGGGACCCGCTCTGATACCATGTTAAACAACGACAAGCATGGCCTGTGGATCACATTGTACCGATATTGTCCCAACTTAACCACCTTTAAGGTGTTGGGTTTTAATCACAAAAGGCCTCGGTACAATTGGATAAGATCCATCCACATATAAGTTATATTTTATTTGTCACTTTTCTTATGTGGGATCTATTCCTCTCCAATACTTCTAATAGAAAACAATCAAAACACCTTTGTTGCCGCCGTGCATAGCAGCACACACAACGGTCCTCCATTGCCGAAAACTTAACCTCTTCAAATCCCAACCAAAATCGTATTCAAGCATAGAAACATGTAAAGCTCAACAAATGAACCGACTTTTATACCTGAATCGGAATCAAACTTCGCCAGAAAACATCAAACCGTCACCTGAAAACCCCAGAAGCTTCATCTCTTTGAATCTCCCTCATGCCTAATCATTTGGACAAATCAAGGCCACAAAGATATTTACCAGGTCGAGGCGAAGCTAACACCACCTGCCGTGCTCGCCGCAGTGGCCAGAATTGAGAACTCGCCGTCGAACCCAGCCTCTCTCTCTCCTCTTCGATTCTTCTTCACCGAAGCTCATTTGCCGAAACAAATACCACAGGGAGGATGTGGAGGCCAAGACAAAGCCAATGCTGCCATTCTTTCTCTACGACGTGACCAGAAAACGAAGAGGCAATCGGGTTGACCCGCCACCGCCATTCGGGTCGCGCTGACCCGGTTTGGGTCTTAGACTGATATGAACTAATCTAAATCCAATATATATATAAAGCAATCAACGGTCCAAATCTGGAGGTTTAAAAGATCTGACGGCCCAAATCAAACCGCCATAAGAATATATTTTTAATTAATTTTTGGATAATACCAACTTCCAAAAATCATTAAAAATAGCCCTGATGTCCAAAAACGCTTCCGTAAAATCCTACGAACTCGTAACAACGTCTAGTTTAATCCTATGGGCTCAAAAGAAAAAAGAAAAAATTGACAAACCAAAATTTCGAATAATTTTCAAAAGCTTCTAAGGATTTAAAGAATAATAGTAATTAAAATAAAAATAGTTCAAAAATTATTTTCCTTTTTAAAAATAGAAAATCGAATTTCCGAGATGTTACAATTGGTATCTCCGGGGCTTCTATTTATTTTCTCCGGGCCCCTAGCGGCTGATTAGCTAACTGATAGGCTGTAAGGTTTCCTCCTCTCTTTCCTCCTATCATTTTAGGGTAAATGGATTCTAGATGCACCTGATCTAAGTGGAGCCAGTTCGTCTTCTCAGGGTCCCATAGATGATGAAAGAAGACTAGATGATTATCTCAATAGGTCTCCTCGGGGGCCCCCTACCCGTGATAATACAGACCGTGAATCTTCTTGCTCTAGTCCGGATCATGGAGCTTCCTCAACCTTTGTTGAAGATGCTAACCCGGTCAGTGTTAGAATTAGTACTGGAGTGCTTGAGTATATCCTGACCTGAGTGGTGACCAGCAATCACTACCCTTGACACCGTTTCGAAGATGAGATCATTTGCGACAAACATGAATATTGCCTTACTCCTGACCGGTTCACCAACTTTTAGATCGGTTCTGGCAGTGTGCTTCTAGCATAAGAGTTCTGATATTGACGCGATGCTGGTGACAAAATTTGGTGGCAATCGAACGTCGGGAATAGCGTGAACCTGCAGTGTTTGTCGCCAAGCCGGTCTGGAGATTCTGACTGCTGGTTCAATGCTTTTCCGACCGGTTCTGTCACAACTTAGAATTTTTTTGAAAATAATACTAATATCTAAAATATATATATATATATTTTCTTTTACTCTATACTGTTGGTATTTAGTATTTTGTATGTGTATATATTTATATATGGTACTATACATGCTGAAATTGTTTTAGTTGTTTTTAGACTTGTATTTGTTTCATCTTATTTGGTTTAAGTGGGGGAGTTGTTAAGCCCAAATTTTGACCCAATACCCAATTCCCAAATAACCAAACCCGAGCCCAAATGTAGAAGCAGCTTTTTGGAAAAAACTGTTGTCGTAGAAAGAAGCATGACGCCCAGAATTCTTCTCCTCTCACCACCTTCTTCTCCTTGACCGACTTCTTCTTCTTCCTCCCGACCAGATGTTTCCCAATCCGGAACCTTGCCGCCTTAGAAAAGTCTAATTTCACGGCTACCGCCATGAACAAGCAGGAGGTGTCGATGACTCATTTAAGCTATACAGTAGGAGCTAGGACCCTAGGGGCCTAGGGGTATAGTCTAGCACCTAAACGACTAAGATTTCAGTTGTACAATTCAATTTTGCTTCCTTTGTTCTTCTCTTGGACTCCACGATCTTCTCCTTTTCCGGGCACTATAAATAGGGTGAGATTCGTGTGTTCTTGACATAGTTCGTCTTAGTCTGTTAAGCACCCAAAGAGTGAGAGAGGGTGAGGGTTTAGCAGTAGAGAAAGAGAAAGAGTTAAGGTTTGTCTCCTTTTCAATTTGATTCTTGATTAGGATTTTGATTTGGAATTTAGGATTGATGTTCTGGTTCCTCTTATATTGGTTAGATTGATTTTCTTCTGAATCCTTTTGTTAATTCATTCATGTTGCATATGAGGTGCTTTAAGAGTTGTTAGTTCTTTGTTTCTGACAATGCAAGTTGATGTGTTCTGTTTCTACGTATATGTTTCAAATTCTCAAGGTCTTGTTAACAAACGTGCATTCTTAGAAAAGGTTTAAGATGTGTTCTTATTTTTATCTTTTGCAAACTGATTTTGTAAAACAAAAACTAATTTGAGTCAAAAACAGTAATTTTCCTAATGCAGGTCTTTAACTTCCGAAAATCATAAGTATTTGTAAAAAATTCTTTTTGCTGCGATTTTTGTTCCTGATTGATCTATAAGATGTCTATTACAATTGTGATGAAGACACCAACTGTAAATTCCCAGCCAAGCTATGTCGTTTCTAGCCATAAAATTTACTGGTCAAGAAGTTAGGAAGTTGTTTTGTGATTTCAGATTTCTGTTATTAATTGCATTATTTGCTTTTGAATCTTTGTTGTTTTGGTATAAGATTGTACATATGTAATGATTAGATTATGAGGTTCTTATACATGTTATTAGTTCCTACAATTGAAAATAGAAACCATGATTTTTGATTGCTTAAAGTTGCTCAAAAATTAGAAGTTAGACTGTTGCATATTTTTCTGTTAGCTATCTTTGTGGTAATTTTAGGCTTTTTGAGTGCAATCTTTGTGTGTTTTCTTTGTTTTGAACATTAAAGTGTTATTATTCAGTAATCAATAGTTTTAGTTACATAATAGTGTTTGTTATGCTTTCAAGTACAAAGTAGGCATATATCAGCAAATTTGCAAAAATTTACTGAACTGTATCTGAACTTTGAAATTTCATATCTAATTCAAGAAAAATCATTTTAAGGTGATTCCAAGTCTCAGAGTTTCTTTTGTTTGTCTTCTACAAGTCATTAGAAGACCTTGAAGTCAAAACATGAACGGTTTTGTACAGTTTTCAGTCTGTTTGTAACTGGTTCAGAAAACCATGTTTGTGAAAGAAACTGTTTTGGTACTTTAGCTCTTGTTTTAGTATGTTACCTAATTCCTAATTTAAGTTCTAAATGAAATGGATTTAGTATAAGATTGCTCAACTAATAATTGTATCTTTTTATTAGGAACTTGCTGTGAGTATCGACAAAGGTAGGGGAAATTGGGGAGCCTCTATGCTTGTTTATATGTTGTTTCTTTGGGATTATTTACTTGTTTCTTTGTTGCCAATCATCTATATGTTTGTTTCGATTTATAAGGGTGATCTTATCATCTAAGGTATATGAAGAATGGTAGTGCTATGCATAAAACACTTTGGGTAAAGAAGTTAGGATTGAAACTTTTGTGTAGTTGAGTCCTTGTCCTCGGAGGTACCATATCCCACGATACCAGTGTGAATGCGTAAGAATGACGCAAATAGTATAGGTGAAAAGGGCGGGATTGGCGAAAGATGAATGGACAAGATGACTAGCAAAAGGGAATGTGAGATTTGAGTGGGAGGTAGTTCATATATTTGAGTAGCCTAAGTCACCATTCTGATAAAATACATGGTATGAGACATGTAGACTTAGTTTATTCGGCTATATGAACTATATGGAGTTGATAATAGATGTATTTATCCATTTTATTAAAGTTGTTCATGTTCTCTTGTTTGAAGAGGTTTTTGCCTCCCACTGGGTTTATTATGCTCACCCCTTTAAATATTTTGCAGGTGAGGAATAAGTAGTTGATATATGGAGTTGATAATAGATGTATTCATCCATTTTATTAAAGTTGTTCATGTTCTCTTGTTTGAAGAGATTTTTGCCTCTTACTGGGCTTATTATGCTCACCCCTTTAAATATTTTGCAGGTGAGGAATAAATAGTTTGAAGTTGGTTTTTGCAAGGATCTTTTATTTACATGTGAAATATGTGTGGTGTTGCTTTCCTTAGAATAAGACGTAGACTTTAATCTACCTTTGTAATGTTACTTTTTGGAGTACCTTGTAATAAAGAATAGATTTGTAATAAAGAATATATTTCAGTTTATTGTTGAGTTGTTCTTTTCTAATTTCTTTCATATTCTAATTATGAAAATTTATTTCATAATTGGAATATGAGTTACACCTCAAAAAAAAATATATATATATATATATATTTTCCAAAAATTGGGGTGTGACAAGTTCTTAGGGTGAGGCTGGCGGCGTTGGAAACCTGAAAACAAGGACTATAAGATGGGTGTCGGGTCTGGCCAACGACTAAAGGTTTCTAGGGCGCACGGTAAGGGCTAGGGTTTTTCTTTTGGGTATGAACTCAGGATTTAAACAAAGGGTTTGATAACTTGTTGTAAGAGAGAATATAACGATCAATAACTGAATTTTTATTCATTAATAAAAATGCTTATATAAAGTCTTCCGAATGATCTAGAATTTATATCAAAACTGTAATATATTCTAATAAGAAAATGATTAGGTCAAGACACATAACAGAAGGACAGGAAAGTAATTTACTTAAACAGTGTTTACTTTTCTATTAAAAAAAATTAAATTAAATTCAGTTTACCCCACTATGGTTTAGAGGTGAATTCATGTTACTTCCTAAACTTTTAATTTTATCATATTACCCCTCGAGCTCTTGTTTTTCTGTCTGCCGTCTTCTATCACTTATGCTCCATCCAATTGAGACGTTAAAATTTAATGACGTGTGATGACGTTTTAGGGTTAAGAAGCTAAATTACCAGAAAAACATGAACTTGGAGGGTAATCTGATGAAATTGAAAATTTATGGACTAACATAAACTCACCTCTAAACCACAATGGGGTAAACTAAAATTTATTCAATAAAAAAAAAAATAGAGAGAGGGTCCACCTGTTTTGTAACGTAAGATGAGACCCATCTTACAGATGTTTAAATTAAATTTCCATTATTATCCAAAAAACAAAAGAAAAGGTAAATCCATCAATACATGTACAACACTAATCATACTATGAACATGATTGAATGTACGGAATCTTTATAGATAAGTAGAAAGTAGTTGAACTAAATAATTGAATAAATAGACGGTTGTTACACTACTAATCTCCAAATCCCCAAATGAAACCTCATAAAGAGATCTGCTTAGCAGACTTGTCTTCAATTGATTATTGAAATAAAGGCACGTAATACACGTTAAGACAAAATCATAATCACTCAAGCCCCAACTAATGAAGTGTATTGTTTACCTTTCGTATGCTCCCTCTCCATTCTCACGTTTTCCTCCTCTCTATGGGACAAAATCATCTACATTATTCATACATTCACTTTGAGATGTCATCGAATTTAAGACTCATTCCAAGCATTTTCCGAATTCATATAATTTATTGCAAATTATGAATAAAACCCAAACTACATGTAGTAAGATGACAAGAAAATTGTACCCCATATGTATAAGATTCATTAGCTACTGCCCAATATTCCACATGCCTTTTCTAATACTTGTAATACTACAAGTATTAGATATATATCATGAGCCGGTCAATAATTCTGAATCTATATCAATAATTCATGTGTCAAATCCAAGATATTTTGTCCAAGAGACTATAATTAAATAACAAAATGGATGTTAATGACCAATAACATCAATTGTTTTGGTAAGCCACCACATCTTGTTCTAACGTTTAAAAGTATCTTAAACAATTTACTTATTTTTTTATTTTTTCTATTTTAGCAAAGATTTTGGGTGTTTTGCTCTAAACAGATTCCTCAAAACTTTCCTCAAAATGAAGAATGTGAAGAGAGAGAAACTCAAATTCCTCATATTTGCAGCAAACTCTATAATTTTAACAAAAAGATTTAGGGAATGATCATGAATTCTCTAAAATAGGGAAGCTATTAGATTTGGAAAAGAAAAATAGCTCAAAAGTTTAACTTTTGTTTCCATAGGAAAATTATTGAAGATGCTCTAAGATCATCTCTCAGAATAAGTTATCACAATAAGCTATCTGTATGGTTTTAATAAAAATAAAACATGGTTTTGTATTCTCTCTCTCGCTCTAACCCTAGCCCTCATCTCTATTGATAGTGGCGGAAGGTTTTCGGCAGACTGGGACGGGGTTTTTGTGTGGTCAATTCAAGTTGGCTTCAAACACTGGGAGGGCCGCAGCTCATTTTGTCTTTTCTTCCTTATGTGTCCTTTGCGGTGGTGGAGGGGAGGTTATTTCTCATGCGTGGAGTGGTGGCTCAGGTGCGTAAGGGATTTGGTCGGGTTGGCCATGGTGGTAGCCGAATCGAAATAAGTGGTAGCAGCGGTAGCGGTCAGCAAGGGGACGTGTTCATTAACCCTTTGGATGTGGTTTGGCATCTGGGGAGTTTAACAGGCAGAAAAATTTGGATCTCAATGGTGACAATGTCGGTGTCTCTTTTACCGATTTCGACAATGAACTCCTAACTAGAGGTGATGGTGAGTCGGTGGGGACTACCGACTGTATGTTGTTGTCCTCTGACAATACTAAGATCATAGTCCCGTGAGAAGCCAATGGTTTAAAGGAGATGGCGGCGCCGTTGTGGAACATAAGGTGCTCAGTAGTATGGGTGCCATAAGAAATTGGATATGGGCTTGGGATTCTTGTTGGGCTAGGTCTTGGACGTGGGCCTCCCCTTGGGTTTGGGCTTCTTCTCTTGCTGCGTGGACAATGGTGGTGATTAAGGAACCGGGGAGACCCTCTGTGTAGGATGGTTCTGGGCTAGTCTAGCAACCTAGGGCTAGGGTTTGTCCTAGTGTTTGTCGTTTTTTGGTCCTTTTCTTAGACATTTTTTTGTTTTTACGGTTATTATCTGGTTGGGTTGAACTCCATATAGTAGTTTCATTTAGGTTGATTTTGGGTCATCTAGCATGGCTTATCCTATCGATTGCTCTTGCGGACAAGTCATGATTTTAATTGCATGTCATTCTTATTTTTGGTATACAGAGCTTATCGTTATTGATTCAAAAAAAAAATGTTAATGACCAATAACTTCATGTGAGCTATTGTGATACATTGTGACAAATGTATACTTGTACAATCTTTTATCTTTACATACACCAGTGGTTAAGACAATGCGGGAGCAAGCACAAGATGATTTACTTTAGAAATTCTAATTATGTGTATTTTCTAACCGTTGACCAAAAATTGTGTTTTCTAACCAATCAAAAGGTGCGTGTAAAGGGAACATAATAATTTTCCCTAATTTAATTCTTATCAAATGTATTTTTTTGAAAAATTTTAAATATACACATCTAATCTCTTAGGGTGCGTCTATTGCCACCCCACAAATCACTTTTCTCACTTCACATTCTCTTCACACCATACTTATATAATTTTAATTGTAAGTCTATTTTATTCACCCATTAACGATACCTAAAAAACATTTTTCTCAATTCTACTTTGTTCACCCTACAATCTCTTCATATATTTTGTCAAATTCAGATTTCTTCAAGATAAGTAAAATCACCAAGTGAACAAAAATTCACATGAAAATATAAATCTAAGTTAAAGAACAAGAAAAAACTCTCAAATTTAACAACTCAATAATATCAGTCGATATCAAGATGCACAATGTCTGTAAATGTATCTATAGTAGCAAAGCCTTCCATACTTCTAAGTTTCTTGAATTGATATATTCATTGTTCATAAATACGATATAGTAGTTGTCTATGAGAATTACATACGAAATCGATATGGGAAATAATGAGTAAAGGGATAGACGAATCATCAACAAAGAAAAAAAAAATACAAACAATTTACCTCATCTTCAGGTTAAATGCTAGTCTCTTCAGACTCACAACCGAATATGATAAATTTGGGTTAGAGTTATGAAATTTGTGTTCATCCAAAACAAAAAGATAAAAAAGAAAAAGAAATTTTTTTTGTAATTTGTAACAACTTATTGTCCGTTGTTGTAATTTTACATCAGGGTATTTTGGTATTTCAATAAATCAACAACGTGTGGGGTGAGTAAAGTGGTTTGTCGGGTGGCAATAGACGCACCCATCTCTTAATACACACCCCTATTTTTTATATTTCACATCAGATTCTATAAGTATGTTTAATTACAAAAACATCCATCAATTATTAGGGAAAAAAAGAAAGAAAAAAATTTCATCTTCCCTAAAACTTAACCCTTCTCCACTATTACTACACATCAAAAGAAAAGAAATAAAAACATCTTCTCCAAAATTCATCACTTGAATTTCAACTACTGTCGTAATCACATGTACTATTTACCAATTCATTTGGTTTTTTTTATCAACTTTAGTTTTTATCTTGCAGACTGAAAACTAGTTTTTATGTTATTGTATTTCTACTAGTTTTGTAACTTTGAAACAATTTTGTATGTTTAATATTTTTTTCTTCTTCAAATTCTAGCTGATTGATGTCATATTGGAGATTTGGAGTTCGAATATAATATTACTTTTTCGATTATAAATTGAAAAATATCAAGAAAAAATTTCTAACCCGATCTAAAAACATGTAACAGAAAATAAAAGAGAATACGTAAAGAGAGTAGTGAAATAATAAATATATAATAATTATATTAAATAACAGATTATTATTAATTTTAGATATTAAGGGTATTTTAAGCAGTTTGTGATGTGTATTTAGTATAATATTGAAATGAAAAATTAGATGAGTAGTGTATTAAGAGATTATGAGTGTGTATTTAAAATTACTCTTTTTTTTATCAATCAAATAACTCAAATGCAACAACGTACGTGTCTATTGTGAGTCAAACTCACAACCTCCCATAAATAAAATGTATTTTCTTAATCAATTAAAAGGTGTTGCATTTGAATAGGCTATGGTCATATTGGTATAGGGATACACTCGAAATTGGGGCTCGTTTCGGTATTTCGGTTTTTGTATTTATGTATGTTCTGCATTCTATATTGAGATCTCAATATGATATTATTTTGTAGTACAAATTAGGTCGAGTAAGATTCGATTGTCATTGATTGATAAATCATGTTGCATATCAGATTAATGCATTAATGTTAACAATGATAACTAATGACATGTTTTTTAATGTCAAATAACAATATTTCATTTCATGAATAGATATATATACTCATGCCAAGATGGTCATTATATATCCACCCGCTACCACTTTATGGATAGACAAGGCTTCGTAACGATAAGACCTCACAGTGATATGTAGGATAGACCACCTATATTTGAAGACTCTGGCTCACTTATTGAAAAGCATGCCTACCCCTATGAACAATAGCATATATCATAGGCTGAAATTAAAAATTAAAACCTACCTAATCTTAGGGCCAAGCCCATAGCCAAAACCTTTGGTTGATGAGCCCAAGCCCATCATATCATCTTGCATCTTATCACCAGATATGTCCGGAGCCACATTGCCGGTGAACGTCAACAATTTTTGGCCAAGAGCAGCATGTGGCACCAGGATGGATACTAGATCCAGAGAACTCGTATCGCTGCACTTTGCCAATACATTGACACACTCCACTACTAGCTTCATACCTCTCTTCTCATTTAGAAAAGAAAGCCAATCCACCCTCATGATCATTCTCAATGGCATAGCTTCAACAACAAGCGGCGTTGGCCTTACTGCACCCACGGCAGCAACTAAACAACCATCAAATTTGGTTGTCAAGTGAAACACCATGGATGACAAAATTTGATGTGTCTCCTCTGTAAGGAGAGGTCTTGGTTGGAAATTCAATGACCTGATCGGGTCTTTGCTTGCTATCATGAGACGGTTGGTGGCCCATAGAACGCGACTTGGTATCGGTAGAGAGTGCCGTGAAGAAATCCCCATGCCATGACGGCTAGGATTTGGAAGGAGAAGAGATAGAAGGCTAGTCATCTTTTTTTTTGGTTTTACCCAAAATCTATTTATTAGATAGAACAAGAGACTAATGACATGATTACTTACTTGGAATGAGATAAAACTATTAGGGAAAATGCCCAAATATCCAAAAATTAGAAAGCTAAAGCCCATTCTAATGAAATTCTAATCTTTTAGCCCATTCTAATGATTTTTATGCAAAAGACATTATTACCTTCTATAGAATTAAACTCACACAAATCTTCTCTCTCTCTCTC
>NC_020492.1:8596580-8611280 GCF_000184155.1 Fragaria vesca subsp. vesca
CTCTCTCTCTCTCTCTCTCTCTCTCTCTCTCTCTCTCTCTCTCTCTCTCTCTCTCTCTCTCTCTCTCTCTCTCTCTCTCTCCTTTGCCGATGCCGTCGTCCTTCGCCGATGCCGCTCCACCCGCCGCTTCATCCCCGGCTCCGACAAGGTCTGGGAGCTTCCGGCCTCGTCACATCGACGAAGTCCACGTCGATCAAGTCTAGTGAGCTCGCCGCCGTCGGTCAAGTTCTGCACCGAGATCATTTCATGTCGGTGCTACCTCAAGGGTCCGCAACCGAGACGGAGCGATTGGTGTTACCGTTGAGATCAGACGATGTCGGAGAAGCATTACGTGGTCAGAGTTTAAGGAAGAAGGCGGCGAGAACGAAGGGTCTGTACTGGAAGAGAGGATGAGGAGAAGAGATTGATGATTCAGTAAGTGTGAAATTTTACTAGCTAGTACCAGTGGTATCATTATAGGGATTTGAACAGATGGTTTAGTTTCAAGGTTTAGGACTTGTAATCGTTTTTTGCTGAGTTTTATATTGAGGATTTTGAATGTGGATTCTAATTGTCAGTTTTTGTTAAATTAAGTTACCTTAGCATTCTATGAGCTTGCATACCATAGTGATTTTCTAGAGTTTGAGATGTTGATTTTAAATTGATATTGTGGTCAGTAACTCAATTTCTAAGGGTCAGTAACTCGATTATTGAGAAAATTTGGCGACCGGTGACCAAAATCAGGTGATTAACTCAATTATTGGGGGTCAGTAACTGGTTATTGGGTGTCAGTAACTGGTCAGTAATGGTTAACTGGGTATCAGTAACTGGTTAGTGGGGGTCATTAACTGGTTATTTGGGGTCAGTAACTGGTTACTGGGTGTTAGTAACTAGTTATTGGGGGTCAGTAACTAGTTACTGGGGAAATTCCGATGACCGAAGTCTGGCGGTTGGGGAAATTCCGGTGACCGGAGTCCGGCGGCCGGTGATCGGAGTCCGGTGGCCGGTGACCGGAGTCTAAGGTTTCGGGAAAGTCTTTTCATATTGAAGAGGTGGGGGCAAAATAGTCTTAAAATAATATAGTTTGTTAAGACTTTAGTAAATATTTGGCCATTTGGGCATAACAAAAGTTTACTTTCATTCAAATCGGCTTATAGAAAAGATTATCATTGGAATGGGCAATGAAGGGTTACAATTAGTACTAAATGGGCATTTTCCCAAACTATTACAGGGTAAAATTAAATATTTATTCGTTTACTAATACCTAAAGAATTTGGAATAAGTTGACCAAAAAAAAAGAAGTCGGAATAATTCCAGGTAAATATATATACACGTGTTTACTTAAATAACTCATTGTCAATAATCATAATCGGTGTAGGTCTCACCTACCTCATTGTCAGGAATCAATTTCTAAATAACTCTTATCTTAATAGCTATTGGGATTCATGGATTTAAGAATCATTCCCACACGGATTCTTCATTCTCCGTTCCAATTGTCTTCGATTGATGATTTTTCATTCCAAGTAAGTAATACCAATGTCATTGGTTGATAAATCATGTTGCATATAAGATAAATGCATTAATGATCGTAATGAATAAAATGAATTAAGAGAAACTGTGGATAGAGGACATAAATGATCTTAGAGCATCTCCGATAGCTCTTGTATTAATTCTCTATTATAGAGGAAGTAATCACAAAACTTCAATAAAAAAAGAGTGATGCTAGAGACACCAAAAATTTCTACCAAATTAGAATACCAAATGATGTGGCATATGCCATATTATTGGCTTCAAATCTTTTGTCTCAAGTTCTCTGTCACTTTCCTTGTAACCCAATAGATTATTAACACCTGTCCCGCCATGTCATCACAGTTAACATCTAGTTGACGGAGTGAAGTCTTTAATTATTTTTTATTATCCTTTCTTTAATTAATTTATAACTAATATGGATTACTAACTCATACCAGCTAAGTTTTTATCGTCTTCTTTCTTCCAGTAATCTTTTCTCTTTTTTTTTTTTTGGTTCAAATAATCTTTTCTCTTCATTCATCAAATACAAGAGATCCAGTTCACAAAACTATACTTTCTAAATGATAAGAACTGTCAGTATATTTGAATCAGCAAAAATTCACCAATTCTAACTCTATATATTTTCAAAAAAAGATCCCCATACTGATAACCTCATCCTCTCTAACCCATAACTCCCTTCTTGATCTCTCCTCACCTACCCCAATCAAAAGAGTCAAAACCAGAAGACTCCTCCTCATCACCACTCAGTTCCCGTTTAATGGGTTCTTGGTACTTCAAACCTTCTACTCCGGTGTTGTTAAGAATTAGAACATAGCGGATACCGAAAATCATGGCCCTATTGAGGCTCTCATCGGCGCACGATATGGAGAATCAAGCATAAAGCCTTGGAGGCCATCATTATTGGAGATGAGGCGGTCATAGCCGGAGTTCAGAGAGAGATTTTGTCGTTCATGGCCGATACCGGCGTAAAGAGAGAGAGATCTGTTTCTTTTAGTAGCAGAGAGAGACCTGCTTTTCAAAGAGCAAAAAAATGAAAAACACAAATAAAATGATATTTTTCATCGGAAGACAAATAAAAAGAAAATAGGTTAACGGAGGTAATGTGACTGTTATGTACTCTTACGTGGCAGAGCACGTGTCAAAATTTGAGTGGGTTACAGGGAAGGAGACATGGTTTTTGGTGACAGAGGATTTTCTGCCCATATCATTAGTTTATATGCCACGTCATTAAGTGTTGATTTCTAATATATACAAAACTAAATTAATATGTTCTATTCTCCTACAATTAAATTTTGAAAGAATTAAAATAAGGCATGAAATAATACATGCAAACCCTAAAACTCATATTAAGGATGAAGATGTCGTCGCTCTCCTACATGAAGTCAGCCATCTTGTTGCCTCGATCTTTGTTTAGATTTTCTAACCTATTTTGTTTAGATTTTCTAACCTATTTTATAACCTAAGTGTTTTGTGTTTTGATATTTGGATAAGTTTCACATCAAGATCTGAGTGATTTATATTGATGAGTTTGATCATCATCTAGAAGCCAGATAGAGAAAGAGCAAGGCATTCGAAGGCAAGGGTGATATTATGATTTGGTACTAAAATCTAATATATTTGTTTTTGGTTATAATTTAAGATCTTCTTCTAAGGAAGAACCTTAGGCTGGTGATGCTTCATTATGCATCAATGGTGTCTATGTAAAAGAATACATAATTAGAAACGAGACTGTAAGCATCTAAAATGGATGATGAGAGGGAGGCATTTTGATTAAAATTTTATTTTTTCATAATCAATATCTTTTATTTAATTTGATGTAAATACATGGTGGAAATTAATGAAATAAAAGAACTCCATGTCAAATTCCACATCATTTGGTATGCATTTTTTGGTATAAAACTTTGTGCTCTCTAGCATTTTTCATAAAAAAATGAGCTCAATACCAACAACTCTTCTATTCTATTATACAAAATTAAATATTTTTCTATATAAATATTAATGAATCTATATAAATATTAATGAATCTACATAAATATTATATATTTATTCAAATCAAATCTCAATTCTCATGTTAAATGTTTTAATTTTATAAAGTTTTTTCTCTTTTGAGGAGAAAAACTGAATTTTATAAGGCAAAACATAAATTTTAGAGATTTCTTCATGAATATACAAATTTGAGTAATTTTATAGATATAAAGAATCTCATTCTCTTTCTCACAGTTTTTGTATTATAGAGGATAGTTTACATGAGTTGTTGGAGCCAAAAGATGATGTTTTTCCTCCAAAATAGAGATAATTCTAGTTTTACATGAGCTATTAGAGACGCTCTTATGCTTTGATAATCACCAAACCAACAACCGAACTACGCTAATATTGTTGTTGTCAATTAGTGTCCTTTTTTTTTTTTATTAGGTAAACTTAAATATTAGAAGTTCGTAAGTCGAACTTACAACCTCCCACTTATTAAGGGGAGACTATGCAGCTAGATAAAATAGTATTGGGTCGATCAGTGTCAAACTGCCAATGTATCCGGTGTCAAAAAGACCACTCTCACTTAGGTCTTTATGTGAGTTTGTCCTTTTGTACGTGTTATAATAGCTCTTTCATACACATGTATTAGATTTTATTTAGGGTTGATCTAACGTAATAACTTACTTTAAACACGATAACAGACACTATTCCATTCGTCACGTAAATTTGAAATACATTTTACATATATTTCACAATTGAATCTCATTCTATCAATACAAATAAGGTTTACCCCTTTACCTACATACCTAGCTACTTACCTAGCGTATCAAGTCCACTGTCTACTTCTAAAAATGTATATAACAGAACTAATTTCATCTGAACCAATGTATTTGGATCCATAGCCAATATGAGGATGTAGAGGAATCTCCCCAATCTATCTATACACGCATGAAAACCGCAATGGTTTTCGTATCTTTGTTTCGTTATGAGTTATGATTACGAAAACAACAGCTACTTCCCGTCATCTACACCCAAAACCTATCCTTCCCTGTCCCTCTGCTCCGATCACCGCCCTGTCGCTTTTAACTGCCGTACAGCCGTGCCGTCTCCTCCTACTCCTCCTCGTGTTTATCAGATTCCAATCTCCCACCATCTGCCAACTGTCCTCCCCTACCGCCGAATCCCGCCAAAATTACACATCCACCAGCCACATGGCCGGGTCTCATTGGCCCTTATCAAAAACCCTGGCTTCCAGCACTGCACAGAAGTCCCGCTCTGCCTTCAAGGCCCCACTTTCCACCACCAATAATTGATCATATTCTCCTCTCTTCCTAATCCTCTCTGTACTCAAGCTGGCACCACTGTCTCCTTCCTTCTACACTTGTTCTACTCTTCTTCTACTCCTTTCCATCCCTCCCCTTTCCTCCCTTAAATCCTTAAACCCTAACCCTAGTCTCCACCTCTTGTAAATACCCAAAACCCTGTTTCCCATTTTCTCCTTTATATTTAAACCAAACACCCAATTCACTTCACTGACCACTCTGTTCATCTCAAACCCAAACAATAACCATGTTGCTACTACAGTTCACTTCCAACTCCATACCGATCCTCTGCTTCCTCTTATTGATTCCGATCATGACCATCACCTCCGATTCAAAGCCGCCCCCGTCGGTCTACGAAGTCCTCCGCGCACATGGTCTTCCGATGGGGCTGCTCCCCAAGGGAGTGACCAAGTTCGAAATCGACGAGGGCGGCAGGTTCCAGGTCCACCTGGATCAGGCTTGCAATGCCAAGTTCGAGAGTGAATTGCATTACGACCGGAACGTGTCGGGTACTCTCAGCTACGGCCGGATCGGAGCTTTGTCGGGTATTTCGGCGCAGGAGCTTTTCCTCTGGTTTCCGGTGAAGGGTATCCGGGTGGATGTGCCCAGCTCCGGTATCATTTACTTCGATGTAGGCGTTGTTTATAAGCAATTCTCGCTTTCGCTATTCGAAACGCCGCCGGATTGTACTGCCGCCACCGCCGATGTCGATGGCGGCAGGCTCATCGTTGACGCCGTTTCCAAGGTCAACTTTTGAATTTTTTTTTCACTAATAAATGTCATCCATTTTGTGAAGAATGATAGAGAGACTGATATGGATTAAATTTGACTAATGTGCAGAGTAATTCGGGAAAACTGCGGTATGGTCTTGATCAAGAGCAACATTTTGGGAGAGGTTTTGTGTAGAAATTTTGGGGGAGAAATGTGATAAAGAATTGTGGGTTATACAAAGAGAGTCTGGGATGGGTTAGTGTGTTTTAAATTTTTAAAGGCCGGTGAATTCGATTTGAACCAGAGATTGGACGAGGCAGAGAGAGGTGTGTTACAAAAGATATGAAGACCAAATTCAGGTGATGAATCCGCAACAGGTTTATGTTGTATTCTGTGTGTTGTTAAGTCTATATGGTATCATGAATCATTGATAGCAATGTTTTTGAGTAATGTTTGAGTTGTGGGTGGAAGAGATGAGATGAAGAATGCTAATCCAATTTGTTATTTGTTCATACTAACCAGTTTCACATTTCATAGAGGACTTATATTTGCATTGTTATGCTCAGGTAAAAACCTTGAAGGGCTCTGTTTCCATTGTCAGAGAGGTTTGAACAGAGGTTCTGTTCCACAAGTTCTTTCCAAAGTTTGCTTTGCTTTGTATTTCTGGTTTACTCTGACAGGTTCTGGGGTTTTGGGTTTTTGCTTCTCTTTTTCTCCTTGTCATAGCCTCGTAGGCTTGTTCTTATTTGCTTTCCACGTTTTCGTTTGTTTGATTCTGTTGCTATCCTATTATCTAGTAGTAGAGTTGGAGACTAACAGTGTAGGGATTCATGCGACTGCAACTTAACAAACTCATAAGCTTCAGGCTGAAGTGTGTGTATTGAGTTCTGGACCACATACTCTGAGACTGGTCAAACAATTTACTGAGATGTTGGTGTGGCTTTCTTGCATTTCCAATATGCACATTTCATTTTATGACCATAGTGATCCCGAGTTTATGAAAAATCTAGAGACTTGCGCGATTAGAACACAGAAGCTCTCATCAACACCGGAGCAATAGAACTCAGGCGTTTTGAGTTTATAAGTCGATGCCGGTCGTCATGTGTAATAACAAAATTACGGGTTTTCTTTAACACCAAATCCAAGCCGACGGACAAAGATTACAGTAACGTCTCGATTCACAGCCCTCTTCAACTCGAAAGTTAATTTCGCTCATGATATGATTAAACAAGCCTGCTTCCTTGTGTTAGCGGATAGCTTCGAATCGCCTTCCACTTCTATTGAATCTCATTGATGAAAGCATGTGACATTTCTTCCCTGGGAGCATGATCACGATTGGATTTAGCACGTTAGGAGGGAAGAAACAAGAGGATGATTTAGACTTCGGAATCGACTATAAGCATTTTCGGGTAGGCATGCATAGACATTAGACATGGAACATGTAGTGGTACCCGAAGTGTAGTGTCTGTTAGCAATTCTTCTGTGGATCGTGGTCCTTGCACATATCATGATATGTTCGGAACCCATAATGTAGCAACACTATTATTTAGTATGGATCGATTCAACCAGAAAAGTAGATATGACAACGGAATAACGGTTCACTTACCCATCATAGTAACCTTTTTTTTTTTTTTGTCTCCTTTCATGTGATTACTGGTCACCCGATCTTTGTTGCCCTCTATATAGGATCCTCTTGCAACCCAAGTCATCTTTTATAATTCTCTTTTGTAGCCTAGCCACGTGGCTCATTCTGGTCCATTAATTTTGTAAAAGAAGGGCACAGCAGTAAATGCACACTTACAATCGTCAACAGTAAAAAAAATATTATGTTAGGATAATTTTTAAGGACATTTATGTCAAATCGCCTAATTAGTTGGTTCTGCCAAAACAGATCCCTTATTTGCAAGTTCAGCAACAATTTCCGAGCGTCTGGGTTGTTTTGGATGTCGTGGAACGCTAATCAATGTTCGACATAGCTCAATTCATTTTGTTGAACAAATTGGATATTTCTAATTGAAGGAGAGTATTTGAGTGGGCTTTGCTCGATGATTACCTCCTCAAGACCTCTGTTAACATTTAATTCTTGAAGGTAAATTCATAACTCCAAATCAAACTTCTATTATATATAGCTTGAAGAGAAGAGATTGTAGCACCCTCCATATCTCTTTAGAAACAAATCAGGAACCTCGATCGTTTCCCTACCCGACGACCTGGCAACTGAACCCGAACAAAACTTTACTGGCGAATTTAGATTCTGGTTTTGGTTAAGCTATGAATGAATTGATGAACCTGGAATGGAATTGAGAGTGGTGTAATTGATTCCGGAATGGGTGAATTTCGGCGTTTACTAATATGTCGAGGTATTGGAATGAATGTGGGTCCCACTTGCTTATCAGGAATCGATTCCTGACGAAACCCCTTATTCGATACCCAAGGAGGGAGGTGGGTATCAGAATCAAGGTAATGGAATCAATTTTTTCTCCCCAAAATATCCTCACATAATTATAATATTTCTAAATTACCCAACCCTATAAATAAATAAATATATATATATATTTATGGAAGAGAAGACAACAAAATATTGTTAGATCAAAAAACAACGACGATAAAATAGAAAAGAAGACGACACACTCCAAGGCCAGTTTCTCTCTTCCATGGTGATCGATAAGCTTCTTTGTTTTTGTTTATCGTCTCCTCTCTGTTTCGTTCGGTTATATTTCATTCATGAGTGTTCATATCTGTGTTGCAAAACTTTGAACACACGCACTTGAGTCAACCAATATATATGGTTTAGGTGGTCTGATGAATATATCATCTAAGAATATTTACATATTTGAAAGAAGAACAATAAAAAAATTGCAAACATCTAGCTTCCTTTCTTGTAGGGGTATTTTAGTAATCAAACTAGTTTTAATTCCGATTCTATATGGTAAGTAAACAACATTAATCGTAATTTAGTTTCATTCATGTTTTAATTCCTTATGGTAAGTAAACAGTAGAATAGAATGAAATATTCCGATACCGATTCTTGTTGATACCGATTCTTGTTGATACCAATTCATGATAAGTTTCATTCCAAGTTAGTAAACGTGCCCTAGATGTACCTCAAAACGAATCATGCATCCAAGCCATAGAACAGCTAGTTTGGGTTTTGAGAGATTCCTGAACTTGTCGCCTTATGAATTGTCTATTCTGCCTTGAGTTACAGTCTTGGTAGAATTTTTGTAAAGCCTGCCACGTAGTCGTTGATCGAAATGTCTTCTTTACCCTTCTGTTTCCTCCCGTGAGGGCGTGCCGCAATGTATTTTAGAATCTTTCTAAAATAAATGGGAAAATGATTTGTACAGTAGTTGGCATTTCTGCCATTCAAACTTTATACTTCAAATTTGAAAACTTTTATAACTGTAAGTGATGGTCATGAAGTTTTTCAATATTGAGGTATGAAAGTTTAGAATGACTGAAACGTTAGGTATTGTGCAGATGGTTTTCCCAGAACTAAATGAATAAAAATAAAAAACAGAGAATATATAAAGAGAACCATGTGTTCATGTAGCGACTTCCTACAATGGACGGTCCAAGCTCAAGTAAAGCAGAAGATATGAAATATGCATCTTGACGAACATGCTTGAAAAGAGACAGACTTTCAAAGTTTGGGCTCATCCATGACAACTCTTTCCCCTAGTGAAATGCTGATAAGGAGAATGCAGAGCTTATCTTTGGATACTGAGTTTCACTAAAAATGTGTAATAAAAGACATATATTATTCCGCCAGTTGACTGGGAAGAGGGCTTTTTGAGATTTATCAATCTTATTGCAAAGAGACTTTACGACAACGTGATAGGAGCATAAAATGCGACGATTTTATAGTTTAACTTTTGCATTTAACTTAGCTATTTTCCTTTAAAAAGATCGTTTTAACTTTGTTATTTTCTTAGGTACTTCGTGGAGCAAGATAATGCAAATATGTGCTCAAGTGATGCAAGCAAGGCTTCCAATACGAAGTCGAGATGTCAAGGATGGAGATTGATCACTCACATGGTCAAAAATATCAAGGAAAGGCGCTGAAACCACTTCACCAAAACAGAAGTTGCAAACACAAAAAGCTGAAAAATGGTTTCTGCTTATTTTCTCTGATTTTCAAGGCTTATTTCCATGCGGTTCCGAGAACGTTTTCACCAAGATGACTGCCCAGTTTGTAGAGGAGCATTTGTAGATTAATTTGGACTCAAGAATCATCCAAATCGGTGATGTCATCTGGGAGTTATGAAGCTCCAAAGTTAGACAGAAAATCAGCAGTTCCGGGAAAGCTGTGCAGCAGTCAAGTTTGAGGCAGTGTTTGGGCTGGTTTCTGAGAATCTTTCTTGGGGGTTTTTGCACGATTTTGAAGAGTGACATCATTAATATAATTTGCCCAAAAGCCAAGCCCAGATTATATGTGGAAGACATTCAAAAGATGGCCCAAACATTAATTATAGTCAAAGAAGGAAACATAGTCTGAAAAGGAAGCTTTGAAGACTTGGAGACTACTTAAAGCAAAACCCTAATACCAGAACGACTGGAAGCCATCATACTGCAAGAGAGCCTTCACGTTGTTGCATCGCACAAGAATCCATCAAGGGGAAGTCGCCAAGATCATCGTCATTCCTTCCATTCACAGTTTTCTTATTCCTTTTGTAATCTTTAACTTTTGAATTTATTTTCTCTGTGGGATTTCTACAACGATGTGTGGCTAGTTTAGCTTAGTTAGGGGTGGAGGTTTGAAGCCCCGAATTATGCAATAAACTTTGTTTCACAACCTTGATTTCGTAATTACTTATTTGGATTGTTTGTTTGGTTTTGATTTATAGAGAACTCTTGCTTGTTTATGTTCATGGATGCATACATAGAACATTATGAACTTGTAAGTGGGGCTAGAATTAGATTGTTTAATCTCCTAAACGGTTAATACGGCTTAATTCAAAGTAGTAAAACCTATAGGACAATAGGTGAAACTAAATAGAGAGACTTGCATGCTAGGTAAGCGTTCCACACTAATTTTGCATACTTGTTCAATCACTTCCATTGATCTTAATTAATGCTTAGAATAATTTATTGATAGGATAGCGTCTATACCTTGGTTGGTTATTCTAAAGGCTTAGTAATGGTGCCTTCATCTTGCATAAGTAGTTAAGGGAAATAATAAGAATTTTCGCAGTGCGTTCACGGTTTATTCTTGATTGAACCTTTTTATAACTTGGTAATTGGAATCTTGGTTGTGTGGACTTTGTTTTAAAGTATATTCGGTGGTGAATTTCCTAAATCCCTAACCTCTTCTCTATCATATTTCTCAAACTACAAATCAAAACTGTTTTCTTATTCTTCTGTCTTCTGTATTTCGTGATTTATTTAGTATAGTAACCAAACTCCAAATCCCCTCAAATTTTGTGTGAGTGTTCTTCTGTGTGTCTAGTTTAGTTTTATAAATTTTCATAATTTTCTGAGTAGTGTAGGTTAGATAGTTAATTATATTTTAGTCTGCTGTTCGTCAAGAACAGTAGATACTTTTGTGACATTGTTTTTGTGTGTGAAATTAAATACCCTCAATCTCTGACAATGAAGGATCCTTGCTTCTTTATACTACAATCGACAATCTTTTACAGGGTTAAATTGTGAGGCTATTTTAGCCGTATCACAACGATGAGTTCTAAATCTCAATTCAATTATTAAAGTAAATTTTGATGAATCGGTGCAATGAAGTAGCAGGTGGTGGCTTTGTTTTTGGAGACAAGGATGGGAGACCCCTACCTACTGTACGAAGCATCAAATTCTAGATCAACTATTGTCCATGTTGTAGAGGCTTTAGCTTTAAGAGGCTGTTTAGTCTTTGCTCACCACAGGGTTCTCAAACTTGGAGGTGGAGGGAGATTCGAAACTCGTCATTGATGTTGTCAATGGAATCATTCACCCCCAGGGAGACTACACAAGGCCATTCAAGACATGAAGGCAATTTCAACTTCCTTCACGCATATCTCTTTTAAACTCATCTTTAGTGTTAATGTTTGTTTTGCAAATATTAGTCTCAGATCTAGTGTTGTATAAAGGTCGTTGCGGAAGGTTCGGTTGCACTTCTCTTTCACATTGTAAATTTAGGATATTATCTCCACGCTTTAAATTTTTTATTTTATTTTTTCCATAGAATAGTGCTTGAAAAGAGATGTTTTCATGTGAGTGACCTAGCCATCAAATGAGGCTAAGTTATGGTAGTTTGAACTCTCAACTGACCCTGAGAGTGGTCACATGGGCCACCATGTTGTTTTAGAACTAATCGTCGTCGTAAAATCTTTCTTGCGTGTTGGTGTTTCGTGGTGGCTGCGTCAAACTTGTGTGAAAAACATATAAAATCGAGCTTTACCTCCATTGACTGGTAAGGCTGATGGAGGTAGCTTAGATTGTCGGTGTTTAGGTTGGTTGTAGACACTGATTGACCTACACGGGGACTAGTCGGGGTTGTTGTCCTCGATGATTTTTTTTCTTTCTTTATTTTCTCTGGTGAATATAGCTCTCTATAAATTTTAATGTTTTTGCCCCCATTTTCGGTCTCTCTTGGATTCATATAAGCATTTCGCCCGATATGAATAAAATTTTGGGTTAGTTGCTGGTTGTAGATGGTCAAGCTTGGGCCTTTATCCGCAATTAGGCTAAGATTGTGTAGTGATGTTTAAACTTAGGTTGCGAGTTTTGTTGAGGCCGAAGTGCATTTTAATCATACAAGTAGAAGAAGAGAGTCACTTGGAAGCCTATCAGACTAGGGATTCCTCTCCACTAAGGGGAGGAGTTTGGAGTACTACACAATTGAGAAATGTCCACATTTGATTTTTTTGAAGGTAAATAGATAATTTTATTACTTATCCATAGCCAGAAGACACTTACAACAATCATCGTCTTATGTTAGAATGCTCCAACAACAATTGAGAAATGTCCACATTTGATTTTTTTGAAGGTAAATAGATAATTTTATTACTTATCCATAGCCAGAAGACACTTACAACAATCATCGTCTTATGTCAGAATGCTCCAACAACAACAATTGACAGATTCCCTCACTGTAAATAGGTTTAGCTCACTTATTGAGCAACACTCATCTCACTACCTAACTCTTTTTGAAAAGTAAATCTAGTCGCCTAGAGACCGCAATTGGTGTACAACTAAAAATACTAAGAGTTACAATAGATGAAATCAAAATTGCAAGACTTGGACCATAATTTGATCAGCTGCCCAAATCGGTCTTACCTTTGAGCGAGCCCACCCAAAGCACTAGGTGATATGTGAGGGTGGCAAAACACGCTCCTTCTCAGCCCAAACATTAGGCTCATCACACCTGCCCCCAGACTCCCAAGCCCAACCTACATCATTCTCAAGCCCAAAAACCGGAACCAAGGCCCAGTCCAGCTTCAGTCCTACCTTTGAAGGCCGCATCTCCGACGCAGACGCTAGCACCGTTGGTGCCTTCCGTATCAGACCCTGGCCTCTTGTCGCCGCAACCTTCCCCGTAGATCCGGTCTCTTCAATCTGAGATCCAGCAGACGACCAAACCTCCTTCCAATCCCAATCTTGTAGTACCACAACCTCATCCTTCTCCGGTGATCGACCGAGATTCATCACCAAAGTTTCGGATTCAAAATCTGGCACCATCTTCACCCACAAATTCAGGCATGACCCAATCGCCTCCTCTATCTCACACCTTCACGCCTCTGACGAAGCTGATGTTGCTCTGACGAAGCCGATGTTGCTGGGACAAGAGAAAACGACGTCCAAGACCTAAATCCAAACACGATCGAAGAGTTGAAACCACTCGTCGTCGAAACATGATCAATGCCTAGAAATCCTTGCGCCGTCACCACCACTGCATCACGATCGTCGCCCTTTTGAGGTGAAGGACACCGCAGCCAAATCGAAACTCTAGGTTTCGAATCCGAGTAGCTCCGAGAAACTCGGAGGCTCTCCATCCAATTTTGTCCCCATTTCACAACTCACAAAGATGCTGATCAAGATATTTTATGACAAAGAAAATCAAACAATTTGCTTGTGCTAGAAGTCCCTATCTAGATTTTAAAATGTTGCTCACTAACTAAAATTTGTACTATCAGAATTGCATATGGACCATCACATTCTTACTGGCCAAGTTTTTTTTTTTATAGGAAAAGAAATGTAATTAGACGGAGGTGTCTTTAACGCACCCAATGTTCACAATATTAAAGGTAAGGGTCGAAGACACCTCTGGGGGAACACACTCCTCCCACAGGTTCATATTATCAACCATGTGACCAAGATTGGCCAAAGCATTAGCCACGAAATTGGCTTCCCTAAAGACATGCTTGAATTTAACAAACTCAAAAGAACTACTCAAAGCCTTAATATCTTGAACAAGTTTGAGTAGCTTCCAAGGAGGACTCGAAACTCCGTTCACAGCATCAATCACCAGCTTAGAATTGCCTTCAACTTCAATTTTGGCGAGGCCTTGATTCTTCGCATAGATGAGGCTATTGCGTAAGGCAATCACTTCCGCAACTGGGATAGTGATGGTGCCAAGGTTGAAGCATGCTGCAGCGAGAGATTTTCCGGTTTCTACTCTTACAATGAAACCTCCGGTTGCTCATACTAGGCCAAGTTAAAATACTAATCCAAACTTGAAGAAGCCAACGCCTCCTCCAATCTGTTTCTAAAATCAAAGTCGGCATCAGAAAATGACGAGAGCCGAAAAGTATCTTCAATTGAGTAATTATTTCACAACTGGCGTTGGCCTTTTCTTTTAGCAAATCACAATGTTAACAAACATGAAGAAGAAAGAACCACCAACACGCGGCCAAACACGGCAGAGTTGGTTGCAATGCATGGACATGCACGGCCTTGATCACGTTGCTCGCTTCTACTTTCCAACACTTGTAGAACACCCTTGTCCCATTTGCATGGCTTCTCTAGCCATTTTCAGATCGATAACAGCAAGGTTGGTTCAATTTCTACATAGTGCTTTCATTTCATGGTTTTCGCCAACCATTCCATCAACTTCCAATATTTTGTTGAAACACCCTTTATAGTAGCCAACATGACAAAAGAGTTCTACCGAGGTGTCAGGGTAATTACCTTATACGATTGCAATTCATATATATATATTATATATATATATATATAGTATTTTCTCAGCTGCGGA
>NC_020492.1:8622919-8626211 GCF_000184155.1 Fragaria vesca subsp. vesca
TATAGGCCCTAGTTTCTACAGTTTTCATTGAAATTTTATCGATCTCGATATTTTTTTGAATTTTCAGTCGAAAATTTTATTACTGTATTCTGATATCGATATTTCAATAATTTTGATATTTTAGTCATCGGCATAAACAATATTATTTATTAGTTATTATTGTTAGAGAAAAAATGATTTTTCTCGAATAAAACAAAAATAGTATAAATAGTTATATACTTTGACATAAGGGGCCTAATTTTTCCTTTCGCACTAGGCCTTCAATTCTTCAGGACCGGCCCTGATCATAAGCATGCTGACCATTACATAGTAAAACCTACCGACTGTGTATATATCTAGATACTAATGTATATATCCAGCGGGGTCTAATTGCTCTCATGTAGTAATCGGTTTGGATCCAGATGTTAGTTAGATTCATACGACTCACAGTCGGTTCATAATATTTTTGTGTTGGTGGGCTGCCTCCCTCAATATATATACATACCTACCACACAAAACAAGCTACTACTGTGTATATCAATTAGAAAATGAAAGAAAAAGGAATAATTGTAGTTTTTACCATGGAGAAGATGATACCTAGGCAATAATATGAAGACTTGATTAAAAAGATGGAACAAAATGACAGATATGCATGCATGCATTGCCAAAACCAACACTGCAGGGATTGGAGGTAGCTATTGTCAACTAGAAGGAATAAGAACAAGATGATGCATTAGCCCTTGGCTAGCTTCAACTATTGCTCGAGTACTACTATAGCTTGGAGGAGGAGTAGTAGTGATCGATCAGTACGTAGCTATAGCCAAAACAAGAACATGGGTGGGCCTTGTTTGCCTAGCTATTACATGACCAAGTTTTAGAATTAGACTCGTTAACCAACTCATAATTATTAATTAAGCTTAATCATGTTCGAATAAGCTGGATCAACATGTGCCTGGCTTAGCTAAGCTATCTACCTCTCAATTGATTAGTGTTGTTTGTACGTCCACTGAGTTTATCGATCCATGCTGTCTCACTCGTCCTAATTGATGTGTTGCATCCTCCTTCATCACACAAAAGGAATTTGATTAAATCTTTTGTTGCAGTATATAAACGAATCTTAATTTGGCCACACCTAATAATAAGAAGAAAAGCTAGCGCCTAGCTGGCTAGGGTTCGAGACGTTGTTTTTGTGAGGAAAACTTCTATTGAAGATCTTATAATAAGAATAAATGAAGACTTTTAAATAAACGGTTAGACGAGAGTTTTAAATTTTAATTGATAGTTTCAAACTCCAATATGCATGTCATTTAACTGTTTATTTAAAAGTACTCTCTTGATCCTTATTATAGCTAGGGTCCTCATTAGAAAGCTCGATCTCCCCCTAAAATGTGTTACTCTAATAGTTTACAAAGTAGTTATAACAAAAACCCTAATTAGTGTTATGTGTTGCTAGTTTAGAAATTGAATGCCGATGGTTATTCGATTGACACTCTTCTTCGCTTTTTCAAATTCTACCTAACTATGACAGGTCTTAGAGTTTTATTGCTTTGCAAAATCTATATATATATATATATATATATATATATATATATAGTAGTCCAATCGTAAATAATTGCTTTGCAAAATCTCTATATATAGTGCTTAATTTCATCACATATGCTTGTATTTGAGGTTAGAGGCTTAGAGCTAGCTAGGTTCGAAAACGATTAAAGAAGTTGACTGACTAATTATATGAGGTACATAGTAACTTAACTGTCTTAACATCCAATTTTGTCGAGAAGTATTGACGGTTGACTAATAATGTAGATATATTTCCTTCTGAAAATCGCAATATATCCTCCCTATCATTAATAGTTTAGTGATGACAACTAGCTGCATATATACAACCAATTTGTACAAAGGAACAGAAGATGTTATTTGCAGACTGTGGTAGCACCTTAACAACTTAACAGCAAGAGTCGCTAAGGCGACATTGAAGCTTATTTAGGGTTCTTCTACTCGCTCATCCTTTCTATTTAACCAGATATTATTAGACTAAAGAAGTGCTACTTAATCAATTTAAGTACCAGTTGTTTTAGTTATTCTTTTTCTTATGCATATAATAATTTAATCCCAGATGTATAGCTATATCAGAATTCAGAAATACATCCCAGATGTACCAGTTGTTAAGCCGATGATCGAAGTTCGTGTAGTTTAGTTACTTTACTTTCATTAGTTTCAGCTCTAGCTTTATTATCAACAAGAGTTTAATATTCAGAACAGACTCTCAAGAAAATCTAGAGTCATCTGTACCAGATGATCATCTCCATTTAGCTGCCATACAAGTGAAGAACATATATATGCACACAAGAGATGAGCTTTTGGTACGTAATCTGAATTCTCTTCTAGACTGTGAACCCTACGACCCTAGATACGACTCCAAACCAAAATGCATATGTCCTTAGTTATACAAGTGAAAGAACTTAGCTAAAAACTAAATGCATATACATTGAAGAAAATACTTCCATATATTTATGCAACGCTCTTACTAGATTCCAAAGACAACAATATATATTCCAAGTGTAGTACTCATCACTTGCTCTAAGCCACCAGCAATATATACGCAAAATCTGAGAGCTACATTTCAAGCTAGCTTTAACCGCTTTCCCATTTTTCATGCTTTACCATGAATATTATCAGCAGGAAAACCAGCATATGAAGACAGAAAGTAAACATTTTGCATGTGACTACTTTTGATTCCCATTTCTAAGAAAGATCGATGAGTAACTCGACGAATACCACGGGCACTCAAATGGTTTTTCTATGATAAAAGGATAAGATAGACCATGATTATCATGTTCGACTATAAACTTTGACCAATATTTCCAATTCTACTAATGCACTAGCTCCGTCTTAAAAGAAAATGAATATTATTAACATTTCTGAAGTAGAGTCGACTGAGATCAGAAGCATTCTTCAATCTTTGTTTGCAGATATAGGAGATGTGTTTTCAGAGAATAACTATATCAAATTGTGAAAGAAGCTCAGGAAATTTCAGATATGGGGGAATTGTGAGGCAATTCATTGAAACAAACCAAACAAGCAGTTTAAGTTAAATACATGAGAAAATGATAGATTAAGAAACCACAACCTTGACAGAATCTCAAAAATAATTAACCAGCTATACACACCCAGGCAACATGTATATAAAATCTCTTAACATATATCACATCTCCCCCGTTTTACTCTTGATAGATTCCAGAGCTATAGCTATAATCTATCTTTGTATATATAATTATATATATATATATATATATATATATATATATATATT